>NC_085049.1:22022436-22325993 GCF_963662255.1 Cinclus cinclus | reverse complement strand
AGGAAATATAGGCCAGAATTATACAAGTGATTTTCCATTTTGGTAAAAAAGAGAATGCAGCCAGAGTTAAGAATGAATCAGAAACAATTAAAAGATAGTTATCCTTTTTAACCATACTCTTTTTATTTCCTGGATTTAATGTCTTTATTTTGGTAAAAATTTCAATATTAAATTCTTTTAAATGGTTACATCTGCCATAATGCAGTTGTACAGTATTTTTCCTCCAAGTAATAGGTGAAATTGAACAGCCTCCTTCCCACAGAAAAAAAAAAAAACAAAACCAAAAAAAAACTCAGCAAAACAAAACAAAAGAAAAAATTAAAAATAGGAAAGAAAAAAAAAAGAAAAAAGAAAATGGCAAATCAAAACCACAAAGTTTTCTTCAAATCTTTGCCTTTAAATGCTGTATGACAAAAATGTCTCAGAGAAATCACAATTTACTGTTTCTGCAGTAATGGCACTGGACACTGGACTGACCTTCCTAACTGTAACAAATGCTTGCCCATTTAGCAAAGTATAATGCTTTGACCTTGCCTCAGAGAAATCGCAATGTATTTAATTCAAACAGGGAATCTGATTTCTTCCTGAGTGGACTCATCTGCACTCAGTGTCCCAGGAAAGAGGACTAACATTTTTAAAAATTAATGATGATGTTGAGAACCTTAGCTGACTTTTTAAAGAAACTTGACAACTGGAAGCTGTGGGTCATCTATCATTAGAGGAAATATCCTACTTCAGGTTTGGAATGGGAAAAGAAAGAACAAACAGGTCAATGGGTTTTGGAATATGTGCTCTTTCAGCTGTGCATGGGGATTGATATGTTCTCTTATAAACAATCTGCACTGTAACCAGTAGGAAAAAAAATCCAAACATAATAAATACATGTCCTTCACCAGAGATAATTTTGCTTAATATTTGTGTTTCTGGACACCAAAGTGTCGTTGTGTTAGACATGATAGAAAACCAGAGAGGGCAAGTCACGTATATGATAGAAGAGAGCAAATTTTAACTCTTTCCCAGTGAAGGGATGGACTTCTGAGCAGACTGCTGCAATCCCAGAGCTGCCCACTCTCATGAGGTTAATTGCCTTTCAAACTGATACTGGCCCAGCCTTGACTCTGACATCACAGAACTGAGCCCGTTCCTGTTGGGTTTTGTGGACATGGCAGTATTTGAACAAGATAAAACTCTCAGTTCTGCTATGGAACCTGTGGGACGTGTTCCCATGTTGTCATGGCAAGTTGCACACACGTGACTCTGCTCTTTTATGATGGACGTGGTGTTATTCTCATTCCTTTTCCAGTAATGGGAGAGAGAATTTACACATCATCTGGACAGTGCCAGGCTTTAAATCACTTGTTACAGCAGTGGAAAGTTAATATCCTACACCTTGCATTTTTAGTTACTATTTAGTAACAAATGCCTTCCTAATATCCACATTTAAAATACACTGGTTTTGTTCTAAGACATATTTGATGTACTTTTCAAAAGCCTTTCCCAATTTTTTTCTTAAATCTAAAGCTTTTCAACCAGCATTCTACTCTCAAGTTGCCTTGCAGTCAATTTTGGTTTGTAATGAATTTGCTTTGACTGTGTAGACAAGTGTTTTGAGTTTGCAGAACTGAAACACCAGATTTTTTTAGCAAATATTGTGAACAAGTACTGAAAGTCATATCTATCAGAACTAATCCTTGGGAACTGGTGGCTCAGAAGAATATGAATGTTATGATACCTAAGCAAAAGTGATTGAAACATTTTCAGTACTTTGCCACCTATTTCATTATTGTTTTGTCATTATAAAAGAAGGGTTTGGTACTGAGCTTCGCTGAGCTCAAATATTGTTCATGGATTACTTCAGGGTACTACTGAGAAACCTTATCTCACACTCCATAAGAAGAGTAGAATAATTTCTTTGGAGAGCTGGCCAAATCCTGCCAACATTATTCGGATGCTGTGTGCTACTAAAATAATATCTTTAAATAAAGTAGCAATACAAAGTATTGTAATGCAATGCAAGTTAAACAATTGGTGTGTTAAAAGATAGCTCCAGGTACAATAAAATAAAAGACAATTACTGGAAAGACCGTGACTGCATGCAGACATCAGCTCATTTCTGATGAGGTCCTTAATTTAAAAACATCTTAATCTTCCTCAAAGCACATCTTGCAGAATTTTTAGGTTATTTTGTTGGTGATGGAACATATCTGTCTTGTTGATAATTGCTTTTCCTAACAGCTGAATAGAAAATACATTTCAGATGTGACCTCTGCTTTTGAGCATGAACCACTGGCAGCACAAATGGGGCTGAAGTAATTATTTAGGGTTATTTTTAAATATTATTTTGATGGATTTGGTTGTCTTCTCGCTACTACTTTTACTCATCAGTCTGATTTAGTCAGGATAAAACAATTTTACAGGTGGACGCTTCTCAGAACATCAAGCTCAGGGTATTAATAGTGTTTTACATGTTGAAGTGTATTAAAAATGTAAACTCTAAAATTCTAATCTCATAGTATGACTTCTAAAGTGACATTTTAAATGTACCCTTTAAAGAAATATGACATGGTGAGGCTGTTTTTCAGTTTGGGTTCTAAATGCAATTTGAAATTGTTGCACAAAAACAATAGATACGTTAATAATTGCAGCTCTTCTGTCTCTCATAATTTACCTATAGACTTCTTATTGTATCTAATGAGCAGTGTAACCAAAAGTTCAGCCAGTATTGCCATTCCAAAACATTGCAAAACATTCCAAAACTGCAAGCCAGAAACCTCAAAAATCACAAATGCTGCGTTATTATGATTAATTTTCAATTCTTCCACATTTTATTCCAAGTTTTGAGTCACAGACATCATACACATGGATTTTTCACAAGCCCTGGGAGCTGGACTTTGAGCAATTCCTACATAATACCTTGCTGCCTGTGGCGTGGGATTCTTTGAAAGTCATGGAGTATCATGGGACTGTCCATGGGGTCACAAGAGTAAATGTTCGTTAGCTACTTCAGAGCTCTGATCTCATGCCTCTAAACAAGTGTGTTCATGAGTGCCCAAATTTGCCTTTTACCTGCAATACTTTCCCTACTTCTCTACGTCATGTCAGCATACAGACTACATTTAAAACCTGGCACATTCACTTCCCAGGAATTCTCTGAGGCATAATTCTGATTTGAAAAAGGGTTTCACATCTCAACAAAACATTTTCTGAGCAGAAAATACTATTCTGACAGTCCTCAGTGCTGTGGTCCAAAATAATTTGTCCTGTCTTTTGGATTAGTGTTTGTTGCCAGATTTCATGAATATATTTCTATGACCCCATTTTTATTATTCATTGCTGGGTAACCTGCTGGTTTGGATCCTAGCAAGAATCCAGTCAAATCAAAGTATTTAAACTGCTGCTAATGACCATTTTGTTAGATTATTGACCCCCCTCTGTTCTGTCTCTGCCTGCACTAATGGCCAATTTTCAAGAGATTGTTTCCTAATTAATTCTGCCATGTGACGATTAGCATTGTCAAATATTTCATATCTCCTTGCAAACCATGAGAAGAACAAAACTTGCAGGTTTTTGTTATTGCTGCCATAAGCCAAGAAAATTCCTGACTTGATAATTCAGTTCTTTCTGTGGAGACCATGAGAATGTAACAACCTTCTGCAGATGCTGCTTAAAATAGTTACATGTACAAAAATTCCTCTGTTCTTCAGAGGATTTAAAATGGGTTTTGCCCTTCTTTTAGGGAGGAAATTAGGTGCCACAGTTGTCACTCCATTCTGCAGGTAGAATATATGCCAGTAGTTTAATGCAAGAACGCCTCAGTACAGCAAGTCTGTCACAAAGATTTTAAAGATTCTTCTTTTCTTCCATTACCCATTTTTCCTGCTCTAAATAGCTTCATGTTCCATCTACTAGGAAGAATAAAAAGCATATTTGCATTTTCTCCGTGTTGTATTTGCAATTCAGTGCTCAGCAGAAAGTCATCCCAGTTTAGGCACCTAGTTTTCCAGTTTCTTAGCAATAATGGGGTTTCCAGAAGAAACATAGACATTCTGTTGCTCAGGGCAGCGCTCAAGGGTTTTGAGAGTGAAGTGCTCATGTCACCAGGGCTTATTTTTGGGGTTAAAATTGCCCAAAGCTGAGCATTATGCAACCTCCGCAGATTTCCACAGGAATCCTTTAACTTAATTGGCAGTGGAGATTGGCCATCTGAGTTTCTGGAGAAAAAGGATTTGAGTTTTTAAAACAGCCTTAGATGTTTTAAATTCAGAAAGAAAGTGGTCACAATTAAAAACTTTGTTGTAAAGGGCTAATACTGGTTTAATTAAGCTTCATTTCAGTTTCCCAAGGAATAATCTGGGTTTCAGCTTCTCTTTCCTGACCTGAGCACTTTTCCTGACAGAAGTTGCCATTTCATACATTTGCTTAAGAACAAACACTGCTGGGAAAAGTCCCACTTGCTCTGCAAGTGCCTTTCACTCTGAAGCCTTAGTTTGGATGTGCTGATAGTTTTATTTCCACATTGCCCAACAGCAATAAACTACTGCATGAAAACTGTCAAATATTAAGAAAGGAAAAAGCCAGAAAGCTGTACATCTTGTTTGTTTGTTTTCTTTCTTCTTTTTCTTTCTTTTTTTTTTTTAAGAAAGGAGCCGGAGGGAACAAAATAATGTCTGTAACAGGAAATCTCATCCTGAGCGTTAGTGAGAAACAATTTCCCCCTCCAACCACTTTGCAAGAGAGGTTTCAGTCCCCATGTCAATGGCAGACATCGTTGGAGAAAGCACAGTCAACACTTTAGCGTAAAACCGCTGAAAAAACCATTAAGTCACAGAACATGCTGTCCCAAAGGCTTGGCAGGCTGAGGTCACCAAGGTCATGGGCCTAATAAGGGAGTGTTTTAATTGGTTTCTACTGTTTCTCCCCTGACATCCCTCCTTTCCCTCCCTCCTCCCCTCCACCAACCTTCACACCTTTGATCCTTCAACTGCCAGGATTCTGAAACTGTATGGAGAAAACTGCAATTATCCAAATATCACCATTACTGTGACATGCTGCAGATAGGGCAGCACAGAGCCTCCACTACTGAGTAATCCTGTAAATTGCTTAAAATAACAACGAAGAGCACTATACACTTTTCTCATCCATTGTCAGGCTGAAATAAATAGGTTTTTCTTTAACATGCCTAATCCTGCTAAACAGTACAAAATCCTATTACTCAATGAATTATAAATCCTGCTTCAGCACCTCATTTGTCCTGGAGTGTTTCATTGTGAAACCCAGAAATTCAATACCTCATTTTAGTCACACAATCCCTACCACAACTGCTTCTCCCCATCCCTTCCCCCATCCTTCCGTGTTGGTTGTGCTCAGTAAGGTTTGTGTTAGGGCCACTAGAAACCCTGGGGAAGCAAGTAAAAACAGTAGGAGCTTGTTTAAAACCCAGCCTGCACGTTTCTGCACCTACATTCTCACTGTGCACTTTGGGTGGGTAATGCCAGATGGATTGAAGCCCTTATTAAAGTTGGTGTTTTGATGAACAACTGTCAAGCCACATCTCTCCTTTAGGTGCACCTGTAATAGCAGCACATCTTTATTGTTTCCCCCTTTGTCAGACAATTGCATTTTTCACATTGAGACCCTGCATTCACCAAATTTCTTGGATCTTTGGAATGTGCCAAACCTGCATAAAGTAGTTGAAGTCACTTAGGGTCTTGTCTTTGGTGATGTAGGAATACAGCCCGCAGCTCCGGGTGGGTGCTGGCCCTCTCCAAAGCCTGCTGTGGATTTGCTGCTATTCCTGCAGCAGCAGTGAAGCAGGACGGTCTCACCAGGTGTTGTGGAAATCAAGTCATTGACAGGCTCACAGGATCACCATGAGAAGGAAAATTGGTGCATGGAGGAAGAGTTTACTAAAATAAAACTCTCATGGAAACCAGCTGAGTAAGAGCAGGGTTAAGCTTGAATAATTTCCTTTGGTTTGGTAAGTGTGGGTCAGGGAGAAGCTGATGACAAAGGAGGACAGAGGAGGGAAGGTGAGGAGCTGTAACTCCATACCTCACACTGCAAGGATTTGGTATAACCCAGAGCCAGGATTCCTGGCACTGAACCAGAAAGTTGTCAAATATGCCTGGAGCTGCTGGGTGTGTGGTGAGAGGGACAGAATCCACTCCTGGAGGTACCTTAGCTGGCTGTGCTGGAATTCCTCCTGGACTCTCCTGCTCTAGCTTACATCCTTGGTACCCTGTCCTGCTGGGAAAGGAAAATCTAAACCTTGGAATCTCAAGGACTGTGCTCCACAATATGTACCATCAATATCTCCCAGCTGGTCTGAGATCTGCCTTCTCTCTTGCCATCTTGCCATTTTAAATGCTCTTTAAGATGTGGTAAAGACCTAATTTAACTAGGTCTTTTTCATGGAATTCATTTATAATGCATTATTTCATGTGTCATGCCTGTCTCTGCATTCAACTATTTTACAGCTTTATGATATAAAGGATTCCAAATCTTTTAATAAGTCCATTTTCCCTTACCTTCAGTACATTTAAAGTACATTTTTAATAAGTTATGTTTTCCTTATAAAACTCAATGCAATCTGCTCATGGACATATTTTGCTAAAATGAAAAAGAAAAACACCATTACAAAAAACCCTACAACCAAACCAAACCAAAAAACAACAGAACAAACAAACAAAACAAAAACAAAAACAAACAAACAAACAAACAAACAAAACAACAAACAGCTTCTTTTCCCATGTTCTAGTTAGAACTCAAAGTGAACCTAAGACAAAAATACAGTCACAGTCTAAGCAGTGGGAAGATCACCCGTGGCTATGTCTGATTAGATATTGCAGATTACATGGGGTTTTGGTTGTACTTACATTGTTCTTGAAATCAGGTAGATTTTATCTCTTTTGGCCAAATGTAAACCCAAGAAAAGTTTTTTTATGAAATAATTTTGTCAGTACTAACACAAATATTTTGACTTAAATTTTTACTTAGAAATATATGTAAATTTTATTTCTTTAAAGTAGTTTTGCAGACATGAAACACTTTTCCTCTTTTGGCTCAGCCCAGCAAGATCCATACATGTCTAAAATTACTTTCCACCCAGTGCATGATGTTGTAAACTGCAGAGCTATCCTAAAAATCCTTGAAATTTCTGAATAAGCATTTTTGTCTCTAACGATTGGTAGCTTTTATCTGAACAAGGAGGTGATGCTTCCAGCAAGTCACCAAATGGATCAGTCAGCAAATTCATCAGCGTAATTTCAACCTGTGGTTTTGACATAAATTTGGGAAGTACAAACATTTAATGAATCTGAAACAATTCACAGAAAGTTACTGCTTGCATGTCTCTTCCTCAATGTGCACAGTTAAAGATTAAAAAAACAACTGTCAGCAAACAAATATTCCTGGTGATGTGAAGAAACCAAAAGCCTGGAGTAGGTCAGGAGGGGGGAGAAGGGTGAGGGGGTGTTCAACTCACATTTGAGGAGGTTTTCAACTCACATTGTTTCAGAACCAAGGAAAGAGGATTAAAAAAATTAACACAAAATAAATATTGTATGTGTTGATACTGATCAGAGGGGGGAAAAATTATCCAGACTGTAGGGCAAGGATTTACAATTTAAGATTATAGGGCAAGGATTTACAAAAATCGCGCATTAATACAGTTCGAGATAGTATTACTGTAGATGCACTTTTTTGAATGAACTTTACAGATGAAAATTAAAAATCTCTATCTCAAACACTTAATGGTTTGACTCCTCAAATTTTGAATTCTTGAATTTGCCTGTCTCATCACAGAAGTAATTATTGAGAAATTCTAGACACATGAACCATCCCCTTGAGCTCAGAGAGATTCAGCACGTTAGATTTGATGGGTTATGGCCCACATGAGCAGAGATATAAAAAGATGGGAGAGAGCAAAAATGCTGGATGTGGGAAAACAGCAGGGAATTCTACAAGGGACCAGGGCTGAGCTGTGCAGGGCTGCACCTCCAACTGCACACAAAGACATTTAAAGGTTTGGGGTTTTTTTGCTTATCAGGATCTTTGATTGCTTCTGACTAATCCTTTCCTATGTGCTTTTCCCTTCTATTTCAATCCATGCTGTGTTCCCACAAGTAGAAAAAAAGTGTCATTTCATGTGATTTTGCTGCAGTGGATGGGGGCAAAACCTTTATTTTCATAACATGTTATAAACCGTATTCTTTAAATTCTTCATTGATTCTATTAAGCTTTAAAAAACAGCCCTTTCCTTCTCCCTCCCCACCTCCCCCCAAAAAAGGAGGAGAAATCCCCCCAGCCCCCCTAGGCAGTGGTCTGGATTGATTGGCAGGCTCTGCTCAGAGGAGACCCTGGATCCTAATGGGAAGGGTGGCTGCAGGTCAAGATGGGGCTTATTTACAGAGGATGGAGGGGCCCAGGAGTGCACAGGGATCAGGAGCTCAGGGCAGGGCAGAAAGGAGCTCCTGGCAGAGCCTTGAGGGAGCCCCAGGGCTGGAAGAGCCAAGGGTGTCACAGGTCAGGACAGAGGGGTTTAGGCAGAGCAAGCAGGGCCCAGGACTGCAATGACAGGGGTGAGCAGGTCACTGGCACTGCTGCGTGGGGAAAAGCTTGCCTTGCCCCGAGTGAAATACTCTTGCTCCTGCTCCTTGCTGAGCGCTCTCTTTACCCCTGAAATAATTATTTTTAAAGTCTGCTCCTCTACAGTCTTAAAATCGCCTTTTAGGTATGGCAGGGAGGTGATGCACAAGCTACAGCAGTGATCCCATTTCGTGTTGTTGCGTGATCACCAATTTCAAACCAAAGCAAAATGGAGTTTTCCAAGGATCTTGGGAGTCCTGGGTTTACCAAACTCCCAGGCTACAGAGACTCCACGAAGTCTGCAGCTGAGGGGAGAAGTCTCTGTGGATTCCCTCGGGGCTCAGGGCAAGATCCAATAAACAGCCTGAGCTCTGGGGTATCGGGCTGTCATCTGCTAACCCTTACAATAATGCCTTGCACTAATTACGAGGTAACCCACGTGGGCTTGGATGAGGTCACTGCACTCTCCACTAATATGTGTTAGAGCATAAAGTTTACCTCTTCTTGTGGGTGGATTTTCCAGCAGCAATACCAGGACTTTTTGAATAGTTTTCTGAGACGCTCATCAAAATAAAATGAGAAATGTGCTTTGAGGGAAGATGGAATTAAAAAAAAAGAAGTTAACAATTGTAAAGCTAGGTCTAGAGCTAGTTGAATAATTTCCCACCTCTTCTTTCTTCTTTTTTTTTTTGTTTTATTTTTCCATTTTCCCTGCTTCCCTTGCAAAAGACAGTTTGGGAAATATTGAAGTTATATGATAAACTGTTCTAGATTGTATTAATTCCATCTTTTTTCAGTAGCAAACATTAGCCTCCAGTAATGCATAATTTCATGTGAATAATGAGAAATAAAGAGGAAAAATAATTATAACTTCATAGTTATTATGCATTTACTGAAAACTATGGATTTTACTACATATTAGGTATATTCTTATCCATTAAGGGATTAAAAGCACACTGTTGTATCCTGCCGTGTCTAAAATACTGAAATCCAAGTTTAATGACCAATAGGAATATTAAATATTCTCAACCACCTGTTATAAAATAACATCATTTGAGCAGTGAAAAGATACATTTGATATTACTATTATGTTGGAGTAAGTAATGTAAAATATTTTCTGCCCATCTGTCGGTGAGTTAAATGTAGTAGTCTATCTCAAGTTGTTCAATCAGTGTCCTTAGTCCAAGGAATAAATTATGTCCCAAAACATCAATTTTTAAAAAAAATTGCAGAGAAAAGACTCTCAGACCATTTTCTGGCTTTCATTGTGCAGAGAGGTTTTTCCCTCCCTTCCTCTCCTACTGTCTGTCATCAACAATAAACCCTTGCTCTGCAAATGTCAGAAGGGGGGGGTGTGTGTGTGGGTGTGTGTGTGTGTGTGTGTATAAATACTTTCCTGGAGAACACAAATTCCTCCTGTGCCCCAGCTGAAATGCTTTGCTGGACCCTGTCACAGGGGCCCCAGGTCCTGTAACAATGTTCAGTGCAACAACAGACAGAATCCCACCAAAATATTTCATTAAGGGGTCAACTGAAGGAAGGTAATTCTTGTAGATATTTCTTGATGCACTCCCAATGACCCTTCCCATGCAGAAATGTGAGGAGCCCCAGGAGGAAGCTTTTTTTGGCATTGTTAGATGTCCAAAATGTATGCTTCTTTTTCTGAAGTGGTCTCACTGCTGTTCGTTAATATTGTGACATATTGGTAATTCAAATTGCTTCTTGCTCCTCAAATTGCTCACAGTCCCCTCATGGCTTGAACCCCATGATAAACACTTGAAATTATTGCTTCTGCTTTGCTGCACACTGCAGTGCCTACTCCATCTTCAAGAGCAAAACACCTAAATAACATCACTTCTGGCCTTTCATGATTTTCCTAACCTTAATGATCTTTCTTTACAGTACACAACCCTCTTTTTGCACACTCTGCTTCTCTCCAGGCTGGGTAAATCCTCTCTGTTCCATCATGTTCCATCCTCCTCTCTTCACTTGCATCCTTCCAGGTACCTTTGTGTCTTAGAAACGCTCTGGTGATGACTCCCAGCAATAAAAATGTCAGATCCCTCTTTCTTTTTTTCTGGATCTACTCCGAAGAAGCATGGACCATATGGAAAGTCATGGAAAAAGGAGGCTTGCCCTTCTTTCTCTCAAAGGACAGAAGACTAAGAGCAAAAAGAGGGGAAATCTGTGATGGAAATTAATTTTAATAATACTGAAAGGCATGGTTCTAATGTGCTCACATTTTTATTGGGATGTGACACTAAATACAAGGATTCTATTTTTAAATATAGATAGGTAATAAGGGACTTGTTTAAATAAGCAAAACATACATTTACAGTCACTTGGTTTACTACTAAAGGTGGAAAATGCCAGTTTATAAGCAAAGCTGAAACATAAGTATGTCTGTGCATTTGAACACACAAAACAGTGTTCTGGGTTACAGACCCATTTTCCTTCAGTTTTTTGGGTCTGCTACCACTGTTTATTGTGGAAAATACTGGAAAACATTGCTGAGAGAGCTACTCTTTTCTTTCTACCAACACTTTCACTACACCTGAATCTGCAGGGTCATCCTCTAATTCCTCCATGGCCTAGGCAAGAAATACAATTCACCACCAATTTTAGCACCAGGCAATAATTCTATCCACTTTTACCATAATGCTCATCTGCATACTGAAATAAATTGCTTTGCTGAGTAACAAAGAGGTTATTTTTGTCCTTTAGTGCTTTTCTGTACTACAGATTGTTTCTGGGCTGTAAGCACAGATATCTTCAGATTCTGCCTGTTTGGAGCAGATCTGAGCTGGAAACAGGAGAATGCAGCCATACACATAACAGGAAATAGTACAGAGTGTAGATAACTAATGCAAAATAAAACAAAGACGTGGCAACTGTGTGTCACTGCACAGTCAATTATAAACATTTTTTTCTGTGGTTCTGCTGTGAAAAGAAGCAAAGTACAGGTAGTATTGCGACACAGTTGTCAGATTTCTAGAGAACCACAACTATGACAGACTGAGATTTTAAATAAGCATTAATAAAAATACAGTAAATATGCATTAAAATAAAACCACATATTTTGCATGGCTTTTGACAAAGAAAAATTGACTGTTAAAAGTCTGATATATTTTTTTAAAAGTTTCTAAAAATTAAAAAAAATCTCAATTCTCAGTCTTTCTCTTTGTTGGCATACAAGAACTGACAAGGCAAATTAACCAGTTCTCCTTTACTTTTACTGAATTTCCATTTCTAGTCTCAAGTATAATGTAACCCAGCCAGCTGCTTCTTTCCCTCCTTCACAAAGGAATGCTTATTTACATCTATTTACTGAATTTAAAAATTGCAACCTAAACTTTATGGTATAGATGGCAACATCGTTCTGACTGATACCATTTCCATCAGCTCACATGTTTGGCCTTAGCTCAGTAAAATGTGGTAATAAGGACTGACAGTCACCAGGAAAAAAAAAAAAAAGGTTCTAAATTTCTACCTGGAAAAAACTGCTTTCGCTCTTCATTAGTGGAAGTTGGAGACTCTCCAGCCATTACAACATATCCGTCATTGCTTTTCTGATAGGATATAAACCCTCAGACAGGGTCTGGTTCTTTCTCATTGTAAAGGTCAGAAATCCTGTGTGTGAACAAACAGGTAGTCAGTGTTGACCAAAATAACTCAGAGAATACTCAGAATATTAGTAGTCCTTACCATTTGACCTAATGATGCAAAAAAATCTTGTCCTAAATATCACAACCATTCTAAAATTCCATATGGGCTATTTGACAGCCATGACTTAAGGAGAAAGAAAATTTCAGCCATCTAAAAATTGTGCTTTATTGACTGTTTCTTCCCTTTCGCACCCCAGTCTGATTACATTGGCTCAAGAGATCCTCTAGCATCCATTTATTTTCCTGGATCTTCTGCAATGCCACAGAGATTGTGATCATCATTGTGCTTCCAAGGGAACTATTTCTTTTTTTTTCCACAACATGCACAAATAGTGTATGACTGTGCTTTGCAGAATACTTAATTCTACATCAAATGGAAGTGAGTTTTGGCATCTCCCTTGGTTAGGAGCATCTTAAAAGTTAATTTATGCCTTTTGAAAATTTTGTGTTGGGCTCAGGTCTGGGAAGAACAACATGTGGGCAGGCTATTCTTATAATTAATTGTTTGCTTTCTCTGGCTGCTCTGAGAATCTGTTCTTTGTCCTATGTATCTGATAATGTCATGACTCTAAGGTTCTTTATAGCCATAGTAGCTAATGTACCTTAATGCATTTATATTTCAGAGACTTCAGATGGGCTCCAAGCTGGGGTCTTGTTAACAGAAACCAGAGCAGGGTGGAAGCAGCCTTCCTGATAACCACACATTGGAGTCCTCTCGTTGTGACTCTTCCCTCTTGCTGTTTCCGTGACCTCTCCCGTTCCCCTCACAGTCTAATCATCCTTATTACAGTAACAAACATCTTGCATTCTCTAATCTATTGTTTCTAATCTTGCAATGTGTGCTTGTCTAGAATGTCACTTTTATAAACAGAGAGAGAGCCCAGTGCTTTCTGTTCCCAAAGCACAGGCATCCACCATGAGAGCGAATGAGGAACCTTCTTAGGCTCTGGGAGATTTAGGTTCATGATTAGGATCACCTTAACTTCCAGGTGCAAGGTGTTGGCTTAATATCTGGAGCAAGGGAGTGTTAGAATAAACTGCATAAACTGCACAAACATAAACTGCAACAGGAGAAGAAGTCACTGTTATTTTTGCCCTCTTGAAATGCTTGGTTAAAAATCAAGCAGCAATGGGCTCATTGCCTTTAGAATCACAGCTAACAAGAAGTACCACGTGGAAGTGCTGAACATCAGAGGCCCCCGGGGAGGATTCAGCCCTTCCACTGCCATCTCTCACCAGCAGGATTCCCACCTAAGAACATACTGAATAAAGGGTCTGCCCAGCCTCATCACCTGCCACTGATGTGGATGCTTTAAGAAAAACAGAAGAGGTACACAGTGATAGTTGCTCGCCTTCCCCCTGCACCTTGACTTAGAATTCCTCAGATCTCAACAAATATTAGTTCTATAGGTTTAGTGAGTCAGATGTACCCAAATACACTCTATGGAGCTAGTCTAGGCATGTTTAGTTAAGTGTTTTGAGACACTGATGTGTTAGGTTTCCTGTCTGTGCACTGGTGTTCCTAGAAAAACATTACAAGTTATATACTGTGGGTCAGCTGCACATGCAGCAATATTTCCTTCCAGGAGGCTGATACAGGTAGCAAACAAGAGGAACAGAAAAAGAGAACAGAAGAGATCCCTGCCTGAGGAAAAGCATTAACAAAAAGCAGTGTTCACTCTGTCCAAGTAGGACTGTCAGAAGTTCACTCTTATCAAAATTACTCTCGGCACTGTAAGCAGCTGTTCAGTCTCCAAATGACACTTTTTAACCTGCTCATCAACCATTATGAGGGCTGTACATAAACCTGGGTATTGCCTTCAGCCATGGCAATGGGTGCATTTGATCTCTTTGACCATTTTCTGCACAATTTAACCCAGACTGAATTCTAATGTTACTAATAACTTGTAGACTCATCCATTCTGACTAAAAAGAACCTCATTTCTGGCATCTCCCAGTTTAAGCAGGTGGAAGTTCCCAAGAAAGGGAATTTCATTGACCTAATTAACTGGAGACATCAAAATAAAACTAGTGGGCTATTAAAAGTTAGTTGGGGAGAAAAGTAAGGCAATGATGGGATGAAAGAGAAGGGAAGTTTAAGTAAGTTATTTTTTGTCAGTGAGAGCAGAGAACATAAAGCTAGAAAATATCATGGGATCATCACAATGGCAGCTGGATGTCCTTATCACTCATACTGTAACAGCTTTTTAAAGGGTGGAAAAATCCTAACTGAATAACCATTCCTATTTTTATTTTTAACCAAGCATATGACTTTCACATTCAAAGGTTTCATTATAACCTCTGGCAACTATGTGCTAATGGGTTCAGTTTTCATGTCTGCACTTCAGAGTGAAAAAAGGCTCAGAAATGAGTTGCATTTTCTCCTCTTCTCATTTAAAAGAAATGATATTTTGACTTGTAAGGAGCCAAGTGTAGTTCACGTGCTTGGTTTCCTCTGTGCTGCACATAAAAACAGGAAAAGCCAGTCTTTTGGCTGTGCTTCTTTTTATTGTTGGTTGTTTGACATGTTTTTCTATTACAATTCACAGCAGGGAGCATTTATCTCCATTATGAAAACCAGTTGGGCCATTGTTAGGGAAGAAAGCTGCACTTCCCCAGGAGGAAGTCAAGTGTCTCTGCAGTGTCGTAGGAAAGCATTCTACAGTGGAAGCCCATGTGAGTTGTGCTGGGGGACTCTGTGCTTTTTGAAAGAGGTGTTCAGCCACTCTCTGAGAAATGTCAGGTCTTTTCACTTGAAAAAAAACAAATATTGCATCTTAAGGTTTATTCTTCTACCTCCTCTTCTGAAACTGTAAGAAATACAGTGTTGTCTTATTAATTTTAGGGTATTTTTACAGTCCCAATGTTGCCAGTTTTTCCCCAAACACAAATTCCTTAAACATTCATATCAAACATAGTCAATACTTTTTTTTTTAGCTCACAGGTGTGTGTTGATTCAAAATTAGGCCATGGGATTTGATTCTATCAGTCGGTCTTTTGGCCAGATCTTGGGTGGCATTACACCTTTGAGAAGACCCAAAAGTTAAATTCATTCCAGGTTGAATAAATGTGATTTCATCTGTCTAGATCAAATTATAAAATGAATTTTAAATATCATCCAAATCATTCATCAAAGATAGAAAGCTCGGGCTGTGTGAAATTTCAAAAGGGTACGTCTGTCAGGAATCTGCTTTTTTCAGCAATATTTTGATCTGAAGTCAAACTTTGCATTTTCATAATGTCATTGTCAAAATCTGAGTGAAGAACACAGAAAATAAGATTTTCATCTTGATTTATATTGTATGATTTGGTCATATATATGATAGGGTTTAAAATATGTAATTGAATTATTCATCCTTTTTAGTTATATACCCAGGGTACTGGATTGTTATAGTTTGTTAATTTATTGGGTTAATCAAATTATTGTGTAATCCTGTATTTATTATTATTAATATTTCTCTTGGATAAGTGTTTGTTTTTATACATGGCTTACAAGCCAATAACAACAGTTATAAGACTAGAAAGCAAAATAAAGATAAAACATTATTGGATTCTCACCTCTTAAACTGCTAGTCCAATGCTTCAATTTGTGCACTTGCTTTTGGGCTCAGTTTGACCTTTGTAAAATATACAAAAGCAAGACAGCAGACTGCAGAGTTCATGTTCAGAGCTCTGTCTTGTGGACTGGGATTTCTTTAATATACTGGCTCTTCAACTAGTGTTTTAGTGCAAGTGTTAGTGCAAAGGATGTAAATTGCCTGTGAAATTTCCATTCCCTTATGACTTTTGTTCTTTTAATAAGTCCTCAACAATTCAGTGTAATAGATTGCCTCTGTGGGAAAAATATTTACTCCAAGAGATCTCACAAAGATAAAAAGCTCATTGAATATAGCTCTTCAGTTCTGGCTGAGGCAGCGGTACAAGACAAATAATTGGTTCTAATGAAAAAAAATACAAAGCAAACAAATTCCAGATAGGGGGGCTATTTTTCAGTTTGTTTCCCTAAGAATTCCATATAGCAAGAATTATAAACTTCCTGATCAAACTGTATTAAAAGTCCAAAGTCCGTTTCAGACTTGAACTCCTCCATCTTTCAGTTATTTTTATCTGAAGTTATGCAGGACTGTGTCCATGGGTAAGTTATCTAATAGTATGAAAAGCTACAGATACCCATCATTTTAAACATCAACTGACATCCACTTCATTGTACATGACTAAAAAACCATTTTGGTAACTCTTGACACAATGTACAGTGCAGTTTTTTGTTGTTGTATGCACAGTAATTGGGCAATTTCTGCACATTTTCTTGCTTATAAAACTTACATTGAGATAGAAGTGACAAATGCTTGGGACCAAAGTATTTCTACTTCTATTTCTGGAATAGAAAAGGACCTAGAAATCTTTGGAATATTTAGATGGTGAAGGCAGTTTTGTATTTAAACAAATGATATTTTAAGTGTAAAATGTTAAGATTTAACTTAGTCAATCAATGGTTGGATTAATACCTGGGTTCAGCGCTTTCCAGGAGAAGAAGCTCATTCCCTGGCAATGGATAAATTCCAAAAACATTTTGAAAGGGAGATCAAAGTGATTTTGCTGCCTTGCTAAGTTTGCATCCATTAACAGAGGTTACTCCTAAAGAGCAAATACTTGCCTTTGAAATGAAGTTGACTGCCTCAGGTATCAGGTGTTTCCAAAAATGTTCCCCACAGAGAAATAAAAAAAAAAGAAATTCTTTATCTCTCATTTCAAGGGATATTAGTTTGTATATGAAGTCATGTCATCCTAAGGTGTGTTTTAGGAAGAAAGTAAAAATATTTCCAATAAGGCTGCTTAATCTACTTGCTTACTATCTGCTACCACCTCCTGAGGCTGCTTTTTTTCCTTGACATGAAAAAATAAATGAATGATTCATCAGGCTTCAGTGTATTCTTCCTTCTTCTTAGAAGCATTTCTTGGAAGGAGCTAAAAATTCTGCTGGAGTCTACAATAACATTCTCATGGAGTTCAGAAAAGGGTAGTTTGCACAGGATTGAAATGGATTTGAAAAGAAATTCAGTATAATACTGAAAAGTCATTACAGATATTTAATTGTAACTTGGAAAGTAAAGAGGATACCCTTGAAGATAAAAATATAAAACAAGTTATTGGTGTCATTATAAGGGATAACTGGGTGAAATTTCACTAACAAACACAATCACTGCTATCTGTTTCCTGCTTCTAAAATCATTTAAACACATTTCTATTTTAAAAATAAGTAAATGAAAACATGCTATATCACATGCAACAAAAATCAGATCTAACAGATTAACTGTAGGTTCCATTAACAGACCTAAAGCTGATCTTGAGCCTTCAGCTTGTGCAGATCTGACCCTACATGCATTTTCATAGCTGGTTTTGCCTGCTCTAACTGTGCATTAAAATCGCTGTCACAATAAACTCTTCAACACAAAAAAAAAAAAAAAAAAAAAAAAAACAGCAAAAGCTTCTCACAAGTAAATTTAATCCCTCTCTCAATTTGCCTAATTTAGTTACATCTTGCTTGTCACTATTGTTATTTTTCTGTAATGCAATAGCATCTGTAGGTCCCCTGCAGGATCAGGGGCTGGCTGTGTCAGACACTGTGTAAATAGACAGTGAGAGACAGTCCCTGTCCCTGAAGTATTCCCAGTCTAAATAGACCCAGTGGGGAGGGAAGCAGAAGGATGGAGCACTGAAGTGGTTTTGCCTGAGGTCACACAACAGTACATTAGTAGTTTTTGGGAAAGAAGCTGGTTTTTCTGCTGCCCTTCCAAAATCCTTTCCATAAACCTCTCATATGCTGATTGGAATTTTCTTAAATGTTTGCAGTTGTAGTGTTGTACTCACTTGCATTTCTGTGTACTGTGCTGGGTGATTTTCATGCCACAAAGCTGATCCCAGTTCCTTTATGTGATATTGGAATACAGCTTGCCAGCCTGATGAGCCTCTGGGGTTATTATTACCTCATAACTGGAGATTCTGCTCCAAAGATTCTCAAAACCTGAGCAACCTGACCTAACTTTGACATTAGCCCAGGGCTAACAAGGGATTGAACTGCACTTCCAACCTGGATGAGTGTACAATTATGATTTTAGTGGTGACTAAGTCACTTCATTCTTACACTTTTTTTATAGTTCTGGCAGAACATCATCTAATTCTGAGGGAGTTCATGTTATCCATTCTGTCAACCCAGCACCCTTGCATGTAGGCAGGAACTTTACTGAAGAAAAAAATCAGAGCAATATTTTCTTTAGGAACACTTCTGTCACTGCCAAGTATTCTGTTCTCTTCTTTTCCATTCTCTCTCATTCTTTATTATCACAGAAGTCTGAATGAAAAGGAGATCTTTTCATCTGAAGAGTTAATCTTACTCTTGTAACTGTTCCTCGTCTGAAACCCTGAATTGTGTCCACAGGAGCCATTTGTGAAAGGCTCACACAGAGGGTAATGGCAGTGGGAGCAGATGGAATCCCAGGAAACAAAGATACAATTCTCATGTGAACCCATCTCCAGAAAGAATTCAAAGAAAATATATTCAATGCAAACACTCTTTTAGTGCAACCTTATGGTCACAAAGTCAAGGGCACAAAAGTCAGAAGTTTCAGCAGTAGGGTTTTATGGTTTTGCTGCATTTTTTCATCAAACTTTTAGCTTTTGTGTCTATCTCCCATCCTGATTTGGATCCGAGTTTATGTGTGAGTTAAAAGTTTGTATTCTAAATTTCTGACACAAAGCCACCTCTATTAGGCACCATGGCTTAATTTGCAAACTATGAACACAAGTATGTTAAAAAAACCCAAAAAACTGAAATCAATTTTTTCTGTGAACACTGATCTGCACTTTGTGATTTTCCAGGTGTAAAAAGCCATTTACAGTTACATTACCTGAATAAAAAGCTTTTGTACTGAGTTTTTTTCTCCAATGTTTTTGAGTTTTCTATATAGTGGGACATTATGTCATCTGTTCATTTCAACTTCTTTATTTCTTCATTGAGTTTGCAATCAATTTCTTGGATGAAAGTAAAGCCTCTGCGAAACCCTGAGAAACTCTGAGAAACAGTAGCCAAGATCACAGGGAAAGCTGCACAGACATTTAAGCCTAGTCTAACTCCCAGTTCGGTGCAAATTCCTCTTATTTGGAATGGGTCATATGCATGTTAGTTCAGACCTTTGACATACAAAGTTTTCAGTTTACATGCAGCCGACTCTGCAATGCACTGTCACACATGAAGAAAGGCACACCTGTGGTGGCTTCAGTTTTTCCTTCACAGATGAATTACTGTGAAATTAGTGGCTGAATTACCTGGCCAGTCCATCTTCAAGTGTTTCAGCCTCCCACCTTTGCTAGTTCAACCCAGGCACTTAATTTCCCCACCACCTTTCTTTAGCTGTAAGAATGAGCTGTCTGTTTGGTTTAGGATTATTTTAATGTTTGTGCAGTGACCCAGATTTTAAAATAATAGAAGAACTGAAGCTTCCCTACTGGGGTGCTATTTTTACTGCATGGTATTTCTTTGCAAAAAAAACCCAAAATGCAGTCACCTGAATTTTATTGCAAAATCCAACATAAATCAGGTAAGGGAGACTGTAGTGAACTTTCTAGATTCTCTGCTGAATATAGTGCAGAAAATAATATTTGAATATATTTTCATTCATTTTGAAAACTCCAGTAATCCTAATATAATGCTAATGCATAGAGGCTTCAACTGAATTTGTGAAGGTACCTAACATATAGCATTTCCTAAACTCTCTTGGTTGGTGCTGCCACCCTGACATTATTTGTAAAAATTTTATCAGCATTTTTTATTTCTGGAATGCATTTGCTGTTGTTCAACAAACAAAAATATAATTTAACAGTAATGACACAGTGACATCTTATCCTTGATTCAAGACTAGTTTTAAAGCTGTTCTGTGGGCCAGCACAAAAGGAGATATAGAAAAATAGTATATAACAATTATTTTTCTCTTTCCTGTCTTACCAGAATCCATTGCAATGTAGAGAAGTGGTTTTTAGAGATCTGTCTCTAATAGAGGTGTGGCTGCTAGTTTCTTTATTCTTTTGTTTTGGGCAACACCTGAGATGACCTTCAGTTTGCTGTGTTTAGAGGCAAAACATGAACTACAAGAAAATCGTGTTAAATCTGAAAAGAATAACAAAAATATGTGCTTTCTCCCTTAAAAAAAGAAAAAAAAATAATTAAAATTGACACTATCCCAAGGAGCTGTTGCTTGCTGCTGACAGGTGAATGAGAGGAAGAGAAAATATTTCCATCTGCTGGGCAACACACTAATGCTGTGAGGAGAAAAAGTATTTGGGCACATCTAAAAGATTCATGGGGACTAGTAAATTGCTGGAGTAAATTCCTAAACATGAGCCTATGCCCACAGCCCATGAATCTCTCTGTGTTCTTCCCTTGGTACCCATGATCTGCAACATCCCCTTGGCACTGGGCAGCTGCTCAGTGTGTGCAGCATGGGCACCCCAAGGGATGTTGGCATCCAGAGGTGTGGGATTCTTGCAGAGAAGACAGGGCAGCTGGAATTTGCGGGGGGTCATGATGCCTTAGGATTTTAACTTTTGCATTTTTCATATATTTGTAGTCCTGCAATTCTTTAGTGCATAGCTGTTCCACAACCTGTCAGCTACTGTTCTCCCATTTTATTCAGACAAAACAATTATTTTATTCTCTGGACCTGGGACTCAAGGATACCTTACTACCTCAGGCCTCAGAAAGCATAAACAAAAGTGAATTGAGGGGGGAACAAACTGGGGTATATGACTTCATTGCCTGAAATTTATTGGAGGATTAACCAACCCCTGATATGTAAATGGACCAAATTTGTATCTGTCTGAAAAACTCATGATTGCCCTACATCTGAGGTGTAGTCTCTTGGAGGCTTCTGACTGCCTAAGTTGTACCTATTGAAGGCCTTTATTAAATATCCTCTTTATTCTCTTAATCTTGTCTAGCCTCTGTTCTAGGTAGCCACTCCAAGGCAGCAGCTGGGGCCAGGCAGCATGAGCGGGGTGGGGAGCAAGGGCTGCAGGATGCAGTGAAGAGCTTCTCTCACAGGAGCTGGGGTTGGCCAGAATGCTGGCAGGGAGGTGTGAGTGTGGGGTGGGCTCAGAGGTGTCTGCAGCTATGCTGATCTCCTGGGAAAGCTGTGAGCCCTTGGGGACTCGAACTCACCTGACCGTGGTCTTTAAGTGGGGGTTTAGGGAATGGGAAACAGCTTTTCATGAAGACACACAGGAAAACTATTGATATTGTGCCTGTGATTTGGGGGCTGTTTGGAACCCTCCTGAAGGAAAGCTGTTGCCATTAAAGGGACTTTTGTGTGAGCAGAAGAGTTGGTGCAGAACAGGGAGCCCTCACAGCCCAGGAGCTTCCACTGTGGGTGGTAAATCCACTGTGAGTCTCCAGGTGGGGCTGAGCTCCTCACTGAGGTGTTGGGACACCCCAAGGAGCTCCTGCGGAAATACTTCTGGGACCACACATCGTTCTGAATGCAGCACTAGTTTTCTGGCTTGTGAGGAGTCAGATTTATTAACAATTTATATACTTGGAGCTTGGCAACACATCCTGCTCTCATTAGTGCTAATTGCAATAGGAAATATGTGCATAATCCCCCATCCACTGCCATTTGCCTCTAACAGTATAACTTTTTAGAAAACAAAATTAAAGTGTATATGTAAAAAGAGAAAATTCTTACAACTTGATTTTATTTCAACTTAGATCTCAGTGTTTTCAAAGACGTTAAACTACGTGGTATTAATCAAGATAAGCTAGTGAAATTTGCCTTTTTGAAATAGAACTCTGTTTTATAGTTTGAAAGATTGTTTTTAAGGAAGAAGTTTTGAGAACCTTTGACTGATCTGTAGTAAAATATTTTACTGCAATTTCATTTGCCTGGACAAATATTTTTAGAACATTAGTAGAAATTTATAGCATAAACTTCAAAGCCTATCTTATAATTTCATGTACAAATATTTTTATACAAGGTCCCAAGGAAGTTAAAAATGTAATGTTTTTATAGAAAATATACAATACACTATATATTCTCCATACAGTATATATTATCTAAAATGAGGGAGGAGGGTAGTTTCTTTCAGTATCTCCCAGAAAATATCTTTCATTTAAAATACAGCTGATAAATGCTAGCAAACTGATTTTTTTTTTCCTTTTGTAGTACTGATACACCAATAAACACAAATACCGAATTAAGAAGATGCTTTTGATGGAGATTAGAGAGCAAAAAAGTGACTGCAACTTTAGGAACTCTCTGTGTTACAGAGGGCAGCCTTTAGTCACTAGGTCTTCTGTCCCACACATCATCTGTTCAAATTTACTGCTTTTCGCGGGGAGCAGTCAGAAGTTGCTACTCATGGAATATTTGGGGAGAAGTTTGTAATGCAACTTAAACCCAGAGTTGAATCCTTGCTTCAAGCTCTCACCCTTCTGCTGATGTTGTTAAACCCTAAATCTGAGCTAAACTCCCTCTGAACCTTAGCAAGGAATGTGCCAATGCCCTGAGCTCAGCATAAGGAGATGAGTTCTACCTTGCAGTTAACATAAATAATACTTATGTAAGCCAGCTCACAGCCAGCCAGTTCAAGTGCCCTCGTTCTCAAATCAGCACAGACTGTTTTCACTGCTAATTTGCCCTCCTCCCCTGCCAGATGCAGTTACAACACTTGGTTCTCAAACCTGCTTCACCTATTTTTTCACAAGCTGTCAAACGCCTGTTGTAGCACGTGGCCTCACTGAGCTGAAGGAGCAAGTCAGGCTGAGGCTGAGCCAACACAAAGCTCTCCATGACTATGGGCAGGTTTCTGCTCCAGATGCACATCCCTCCCCTCCCTGCTCTGTCCATCACCCTTGTGATTCAGCTTTGAGCCAATTCACAGAGCTGCATCAGTCTCAGGAAAACCATGGAAAATATGATTCTGGGAGGAGCTGAAAAACACCTGGAGGACAACACAGTCATAGGTCACAGCCAGCACAGCTTCATGAAAGGAAAGTTCTGCTTGTCAAAGCTGATTTCCTTCTATGACAGGGTAACCCATCTGGCTGATCCAGGAAATCCAAGAGATTAATATTTTTTGGACTTCAGCAAAGCTTTTGATGCTGTTTCTCACAGGATTCTTCTGGACAAACTGTCCAACCCACAGGTGGATAACATGTGTTACATGATGTTTGAGCCACAGGCTCACAGGTCGGGCACAAAGAGTGACAGTGACTGGGGTGACATCAGGCTGGCACCGGTCAGTAGTGGGCTTCTGCAGGGCTCCATCCTCAGCCCTGTGCTCTTCAACTTCCTCATTCATGACCTTGAAGGAGCACCCCAAGGAATACTTAGTCAGCTTTCTGATGGCGCTAAACTGGGAGGAGCTGTTGACTCCCTTGATGGCAGGGAGGCCCAAATGGCAGGGCTGGGCTGCCACCAACTGCGTGAAGGGACATGTGTGCTGGGTTCTGCACCTGGGATGGGGCAGCCCTGGATGCACAGACTGGGAAGGAGAGGCTGGAAAGCAGTGCCAGGGAAAGGGACCTGAGGGTCCTGGTCAGTGGCCAGTTGGACATGAGCCACCAGTGTCCTGGAGCCAGGAGGGACATCCCTGTCCTGGGGGCACCGGGGCTGGCCAGGCCAGGGAGGGAATGCCCTGCTTTGCTCTGGGCTGGAGCAGCCTCACCTGGAATACTGTGTGTGGTTTTGGGTGCCACAATATCAGGGGAACATTAAACTATCAGAGGGTGTCCAAAGGAAGGCACGAGGATGGTGAAGGGCCTTGAGGGGAAGCCGTGTGAGGAGCAGCTGAGGACACTTGGTCTGTTCAGCTGGAGGAGACTGAGGGCAGACATCGCAGTCACAGCTTCTCCTGAGGGGAAGAGCAGGGGCAGGCACTGAGCTCTGCTCTCTGGGACCAGGGACAGGACCTGGGAATAACCTCAAGTACTGTCAGCAGCACAATGCCTCTTTTCAGAGTGGTTCTTACTGTGTGACCACTGTGGGCAGAGTCTGAGCAGTTTTAATTCTGATGCTGGTATTTCTTTAACTTGATGTGTGTTTATTGATGGTTAATCTAACCAGCTGTTGGATTTTCATGCAGTAAAAATTAAGTTAGTGCTCTTGCTAGGAGTCTAAAAGCAGTAAGAATTAGAAAGGAGATAGCCGAGCACTGTCCAGGAGAAACATTCATAGTTACCAGGAGATATTCATGTTCATATTAAATCTACAGCCTTGGAGGTGGGGGGAACCTAATTCTGATTTTTCACAGGAGTGCTCAAGGTTAACACCAGGTTATTCTTGAGGATCTCAAGATTTCAGATTGTGACTACTATTGAGTTTATTTTAAATCAGAACTGAACAGAATAATATGAACATACCTCTTACTAAAAATTTCAGGACTGTGATTTTGGACAAAAAATAACTCTAAACACTTTGAGGACCATTAACTTTAATGTTTGCCTGATGATGAAAGAATAGTCCAGGCTCTGTTTGGGCTTTACAGGGTATTTCTTTAGCAGTGCAATGGCTTTCATTTGGAAACATTAAAAGGTCCAAAATTAAGAAGTGCTGCTATAATGCAAACTTAATTCTTGAGTGGAAAACATCTCACTTTGCATCCCATTTCAGATTTTCAATGACAAGTGTTATGGGATAGAGCAAAGCCTGCATTAGAGCAGTTGCTTATTTCTTTAATGTATTTATGCTTCTAATCTATGCTTCTAATTTATGCTTCTAAAAAATGCACTATGCTTTATAGTCTGTAAAAGTAGTTGATAGCTTGTTTATTTTTGCCCCATGTAAGATAGAAATGTAAAAGTTTTGATCAAAAACCCAGAATTATCCCAAGTAATGTTCACAAGAATAATCAGTCTGATTCTGTTCCTGAAGTCAAACATCTACACCTTTTCTCAGTCGTGGTTGTTTTTTTCCATACTGTGTAGAAACTTGACTTCTCACAGATATATCTGATTTGCCTATCTCTCATTCAAAAATCCCAATTTGAACATACTCTTCTTTTTAAGGGTTAATTTCACCTCTGCTAATATTATATGACTCTATCAGTTATTAATGCGGTCAACTCATAAACACAGTTTAGGGGGTACTGGCCTTGGAAGAACTTTCCAGGAGACCAATATATCAAATAAGTTCTTGAAGTCCCTTGACCTCAGGATAGAATTACGGGTTTATAATTTACTCAACACTTACATGACCCAGAGAACAAAGGATTGCTAAGTCAGTCAAAACTAAATTACTCCTGACCTTAAATTAGTCATTTTCATGCTATTAAAACTATGGAGAAATTATTTTGAGTTTATAAATCAGTTTTGTGTTTTTCCATATTTATGCTCACAATCTAGAACTTTGCATATACTTTAGTGCATGTTTAAATATTTTCTGAAATTTACCAAAGACCTTAATTTATAGAAGTGAATTAAATGTGGGCTTTTATACATATATGTGTTCTGTCTCCAAAATGCCCAATTTGCTTGTGAACAATATGAAAATACGCAATAAAATCATGCAGAAATAGTGAGGATAAATAACTGAAGACACTTCCTGATCACCACTGTTAATTGCATAATCAGGCTCCCATGTTGCAAGTGTTAATTTTGAATAGGGTTTGATACCTGTCCACAGCCTCTGCTCCCAGGGAAATACCTCATGTACAGAATTACTTGGCTGTGGGTTTGCAGAATCAAGACCTTCATTAATTCTGAACAGATCTTGGCCTATGCAGGTATTTTTCCTCAGTCATTTGGAAAGTTAAGTAGTTCCCCATTCCCTAGGTGCTTCCATTGAAGAGCTGTTTTGGAAGGTGTAGGAGAGGTGTGTAAACACTTTCAGGGTTTAACTTCACAGCTGCCAGGAATGGAAACTGCAGTTTCAAAACCCGACCTGAGATATCTGAAAAACAGCACACAGGGATGATGTATTTTTTAAAACTTCCTGTGCACTTTCAAGAGTCTCCATAGTCTGTAAGTGCCCATTGTCAATTATCTTAATTATACTTGTGACACTTTATAATTCAGGGAAATTATCAGTTATCACTCATGCTCACCTGGTTTACCAGTTCATCAGACACAGGTGATTATTCTACAGAGAACACATTTAAAGATCAGTTTGGGTAGAATAAAATGGCTTTTATTGCCCTGTTGTTCTCACAGCATGAAAATTTGAGAAAGATTGAAGTGATGACAATAGGAATTTTAAGATTGGGAGAAGAACTTAAAACTTGAGATTATGAAGCTTCGTGGTTAGAAGACTGGTAATAGAAGAGATGAATTATTTTGTTAAATACGAAGTAGATCATGCTCAAAAATGTTCCTGTGTGATTGCTGCTTTGTCAGCCTCTACTTGATGTCATGTGAAGTCAGGTACCTTTGATTCATGGAGGACTGTGTAAACATCTGTTGATTTCTATCTGTTCTGGTTTGTACTTCTGCCCTGAGGTTTGCTTTGAGTTTCAGGTTTGGGCAAACTGAAATTGTCAAAGAAAATTCACTTTAAATTGCAGCCTTTCAAGTGGTTTTGTTTCGAATCCATGCCAAACCTGAGATTTTGCATAGTTTCTTTTCACATAATAGCAAAGCAAAATGATAAATTGTGTCAAGCTCCTTTGGAATGGGGTTGAAGTTTATAGGTTTGTGAACTTTCAGAGAACTACACCTGCAATTCATTTTCAAGCCAGCTTAATGTTGTGAGGACTTTTTGAAGAACAGCAGAATTCTGGGAAACTTCTCTGTAAGAGAATTAAATTAGAGGAGAAGAAGCACGTTCTTATTTCAGCTCCAAATGGACAGATGGTCATGACCTATTTCACTTTTTGGACTACTGAAATTTTGAGCTTGAGTACTTGAATACTTAAGCTACTGCCTCATCTCTACAGTAAACTCCTTCAGATCCAGTATAAAGCCAGTTGCTCAAGGAGAAGATAAAACTGATTTGAGGCAATTTTTATATGTCTCTTCCTTGGATAGAAAAAATAATGCCATTTCAGTTGGAGTCTTGATAACATCATTGCCAGTTTTTCTTTTGTTCTTACCCAGGGCTTCCAAGAGGAGTTCTCAGGTTGCTGTCAGAGGATAATCAATCAGTGGGCATATGTCAAATGAGATTAAGATCCCCTTGTTTTTGGGGTTTACTTTATTTCAACATATTTCTGTATCTAGATCTTAAAAACGGCCTTCAGCAGTGCTAACATAATTAATTGTTTATATCAAGTGTTCTAATTACAGCAATTCAGGTGGTTAGCCACCTAAACAAGGGCATAATTATTTAGAAACACTTTTGATTGAAGTACTGACATCCTCAAGGCCCAATTGAAAAAACACAAACAAAACACACACAAAAAAATCAAAACCAAAAAGGTTGAGACTTTGAAGCACTAATAGTCATTATTTTGTTAATTAGATCACCTCACACACCCAATAGTAAATGGCTATCTTTTGCTTCTATTAGGTACTCATTAGCTAATAATTTTCAGTGAACAAAGAGCTGATGACCTTTCAAAGAAGGGGGGGAAAAAAGCACTTTAAAATGAAGTTTTTCCATGACAAAACTTTGGCCGGCAGTGGAAGTTTTATTAATTTAATTTTGTAACAGAAGGAGAGAAAACAAAACTCACTCGATGCAGGCAGAATTCAGGACACTGTTATTAGTGGGAAATTGTCAAAGTCCATTCCAGTATTTTAACTGAATCTTCCCAGGATGATTTGCTGTTTCATGGGATTCATAGCATAGATATGCCATTCTTCAGTAGTATCCTGTAAACCAGTTTACATCTTTTTTGAGACATGTGATCTTCATTCTGCACCAGATGATGCAGTCTAGGGTATGTCTGCAAGGAAGAGTCCCAGTTACAGGGAAGAGAAAGGGCATAAACTAGATAAAATGTATTCATTTTATAAAAGGATAAAATATTTCTTTTTTGGAATCAAAAGTGCTTTTAAAATAGAGGGGGGAAAATTGAAGCATATTATCATTTCAGGTTCAAATGCTTTCACAATCTTTTGTTTCATAATGACTTTTAAATTGTTTTTCCTTTGTGCTGGGATGGAAACAAAGACAGGAAAATCAAAATTCCCCAGAGTATGAAGACACAGATTTCCTCACTTACATTGAAAACAGAATTTTTCCTGTTCTTTAATAGTAAGTCACAAGCAATTGGTATATGAACACTTTCCTTCTGTTCATCCACTAGCTGAGCTAAAGGTCTGCCAGAAAAATAAAAATGTCAAGAGATAGCATCTTTTCCTGAAAGTAAAGAAAAAATGCACAACCTTTGAACGGAAAGTAGTTTCTCAATGAGCAAGTGAAATATCTTGAAATAAGCAGCTCAGCAAAACTTCTGTTTTCAGTGACTGTGTTTTCAAGTGATCCTTGCAATTCTTAGCAAGATATTTATTTCTATTGTAAACTATTGATAAGCAGTGCATATTTTCAGTATTAGGCAAGTGAGACCTGTGGGGTTTTATGCATGTTCTTACATGAAATACAGGGTGGGAACATGATATGTGTCTGTGGTCACGTAAAGTTCCCTGTGAGGTTCTATGAGTATGATCACTGTTGTCTGCAAAATAGTTCATGCACACTCTTTTTTTTTTCAAGATACATGATTTTTGTCAGGTTTTGAAATGGCAGTTCCTCCAGTGGCAAAGCAATATCCTTTCTTGGCACATGGGTTTGTAGAAATGGGCGTTGGAGCTCAAAATGGGTTGCGATGGAAGTTTGCATGGACCTTGTGGGTTTTGAGAAGAACTTTAAATGGCGAATTTGCAGGTGATCAAGTAGGAGATCTGTTTGAGAAACAGTTTTCAAGGGTCTTTTCTGCTAGTATAAACTGGTTATTGTGTCCCAAGACTCCATACCAAACATTAGTGGAGGACAAAGTAATTTTCTTGGAAGATGGCAAGTCTCAGCCATTCACATCCCATAGCCAGGTACTCACAAATACAATTCTGTGTGCACTCAAACAGCCTGTGTCCCAGCTCTTCATCCAGGTGGGATGCTCAGGATTTCTTGCATTGTATGGAGGGCCGTGTAATACTCTACTAAGTCTTCATGCTGGGATCTCCACAGGGTCCCAGGTGCCACTAAACCTTAATTGCCTTTGGGAGCTGACAATGACCGGGGTCTTTTATTTCCTCTGTGCTCTGCTACCTCTGGGAACGATTAGGATTTATTTCCTCTACTCTGTCTTCTTACCAGAGTGTCTTAAGACTCCGGCCCTGCTCTGTATTGTCCTACCATCATCTCTTACTGGCTTTTTTCAGTTCTCAACTGAACCTGTTCCTTTGTGTTCCCGAACTGGGTATTTTCAAAAGCTGCTCATAACTGTGCTGTGATGTTCATGGTCTAGCACCTGCCACCCTCACAGGGCTTTTTGTGCTGGTGTTCCCTTTCTAACACTTCCACACACAACCTTCCCATTCATTCTCCATTCTAGCCAGTCCAAGCATTTCCATTATGAATCTCTGTAATTACTGGTAGCATGATTTAAATCACAGGCAGAAAAATAATGAAAAAAAAAAGTAGGATTTCAATCTCCCCTTGCAATTCCACAGAGAGCAGTACTGTACTCTCTCTTCCCTACACCAGAGACTGGTCTCACTGCCAGGCCATGGGCAGTGCATCTGGCACCGCTGAAGATCCCTGGAATAAAGAAAGGGCTGGAAAAGGCTAAAATTGCTCTGCTACTCCAGTTGGAGAGAGAAGCCTAGAGGCTGAATACTGACAAATTTAAATTAAAAAATAAGGCACTTTTTAACAGTATATAAAGGTTTCTCTATCAAGGCCAGATGCCTTTCTGGAAAGTTACTTTAGTCCTACACAAGGTTTTTGGCTCAAGGCAAGGGCAGCTGTGTGAAACGCAATCCCCTGCACTGTTGAGCAGGTCACTTTTATGATCTAATGGTCCTGTTTGGCTTCAGATGTTGTGGGTGTCTTGTGTTGCTGGGTATCTGGTGATCAGGGAACTAATTCCTACATGGATTGCTCAGGTGCTCAAGAAAGAAGGAGCAGGGAAGGTGGAGAGGGGAGAATACTTTGGAAAACAGCCTCTGTTCAGGGCTCAGTGACTTGGCAGTTTATCCCAAGCCTGCAGACCAATATCCCTTGTTTCTTATCACCATTAAGGGATAAACATATTGTTACTACTTCTCTTTTTTTTTTTCTGCTGACTCACTCTATAAATAAAATACTACTTCATTTGATACTGCTAATTGCCATAAAATCCCCATGACACCTCCATGACTTAGACAGGTTTTACACCTATTTTATAGATGTATAAACTAGAGCACAGCCAGGTAAAAGAACTTGAACCAGATCACCCGGAAACACAGAGGCTGGTTAAATCAATCAGTTCAAGAAACCAGGAGTTGTGTTTCCATAGCTCCTGCTGCAGCAACTAAATCCCAAGAGCTACTAAGGAAAGATACCACCAAAAGCCACTGTTTTTTTGTTTTTTAAAACCCACAAGAAACATTTTGCATTATTCTACAGGGTCACTCCCTGGTACTTGGTGCAGATTAATTAATTGCATATTTTTTAAAAGAAATGAGAAGCCTTGGGCAGCCCAAAACTCATTGAAGTTCTAATTCTCAGAACTATTCCCTGACTTGACTGTTACCCAGTTCCTATTCAGGCAAGATAGGAATTAAGATTAATGACCCCAAACAAACTGGCATTTCAGAGAATCAGTCTTTGCCAGGCATTATATTCTCATGACAGAAAATCATTGAGGCATAAATACAGCGCTCAGTCATTGGTGTATATTAACAACACCACGTTGTTCCCATAAATGCTGAATACAGTGAAGAGGAAAATGAAGTCCTAAAGTTCATTAATTTTGGTTGTGGCATTTTTTTTTTTTAAGTGAGCAAACCAGAACCTATGGAATAAGACTGTCCCATTCCCTTCACATCTTCACAGATGTGAAGGCTATTCAGATTCCAGAAAGCTGCCTCTGGCAGTGGTTTGGACTTGGTGATGGCTGTCTCTGCAGTGTCTTTTATTAGCTAGATAATTTGTAGGCATTTTTTTAAACATTAGTTGATGAAGACCAAGTTTTAAGGAGAGAGAAATTAAAAAAAAAAAAACCACAACAAAACAAAACAAACAAAAAACCCCTTAGCTGCTAGGATCATTGAATGTTGTAATATGTGGGATAAAAACATGACATTATCTGCCAGCATCTGTCCACATCCCAAGAAGGGGTTTGTGTCTTGAGGGTGTTTTCTAAGCAAATGAGAGCTGGCATGGAGACAGAAGCATTTCACCTATCCTGGGACCAGCAGCAGTGATGGTCAGTGCTAACACAGGAAGTTATTGTGGCAATTTCTAGAAGCTGTTTGCTCAGAAGAAAAAGAGAAAATCTTTCTGTGTTTGCATTTCCACACTGAAAAGACATCTCTATGACATCATCTTGTTTGTTCTGACATTGCAGAAAGAATGGAAGAAATAAAATGGCAGAAAAGAGACCAGGAACTTTTATTTCAGTGCCAACAAAAAATAGAAGAAAGATGTAACCACAATATCCAATGGCTACTTTAGTTCTCAGAGACAGTTCAGCAGAGGAGTTGTTGTTCAAGGGCAGTTGGGCTCCCAGACACAAGAGCATTCTGTAGTAAACTTAATTACTCATTTTAATTATGCATTTTAATTAGCAGGGGACTAACACAGTGCTTTTCTCCCACTTCCTCAATAAACCCACTTTGTAATATTACAGAACAAATTTGTAACTGAAAACTCCAACTGTCTGTGGTTGAGAAAAACAACTCCAAGTTCAGGGGCTTTTCTTCTTCATGAAATCACATTCAGTGAGAAGGTTACATCCACCTCTGAGTATTTTCAGCAGCTTTTTACTTACTTTATTCTGCTCCTGGACAACATGAAGAAATAACCCTGTGCTGCTGCTTCTCCCAGTGGTGCTTCCTTTGCCAAGATATTGTCTCCCTGTTGTTCCCTCTAAATGATGTCCTAGTTCTTCCTCTTCTGGCAGTTTGCCCCCAGAGCTGTTGTCCTGTCCCTGCGCTGCCTCCCTTGCTCCCTAAATTCCCTGCTGCAGGGCATCTGCTTTCTTTCCTATCACTTCAGGGAAGGTCAGGTTAGAGGGGCTGGTAGAAGCAGAGGCAGCTGTGTTCTGGAACAAATTCAGAGGCAGCAGAGTATGTAGGGTGGGTGGGTGGGTGAAGACAGAAAATGCCACAAAATCTACAGCAAAACAATCAGATCCCAGAGAGCAGCCACTCACAAACTGTACTCTCTCACTTCTGTACGCTTTCCTACCTGGGACTGTACATGCAGAGGAAGGATTTGCAGTCTGCAGCATTCCTTCACAAACTGAGGCTGTCAGCAGAGCATGGTGAAGCCAAATAGGCCTCCAGGCTGCTCTGTTTTGAGAGAAGCCACTCCTAATTTATTTGTAGCTTTGAGCCAAACACGGGCTTAAAAAGGTTCAGGTAAGGTTATGGTTATAATAGAGATGAGGTAGGTTTAAGGTGGAGTGGTGATTAGGAAGAAAGGGAAAAGTAAAGTTGTGCCAAGATTTTCTGAAATGTTCCCTCAGGTTTCAGTGCAAATAGTATCTTATATAATTTCCATCATGTAAGTGGTGGAAATTCTCCAGAAGTAGCTGTTCTTTACAAGGCTTTGATGAAATATTACAAGACTGGAAACCTCCCATGTTATATTTATGTTGTACTTCTCTGTTGCTCCTGGCTTGGGATGAGCTCTGGAATCAGAATCATCGCCCAACAGTTCCAGGTGTTTGCATGTCAGACTCAAGCTGCAACCTTCTCTTAACTCATGTGGTTTAAAAGGCTTGAGGCATTTGTCTGGCCTGGCTTAGCTGAAGGCAATAATACTTTCATTTATATAGAAGGTGACTTTTTTAAAAAATTGAATATTGCAGCTTCCCTCTGTTTTAAAACCACATTACATTAGCTCCTTTCCCTTGTGATGAGAACCATGTCTCCCCACCACTCCTCTCCAGCAATAGAAGGTTTGCATTGTGTGTGTGATTTCATATGGACCCACTGCTGCATCTGCCTGTGAGAAGCTCTCTAATTTTATCTTCTTTCTGATTTCTCTGTTCCCACTCTTCTTGTCCCTTGCTTTTAGTGCAAATAAGATTTCCTTTAAATTCTAAAAAAAAAAAAATATATATATATATATATATATATCAGCCCATTTGAGATAATTGCACATGGAAAAAAATTAAAAGTCCAGACTAGAAATCAATGTGCTGCCCAGAAACAGAGCTGGAAAGTGAATAATCTTAATCAAATGTGATGGGAAAACAAAAAGGCTGATGGAGGGCTGAGTTCTCAAGTAACTTCTGTACATTTCAGTTGCCATCACTGATCTAGTCACTGATGGTGCTGGCTTAGAAACCAATGCCAAATGGATAGCCCCAGACCAGATGATGCTGTATGTTACTCCGGGCAGGAGTTACCAACCATCCAGTGACCCGTGTTAAAACAGCGTTAGTGTGACTCTGTATGGATGTTCCTGCTAAGCAATCAAAATCTGATAAATGAAAGAGGCTCAGCAGTAACCAAAGTACTGTGAGCATGTATCCTCAAACCAGTTTTGCAAATTGGGACAGAGAGCTATAATTGACCTTGCTGAAGTGGCCTTTATTTTCCACAGCTCATGATGTTACACTGAATAACTCCTCTAATTCATGACACCTGAATAAACGTCAGGAAAACCAGTCTGGAATGCACGTTCCACTATCTGCAGCCACCCTGCAGGCCAGCCTGGGCAAAGTCCCTTCTCTGATCCCTACCCTGAAGTTAACTGTAATGATTAAAAAATGCTGCTGGACTGAAAATGCATCCCACTGATAACAGGCTTGTTTGGAGACTTGAGATGTACCTCAGCATGGCCTGCAATAGTTGTAACTCTGCCTGGCTTTAGGGTCCATTTAGGTATCTTTTTTCACTTCAAATATTCTCTGACTGCTCCAAAGCACATTAGGCTGGAAGTTATCAGACTCCCTACAGAAGAAGAAAAGGAGTACATTCTGAACTGTTCAACACTAGCTTTTAAAAAACAGAATGCTGTATCAAAGAAAGATTATAAAAACATCCCTGCGGGATAATTTTTACAGTTGCTTTGGATTTCATCATCTCTATTTTCTCCTCTAGTTCAATTATTTCCAACAAAAAAGAAAATGTTTGACTTCTTTGGCTTCAGCTACAGCCTTCCTGCCATTAAAAAAAATAATAAAAAAATAAAGGCAGTCTTAAATACATCCAAGTGTTTTAGCTGAAAGTGATGCCTTTCAGTGCTGAGCAGAGGAGCAAACTCAGGCTGCAGTGGCCCTTGGGCAGCCTTTCCCACCAGGCTCTGCACCCACACAGGCACAGCCAGAACCTGCACAGGGGAGAGTGAGCCAGCCAGGAGGGGTCCCCTTCCCCAGCCCTTCCAGAGTAGCTGCCAAGTGATCCTGAGCATCCCATCAGGGTGGGGACTCTGTGAACATCCATGATCCAGGACCACCACCCGCTTCCCTTCCTCCCTGCCCTACCACAGCAACAGCCTAGGAGCCAAACTAGGAACAACTCATAATTAAGGATAGTTTTGAGCCCTTTAAAAATTGAGCATCCTGCTGAGAAATCCTTGAGCAGAGAAAAGAGGTAAGGAACACACACTGCCTTGGGTCCTATTGAAGACAGTTAGAGATGATGTCAGTACCATTTATGGATCCAAAGATATGTTATTTCAGTAGACATTTCATGGTATCCATTATAGTTACAGATGTTCCAAGCTTCAATTATTAATTTATGTGCTCATAACTTTCCCAAAGACAGATCACTTCTGTTCAAATATCATTATGTTCTCCTTTACAAAGCATTTTAAGGGAGTGTTTTGACAAAACGTTATTTCCTGTTGTTTAGATTAAAAAATGGAAAAGCGTGGAATTGTGTGTCAATAAAGCTCTAATTATATTCTTTTGAGCGTAACATACAGAAAAAACAACCCACCCAGTACTAACCATACACCCCATCTCAGAGTGCTCTCCATCCCTATGAGGAGAGCTTAAACTTTGGTTTCTGCGTAGATTTTTAAAAATAACTAGATTTTTAATGTGCTGGAAAGTACCTCCTTGTGTGTGTGTGTGTGTGTGTGTGTGTGTGTGTGTGTGTGTGTGTGTGTGTGTGTGTGGCACTGCCCTCTGGTGCACAGAGGCAGGAGAGTTTGGCTGTTCTGTAGGGGCAGAGCTGTGGGCATCCACCCACTCCCGCTCCTGCTTAGAGCAAGTGCTCAGGTCCTGCTGTTTGGGAGCCAAGCTATGAAAGGAGTTAAATCCTCACCCCCGAGGGAGTTAGAAACCACAGACCCTGTGTAGATCTGTCCCTTTCTGTATTGTTTCCATAGAAAAGGCCACATGGGAAGAGTGTGCAAATGTGGTGTCCTTCACACCCCCCTCAGGCTGTTGTCTCATCAGCTGCTCATCTTAAAATATCTTGGAGATTTGCTGTGGTGCTGTGCTCCTACAGAGCACTACCAAAGCAGGGCCCAGAGCGTCTCTGTCCATTTGTTCTCTTCTGGTGGATATTTCTGGCGTGTGACAGATCGACACCTTCAAGGCTGAAAGAGTTTTGCCCAGTCCAGGAGTTTGGGATAAAATATAAGGTTTAGTATGTTGAGCTACATTCTGAGATAAATGTAACCTGCTCAGTAGCAGCTGTAATTATCCATTGTGGACACTAGTGGTCAGAAACCTTGAAAGACAGCTAAAATCTCAAAAAACATGTTTAGGATCACAGCCATGCCACCCCAACCCCCCCACCAGGAGGATAGCTTGCTGTACAGAGCAGGAATTTATTTCCTCTGGAGCTGCTGTGCTCCCTGGAGATTTGTTGGGGCAGTTAAGATGACTTATCCATATATCTCAGTCTATGGATTTGTACCTTTTCACGCAATTTTTTCCATCAAAGTCAAGTTTCAGACATTTCTGACTCTCAGTTTAACACTACTAACCATCAAATCCAAGCAGTCACTTCTATTTCAGAGTGTTCTCCCAATGAGATTGGTATGAATTTTTCCAGCTGGAACATAATGATATCAAGTGCTCTGGAATGATAGTTGGGTGACCTTCTTAGCTATATTTCACAAATAAATGAATTTTCTCTCTAAAAAATGAGGGCTGTTCAGCTGTTCGTCAAGTACCAAGAGTTCAATCTCATGGTTTTGAAAACTTAAGCTTGACAACACACTGGAAAAGGTTCTGTAGCCCTGCTTTCTGCTGAAGGAGGGGAACTGGGATGAAACTACTGCCTTGGTTTGGTTCTATCTCTGACTTCTTTAAACTTGTCTATTTAAGCCTGTTTACACTGTGCCTGAAACATCTCATATGGATTGGTCTAATAAAAACACCCTCAAGTATATCTATATATGAAGTTTCACATCATTTACTTCTAGGGGATAATTTCAAGTTTTTATCTTAACATAAGTTTTATGCTACACAAGGGAGGTAAACTAACCCCTAAACCTTAAACTGCGATTCTTTTCTGGTTATTAAAAAAAAAGTAGTTGTAGGGGCTGACAAAGATTTCTCTATCAATTCTGTGCCATTTGCAAGCAGAATGTCATCTCTGTTCTAGTCAGCAGCCACAGGAGCTCAGCTGGGACCCTGAATGTCAAGTTGAGCCTTTTTTCACCATAATAAAGGTCCTGCAGGCTAAACTGCTGCTAGCTCATCAGTGACACTTCTGAAATCCCTTTGATGGGCTTACACAAATGCAAAAATTCCTCCTCAGCAGTGCTGCTGATGGTGTATAACAAAGGTGGTTCTTCAGTCATGCTCACCCTGCTTTATCTTCTGTGTGCTTGCATGTGTGAGTTTATTTATGTGGACATGTGCTTGGATATACACAGATAAATGAAATATGGGCATATAAGCAGGACAGACACCTAGTGCGTTTATTTGATGTTCTTCTGGGACCTGAAGTGCAAAGAGCAAGAAAAAGCTACTGAAGGCTTATTTTAAAAGCCTGTGACTGTGGCATCTTCACCCAATCAGAAGCTCTCAGGCACAGAGTGGGATTATTTGGGTACAGGGCCAGGAATTGGACGTGATGATCCTGATGGGTCCCTTCCAGCTCAGACTATTCTATGATTCTATGATAAGCAGTATTTTCCCCAAAGAATAATTATAAAAATTAATCAGTATGCTATTTTTTTTAAACACAGTCCCTTCTTGTTTAGCCTTTATTTCCTTCACTTTGAAATAATCCACTGTAACCTTTCCACTTTTTGAAGACTTTGTCTCTAAACTGTGGCACCCAAGTAAAGTGGTCAAGCCAATACTTCCTTTTCTCCAGCCAGATGCACTGGGAAGAGAAAGCAGGCTGTGTTTTCAGGAGACTTTTGCTGGAAAGCTTTCCTGAGACTATCATCACATGTCAAGGATGATGTCCATATAGAACAGAGATTTCCCAACTATACAGCTTCCTTGGAAACTTTTTTTTTTTTCACTTATTTTGAATTAATTAAGGAGTTCATGGGGAAGGAGTCAGTCCTTAAAGAAAATACTCATTCTTACAATTACCATTACAAATATCATTCTTACAATTCCTGTTTCCTGTCTACCCTGCCAAAATTCACTATAAAGAAGAGGTGTGGTAATTAACTGCCTGCCAAGTGGCAGAATTAATGTTCTACAAATGCAGGACCCTCTAGGTGAAGTGATACAGCTGAGTTATAAAATGTCCCATTCTGTATTTGACTACCAGCAAGACATACATACTTGTGCTGAGAGGATGTGTTGTGTTCATTTGTATTTACTTGTTTTTAAGATGCTTTGATTTTTATTTTCTTTGAAGTACTTTTTAAAGGACTTAATTTCTGTGCAATAGAACTTATGGGCAAACACTCAGTAAATTCAAAATAAGGAATGCACTCATGGTTCTAAAAACATTTTACATTCTTCAAACTGATGCCAGTTGCGTGCATTGACAGTAATCCTGTCTAATCCCTTCCACATGTGTTATCTTTGTACACCTGCTTTCATTGTCTCACTTATCAGTTTTGAATACTTAGAAGAACAATTTTCAGGAAGGCAAAGAAGCAGAACAAAGCATCCATGCACTCACAGCTTTGTTACGCTGCAGTTTTGCGTTGTAAAAATAAAACACCTTTGTAGATTTCGGTGCTTGGAGTCAGCATCTTCCATTAAGACATTTTTTCCTCCCTCCCGCCCCCCAGAGCTGATGTCTGTCTGTTTTTGTGCTCCTTGGCAGACTGACTGAAGCACACAGAACAGCTGTGAAAGTCATCAGGAGAATGCAGTACTTTGTGGCCAGAAGGAAATTTCAGGTAAGCAGAAGGATTAATCACAAGTGCATCTCTTGAGCTTGAGTGACACTGAAGGTGCTCTCAGAGTTGACTTGTTTTGGTGAATATGCTCATAATAAGTCAAAGGTATTTTTGAGGTTCTTGGGCTCACACCTTTTGTGGATTTTTTTAATGGTGTGGGCAAAATTATCAGTGAACGATGAATGTAATATGCTACAAACCACTGACTTTGTGGAGTCAGCATAGTTAATTTTTTACTTCTCTTTTTATACTGCACTTGTTTTTCGGGGGTTCTGTTTGTTTAACTATACTGACCAATACTTACCTATCCCCTAGCAGAAGTGAAGAAAGCACTGGTGTTAGGGTCAAAAACCCTCTGTCAGGGTGTCAGCAAAAGTACTGATCATAACAAGAATGATATCAATCATCTGATCAATTAGGGAATGTTCAGTCCCCTGCTGTGTATGGCTGACAGACCAATAGGCTTCACTGATGAGTACTGTGGGTGCAAAGTTGCTTTCAGAAGTGTGACCCATGTTTCCAAATGGATTTCCCAGAAAGGGATCTCATAGGACATATTTTATAAAATTGTGGAGAATCTGCCTTCTGGAAATTTGCTGTCATTATGAAGTGTTCAGTTAATTTTCTCAATCAAGTTGCAAAGTGCTCAAAGTGCTGCTTTGAAAATACTGTTTAGTTTTGCCTGTTTAGTGAGACTTATAATAAAACTTGTTTGGAATATGATCCTGATATCAAAATTATCATCATCCATGGGCTGGAAATGCCATGGAAATGAAAAATTATCTTCTGGACTGATTTTCAAAGCCCTCATCATTTCCATCTCAAGGTTCATGCTTTTTTTTTTGTCCAAGAGGATCCACTGCAAGTTAATGGCCTTTCATAATCCTTTTGAAGAGGTTTTTAAAAAAATATAAATCAAAAAGCTACATTTCAGGGAAGTTTGATTAGAGCTGAACACTTCAATGCAAGGGATAGAAGCCTGAGATAAGATCCCAGCACTAAGAAGACTCTAAATTAGGGCAGAGAGAACATCTTGTATATTTCCTAATCCCATGCAGATGTGTATCTTCAGATAACTCTGCCTTTCGAAAGAAGACTGGGAGAAGTCAGGTTGTTAAACTCAGCAAAAAACAGGAGAGCCAGATTCTATTGTAAATATACCAGATAGATAAACACTATAGGAAATTTTTAAAACGTAAAATAGAAACACCAATTCTGTAAAACAAAATCAGTTTATAAATTAGTTAGATTAAAAATTAGGATACTTCACACCACCAGAGACATCATATTCTAGAGCTATCAGCCAGTAGCAGTCATGCCAAACCCTGAAAACTGAATTTCATCAATCTATGGAGAGAATTTTATGAGCTAGTGACAAGGCAGAAGAAGGAATAATCTTTTGTTTCTTCTTTTCTTGGGGCCATGAAATACAGTTTATAGGACTCCCATGCTAATTAGATTTTGGAAGTTCAAAGCTGGGTAATGTTATTTTTGCATTCTGAATGTGGAATACTGAGCTCAAATGATCGGGATTTGGGATTATGAACAGAATGAAAGTCAAAGGAGTTGTTCAAGTGTTGCATCTACCACACTTCTCTGGAAGCCCATTACCTCCTGGCTTCAGTTGTACCATTCTAGCATTTCCTAATAAAAACATAACAGGGGATTGTGCCAAAGTTTGGCAGGACTTAAGATGCCCAGATCTAAAGCTTTATGGAAAAAGAGGAGGGGGAAATAGTGAAAACTGGAGGGATATTTTAACTCAGCTTCAGAGAGGACTCAGGCAGATTGCAGTGTCCAGCACTTTTCAACTGAAGGATTCTGAGCTGATGGTTTGGTAAAAGGGGTAACAGACAGAGGACTTCTTTTGAGGGGGAAAATAAATTTCACTGGGAATGAGCAGAATTAATTATGCACACAGTAGCCCATGGGGGAGAGGGGAGGGGAAGACTCCCCAGCACATCCAGGCTCTGCACCGTGCATGGTGTTTAAATAGAGAGTGTCCAAAGGAAAGGACACGGGATTTAGCCAAAATGCTCTCCAGGCACCCCCACTAGTCCATCTAAAGAGTGATACTGGCACTGCTTCTCGGGGTGAAGACAAAAGGCTGCTTTTCTGGCCAGAAATAGTGATGTGTCAGCGTCTGCAAAATGTGGAGCTGGGGAAGGGGGAGAGAGAAAAAACCATCCAAAAACCAAACGATAAGCTGAAAGTTGAAACCTCCCTCCCCTGCAAAGCGTCTCTTCCCAAATGCACTCAAATGCACTCACACACACCTCCAAAGCCACGACTATTCTGAAAGTATTGGTGCAGGTAAATTCTGAGTGCAGGGAAGGCATTTTGTCACAAAGAGCTCTTGCTTCCTTCATTCATTTCACAGGATTTGTTTCCATTCCAGTTCCATGCTTTCATTTGAAATTTCTAGGATTGTGTGGCTGCCTTCCAAGCATGACTCCAGCACATACTGTAGGTGTTCAATGCATGTGTGCAGTGGTGCATGCTAATGACTCTGGCTGAGGCTGTGACAGAGTGCAAACAGACAACAAGATGACTAATGAGCTGTTTTCAGTAATTTCCAATTACTAGATTTGCAGTTTACCTTTGCTTTTTCTCCCTCCCCCCTCTCCCCCACCGCCTTCCTTTCTTGAGTCAGATCCAAAAAGGAGACATCTTGCCCCACATTTCCCATAAGGGTTCTCAAAATGCTGGTCTTTCCTACAGGCCATGATTTGCATTTATACATACACACACACATTGATTTCACTTGCTAAAATTTCACCATGCTACACTTTTTATAACCACATCACTTTCTGCAAATTCTCTAGACTTGTTTCAAAATTTGGCTGCAGTAGTTGCAGCAAGAAACCAAAGCTTGGCAGAAGCATGTGGATTCTCATTAGGATAGGAATACAGCTGGGCAGGTGGCAGTTTATTAACTCTCCTGCATTTTTTTATCTATCCTTTTTTATTTTAATTACACTTTTTTTCCTGATCTCAAAGGTCTCACAAAAGACAGAGGAGCACAAACAAAACCTACACGCGGCTGCCTCCTGACTTATGAAGAGCATCTGTCCTCCCTGCTCCTCAAGCAGCAATATTTCTGTCACCAGACATCTTTGGTCTTCAGAGACATTTGATTCTGGGTCCAAGTGGTCTGAGTTGAGCCAATCCCTGGGGTTCAGTCCCCTGACATTACGATTAACACATAGCTTTGGAATGAGCAAGGAGACACCGCACACAGGAGTCCCAGATAAATTATCCATCTTGGGTTCATGTTTTCCAAATCCACTGTGAAGGGCTAATATTTTGCTCAGTATGGAGTAACATGAAGACATGACTCTGACAGTAATGGGAATCATTTGGCTCTGTCTCCACAACAAATATTCACTCCCAAAACGGCTGCATATTTTTTTATTCATTGCAACTGTTGCAAAACGGTAGGCAAATAGGCTCATAAAAAAAAATAGAATGAAGGCCTGTCTGAAACAGAAATCCAGTTTGGTCAATACTCACCTTTCAATGTGCTGCCTGCCTCTTTTCCCAGCAAGCTCGGAAGCCGTATGACGTCCGTGACGTGATTGAGCAGTACTCCCAAGGACACCTCAACATGATGGTTCGCATAAAAGAACTTCAAAGACGGTAGGCCCTGTCTACCTCATGAAATATCTGATTTCCCCAGTGCCAGCTGGCTTTAGGAGAGATGTGTACTTAATGAACAGTAATTGTCCAAAATTGCAAGCACAACAGGGAGTACAATATCTGGAGGATTTAACTTGGAGCCATTTTTAACCCTTTTTATCACCAAGTTTACAATTACCCTTTATTCTCCTCTCCTTTTTCTCCAAGTGGAATTAAAAGAAATGAAGGTGCATGCTGTGAAGTTTATAGTGTGATCCAAGCTTTTCTGTCCTCTTCTTAGAAAAGGAAAACTTTTCAAGTAATGATTTACCTTTCTGTTTCCACTCTGCAGTTCAACACAACTGAGAGAAATCTGTTTCGCTTGTGCTGCACTGTCTGGAACTCTTCCCTGCCCGCATTCCTCCATGCACATGCTTTCTCCAAGTTTGGGGTTTGCAGCTGAAATATTTTGCCACAAAACTATTCTCTTCTGTTTCAGCACAAAGTGCTTTTCTCTTTACAAATTAATGCTGTGGACTGGGACACCAGAATGAACTCCCGTAGCCCTTAAATGAAATGAAAAAAAAAAATCCTATTGAATGGAATCTACTGTGTCAACATATATAGATATTAAATCCACCTGCATGAGGCTCCAGGAATAGTTGCAAATGTTATTAAGAAATCATTCTGTTTGTATAGACTTTGTTATTAGATTACATAGGACACAGGAAAACTATGTTTTAGTTACAACTTGAAAGTCTGAGAAATATTAGTAGTCACGAAAATAACAATAATAATAATAATAATAATATGGTTTGATTTTGGAGGAAAAATTCTTAAAGAGCTAAACTGCTGACTGTGTGCAGAAAGTCATGCTAGTCTCATGTTTTTGCTTGTTTTGGTTTGGGTTTAGAGCTACTTTAAATTTTCGTGTAAATTATGCTCCCGTGCTTAGCAACAGAGCTTAAGTTGCTTGGTAATTGGTCTGCTTGTAATTTTCTGTTTGCTTCTCAGGTTGGACCAATCCTTGGGAAAGCCAGGTCTTTTCCTCCCAGGTATGGTGACTGCATTTTATGCAAAATTATTATCTTAATAACTTTGGGAAAATACCCTTGGCTACAGTAATGTGGATTCATAATTCAGCCAATTATACATGCATGTAATTCTGTTAACAAGCCCTGGAATGCCTGTGTCAAGGTAAATACATTTCATTCAGGTGATAGTGGAGTAAATGGAAATTAAGAATAAATGTTAAAATGTGAATTAGAATATGATGAGATGAAAATATCCTGAGGGAAATTCTTCTACAAGAATAGTCTTTCTAAATCTTTTGGGCTGGGTTTACAATATATATTGACTTTACTTAAAAAGGTTTCTTCTATCCTGAACTCATGTCCCATATTCCCAAGTGACTTGGAGCACAAGTCAGGGTGGCAAAGTAATTTCAGAGCCTCTAAAAACTGGCATATTTTCAGTGGTTAATATTATCAGAACAAGGAATATCATTCAAAACACATTTTCAACATCTGATTCCTGCAGAAGGCTCGATAGTACAATCCTTTTTCCCTGTTGCTGGTTTTGGACCACAGGAAAAGAATCTGTCAGCTTGAATACTTCTATAAATATTTATGCATGGGAATTCATTCCACAATGTGCAAGCTAAATTTATGGAAAAAACTTCCTTTACCTCCAAGAATGTATTATTTTATTTCAAGTAAGCATTACCAAACTGGAACTGCAATTTGTGCTTGAAAAGACCAGTGTTAGACACACTTTTTATCAAGCAGTTTCTGGTCTCAGAGGAGGTAAATAATTAGAAGCTCATTGTAAAATAATGTTCTGAGAGGTTCAAGAACCTGAAGTTGTTCAGGAAGTTTGATCTCACCAAATCTTGAGTCAAAATGGTCATGGAAACCACCAGGAAAGTTTTAGGCGGGCCTGTGGCTTTGAACAAGTGTTGGAAAGAATCTAAAGTATCAAGAAACTGACTGGGAAAGGTAGAATGGTGGTTAGGGATGCAGAAGCTGATGAGCTCAGTTAAGGGCTTGCAAAAGCCATAAGTTATTTTATCTAGCAGTTATTTTATCTAAACCCTCCACAAATCCAAAAATAAGATAAGTGGTTCCAGTGGAATGGTCTGCAGAACTAAACCTAGAGTTACTTTGCAACACTCCTGGTGTTACCCAACACACCTTTACTCCCAGGGTTTTCCAAGTGGTGAACAGTGAAGACTGGGTGCAGTATTTATTTGTCTGTTTGGGATAAAAGTAGACATTTGTACTATCCTGCTCTAGAAAAAGGGTTTCTCTCAGAATGCATGGCTTATTCTATACTGAACAAGGATTTTTGATATAATACTTTTTCAGACCTTGCTAAAATTCTCACTTTTAACAATATGGATGTTTCCCTCAGACTGTGTTATTTTTGTGCTGATGACAAGCAAAAAAATAAATGACAATGCAAAGAAAATTAAACTGCCAAGGAGAAAAACATGAAAAGAATTTTCCTTTCCAGCTCCTTTTATTTTTTTCCCATTTTATTATACTCCCATTCAAAGAAACTTAAGGTCTGATTCCAAGCCTGTTGAAATGAAAGGGAATCTTTCCAGTGACCTCAACGGGGCTTGGATCATTTTTTTTTTATTGGAAGCCTGTTGCGGACTTTGATAATACTATATAAAAATAATTGCAGCCTGTCTATAGCCTTTCAAAAGTGAATGATGTCATAAAAGACCCAGAATCTGAATTCACTGGAAGCATTTATTGTTATTTTTCAAGTTAGTTTCTCTGAGATTAAAAAGCACTAAAAGCTGTGTTAAAACAAGATAAGGATATGAGAAGAGAATAGAAGCCATGCTGGGTCAGAGCAGTCCTGACTCTGATGGAGCCAAGAGCAAGGTGCTTTGGGAAATGTTTAAAAAAAGCCTCCAACCTTCCTGTCAGCTTTCAGCCCATTACACATCAGAGGCTTCCTGACAAGGTTGAAGTGTATTTAGTGTCCAAATGTTTTGTCATCAACAAACTTGCCTAATTATCCCTTTAAACTTACATCTGCCATATTTTGTACAAAGAATTCTCCTAATTCCACCTTCACATGTGCATACTGTGAAGAATTCTCCCTTTTTGCTTGTTTTGATCTTGGCATCTCCTCCCTTTCTTTGAAACTCCTACAAGCAGGAGTGGATTTAAAAACACTAAGATAATGAATCAACTTTCAAAGGACCTGGACCCTACTTTTATGAGTATATTCAGAAGACTCTTTCTGAGTTTCATTGGAAGCCTGTCCCAGTGTTCCAGGGGACACAATTTTGTCAGATGAAACAGATTCCTGTCATAATAAACATATGCCTTAATAATGGAAGGTGTTAATGTGGACACAAAGAGCATATTAATTGAATTTATGGAAGCAACAAAATAGACACATACAGTGATACAAAGCAAGAGTGTCATACTTCACCTTCACTACCCACGATGGAATTAACTGTTTTTCAATGAAATTTTTGAGGCTTACTATAGTTTTCAGGGGCAAAGGTGAAGAATAATGCCAAGGTAAAACAAAAGGTCCAGTGTTTGGTTTCAAAAAAGTACACAAAAAGCTGATGTTTATCTGCAATTTATCTGAATCTCTTGGTTCTGCATGACACGGGTGGGAATGCCTGAAGAAAAGGGGTTTCTTGCAAAATTTTGACAGTTCCATTGTTAGCTTTTTTCCTCCATTAAGTACCACTTAAACTTTCTGATACTTTGTCCTTCCCATCTGTTAAGAAGAAATTGGTCACTGTATTTTTAAAGCCTAATAAATATGCTCAGCTTAAATTTTATCTTTTTAAAGTCAATTTATATTTGAAATGAGAGATACCCATATTTCTGCAGGAACTGATTTATCCCACCCCTCCTAGAGATGAAAATATTTTGGCAGTTTACTTTTTAGGCTGTCCAAAGGAAATCACAAGTGCCTCATCTAGGACTATGCCTTACCTTTTTTTAATTTCTTCTGCCAACCAGCTGTAAAGGGCTCTGACTGACAAGAAAAGAGACTCCCAACTAAAAGTCACCATGACTGAGGGAACTTTGTTATTTGCTGGTTTATGGGTGCAAAAAGGCAATCCTGACCTTCTTTTTCAGCAGCATACACAATTTACAAACCCAAGAATCCAGATCTTGCCATAAGCTCATCACAATTGTCCCTACATGGAGCTTTGGCAGAACTGAAGCAAACACAGGTCCAGAAGGCTGCATTTGCAACGAGTTAGCCAAAAGAAGGCAGTAGTGTCTTCTGGGCTGTTCTGCTTTCTCAGAGACCATTTCCAAAGGTTCTGAGATTTCTTCAGCAATCTGGAATATCTGGTAAAATTCCTCATTTTCTGCTTGAAAGAGACTGATGGCTTTCAGATAAATTTGAATATTTTTGAATTAGCGCCCCTCTAACTGTGTAAAAAATCAAGGAAGGACTCTTGCTCTATAAAGCAGAGTCATTTCCAGCTTTTACCATTTTCAGACCATCTCTCTGCTATTCATTCACTGTCCTAAAGGTCCTCATAAATACTTTTCCCTAACCAAAGGAAAAAAAAAAATGCTCTTTAAAGTTTGGTATATTCTGATGAGATGGAGCACACTAACTGTGTGAGAAAATAAGATTATTGTGCCATTCCTCATTTGATTTGCTTTCTTCCCCCTGCTCATATCAGTATATGTTATTTATATCATCCACCTGGAGAAAGAGTTATCATCTCCTGAAATGGTGTGAAGCCAACCTAAAAGTGTTTGGGGTTTTTTTTGTTGGGTTTTTTGTTTTGTTTTGTTTTGTTTTGTTTTGTTTTGTTGTTGGCTTGGTTTGGTTTTTATTTTTACAAGAGGCACATCTTGTTCTTCACTAGCAAAAGAGATGGGCCTGCTTTGTGAAAATATTAGGAAATTAATATAGAATTGAAAGCAGAATAATATGTATACTCAGGAAGGCAAAGACTTCCAGGGAAGAAATGTCCATATTAATAAATATATTTTATTACTATAGATATATATTAACAACTATTCAGTCTCCTAAATTAGAGTGCCTATTGCTTATTTATTAGTGTTTTCTCTGATTCCAATCTCAGTATATAAAATAATGAGTTTGTATCATACCAACCATGTGATACAAGATGTTTTCATTTTTTTTTTTTTGTTTCTGAGTTAAAATTTTCCATATATATTCCATATTTATTTTCAACCAGTTATAAGTAATTGTGCTTCCTTTCATCATGGTAATGCCATGTATCCTTTGTCTCTGTGCCTTTCATGTAAGTGTTACAGGACTGCTTAGCTGATCCCCATTTTAGTGCAGCCCAACAAAAGAGTAAAAACTCAGTATTAAAAGGAAGTTATTTTGGATTACTAAGCAAAGACTAGAGAAACATAGGCATTTCAGATTTATAGCTGGCCATGAAATCTTTTCAACTCTGCAAAAACAAACAATCTAGTGATTTAGGAAGTCTAAAATGATCTGTCTATCGAGAGAGAAACATAAACATGAGATAGAAATCACCCATACTGGATCCACTTTATCTGAACTTGTGCCCCCTTCCTTACCCCAATGTTTGGTGGATTGTGCACACACCACGTTTGCTTTTAAAGATGGTCTGTATTAGAAGGAAATGCTTGTAAATTAGGGCTGGATGCTGCTCCCCATGGAGGCTGATAAGGAATTGGGGAAGACCACAGCATTTTGTGACTTTACACGGCCTGTAACCCAGCAAAGGACTACATGAGACACAGCACCCTCCATCTGCATCGTCCCTTCCACTTCTGATTTTCCATATCTTAGAGCAGTGCCACATGCCACAATACACCTTCTTAATGCTTATCTGCTCCCTATTTTCTTTTCTGTTCCACAAGCTTTCAGGAATAACTAAATAGGAAACACTATTAACTTGGGATGGGATGTCTTGGTGATTATCTGAAGGATGGAATTAGAGCTGGTGAGGAAATTATTATTTTATTAAAGGTTTTTGAAATACTTCTTCAAGTTTGGGGCATATTTTGGGATTAGACCTAAGCAAAAACACTACCTGCCCACTGCTGTTCAAACCACATCTCAATTTAGAAATCCTTAAAGTTATACTTCTTTTCTGATATATATTTTGACAGATGTGTCTACAGATTTACCAACTAGGAAGTAGACAGCTGAGCAAACTATTTCATTTTAGGAAGAGATGAATACAAAGATAAATTTGAGCCTCAGCCACTTTTTAAGAAGTTTCTGAGATTTTGAACAATGAATAATCCGCATGTATGAGCCAAGCTGTGCCATTTACTGTCTGTCCCACATTTTCTTTCCTGACTTTATTTGCTCTTGCAGGATCTCTGGGGCAACACTTCTCTTTTCTAAGCCTACAGAAAGCTGCCAAGGGTGCAGAACCTTTTAAAGGTTCTGGGCGGTGTGTGGAGGAGAGGGAAAGCACAAAGTGCTCTTGTCAGTATTGCTTTTGCTAGTCTTCCTCTGGGGTCGTGGTGCATGTAGCACAAGTTGCCTTGAGGTGAACTTTGCTGCAAACAGATCACTAAACATATCCCATTAGCATATACAAATGGTAAAGCAAGTACGACTCCCTGAGAAATCCAGGAACATGATGAGCACGCACAGGCACTCACTGTGAATTCTGACACTGTAAATTCATATCTCAGCCTTGCTCATGCCCTGGGCAAAATTGACTTAGATAGCTTTAAAAACCAGACCTTAATCACTCATGAAAATGCAGCAGTGCATGAAAAAATCCAGGAGTAATTACTCCAGGCATCGGAAATGTACTTTAGTTGAGAAAAACATCCAACTTCCATTGGCATCAGCTTGTAAGTTATTTCAGTATCAGGGTGTGGCTTTTAACTTGTGAATGTCATCTCCCAGCTCAGAGTATGTGTGGGTTTGTGCTTCACTCCCTGTGCAATAACACCCTCAAACTATGGCATTCCTTAGCAATAGGTCCCGTGAACAAAATAGATCGACCCCATTTCCCACCGTTTTCACCCTTGGCTCCCAATCCCACTATTTGCAGTGGAATGTGTAACTGGGCTGTACTAACCAGGCCTCATAAAGAGTAGGAGGGAAAATGAGGATGCAAGAGCTTTTCCCAGTGTCGCTCCTTTGGAGAGAGGACATGGATGGGATGGATGGGATGGATGGGATGGATGGATGGATGGATGGATGGATGGATGGATGGATGGATGGGTGGGTGGGTGGGTGGATGGATGGATGGATGGATGGATGGATGGATGGATGGATGGATGGATTTATACACAGATGGATCAATCTCTGCCATTCCAGCCCTTGAACCCCTGGTTAGTGCTGCCTCCTAGACCTGCAAACTCAGTTGAAAACTATTCTGATTTCTTTATGTATAGCAAGTTTACCTTGCTCAGGCCAGTGATACTCAAAACTGGAGGCATGCCCAGGTACCCTGCCCATTCCATCTAAATACATGCAGATCACTGAGATAATTAAACAGCAAGACAATGTTACTCCGGACTCCATCTACAGCCCTTCATGCCCACTTACTACCTCTACCAAGGTCCAAGTTGCCCTTTAGACTAACTTAATCTTGTCAGTCTGAAAAACTAATTCCTTTCTCTCCAGCCACTCTCTTTCACTTCTGTTCCATTCTTTCTTGTTATGTTCATGTATTTTATGCTACCCTACTATTACCAGCTTTTTTTTTTTGCTGTTTTCTTGCTTTAAATACCATAGATATAATTCATAGTTTGAATTTATTCTCCACCTAATGAATGTCCCATTTTTATTCTTCTTTCTTTAGAAAAAGGGGTAGACAAAGGATACTACAGTATAGGAGCCAGACTGATCCGGCTGGAGGATAAGGTAAGTGCATGAAAGCTTGCTTTTTTTTTTTTTCTGAGCAATGATATCTGATCTAGAGACCTGCAAGATAGTATCTTGGCATGATTTACTTTAGAATTACAGGGCTCCATAATAATGAATAATATCCTAATTTTTGCGAGGGAATTGTTGAAGTATCATATGTATGTTGTTCAGCATTAACCATTTACCTGCTATGCTGGTTCTTGATTGTAAAAGGAGCTGCTTTCATGTTGAAGTCAAACTACACACCTTGTACTGTGAATTGGCTGGTGTTTGTCATACAAGAATTAGTGAATTAAACAGAAATGTTAGTGTCAGGAATCTTTGTGAATAGCAACAGTTGGCATCTCAGTTACAAATCCTGAGATTCTTTCATGTTTACTGCATTTTTTCCCCCTGTGCAGTTACCTTTGCACATTTTCTGCCCCTCCCTCAATGTCTTTTCTCCAGGAATATGTTCATCTCTGTTATTAATTAGAGTTACTTAGCAGTGTGCCCCAAGGCCAAAGCTCAGTGAGGCTCTATTGTCTCAGACCTCTTCCAAACATCCTCCAGAGCTTTTTCCACTCAAGTGATAACAAAAATATACGTTTGCTCAAAACTCAGACTCTATTTCTCGAACAGTGTTTTAGTCACCTCTCTTACCTACCTCTAAAAGTTGGTGTCCTTCCAGCGGGGTACTTTGTGTGGGCAGGAGCAGCACAGTGGCTGCTGTGGGGGGTGTGATGATGCTGAGACAAAAGGCCATTTGAATTTGGCATATCCAGTGCCTATTTGTTTCCTTGTCTCACTCAGATTTGTCATGCAAATTCTCTTTTCACTTTTTTCTGGGGAAGTGAGGCAAGAAGGAAAGAGGAAGGAAACTTCTCATAATTCTTAAGAACTGTGCATCTTGCCAAAAAGCAGAAATTGAAATTAAACTAATACAATCGCTTGCTTAATTTTTAATGGTCATTGCTAGGACAACATCAGAAATACGTGACAATGCATTGTCAAAGGATGGATTTTCTTTGATTTTTGGCTTTCTTGCAGTGTCAGAGAATCAGCCTCACAGATAAAGACATTATCTGAGCTAACCTTTAAAGTGGATTGGTCCCTTGTGCAGCCATTCAAAGTGAAAATGGCTTTCATTCAGATTGCCTTACTCACTTTGAAAGAGATAAATTGCTCTCAGGACTCTGTATATTCTGTAAATTCATACCACAGCTTCATTCGGATTTCTTGAATGCACATATAAAGAGAAATTCCCAATACAGATTGAAAATGTAGCAATAAAAGTATCTGTGATAATAGTTGAAGTGCTTTGAGTGAGAAATACTGCTGGTATTGTAAATACCTCTGGAAGCAGCAGTTCATGGTCTCCTGACTGCTTCATATTTATGAAGAAGAGAGGTGAGAAAGTTTTTAGTGTGTCTGGCCTTGGTCCAGCTTTAGCACAATGTGCTGTGGATTTGATAAATTTTGTTTGAAAGCCTGACTTAGAGTGCTGCAGAGGCATCTTGGTAAAAGATGAAGAATATTACAGGAGATGCAGGAAATGCTGCTGTGACTGATCTCTGTTGCAGGTACCTGCTTGTGTTCTGCCCTTAATTTAGGCATGATCCAAATAAAGTCAGTGCAAGCTCAAGCTGTTAGTGGGCAAGACCAAGCTGCTCTTTTGTTTGAAGAATTAAACTTTAAATTCTTCATGGGAACTGGTGATTTCCCTCTCTCTCTACTTATTGTAGTGGAGAAAACACATAGAAAAGAATAAAAATGTGTCAAGATGTTTTCATAAGATGAATCAATCATTGCAGCTTCCTTTTTGTTCTCAGACCAAACAGCAAATGGAAAATATATGCCAGACTCAGAGGGAGTCCAGGGCATTTGATCTTTTAGTACAGATTATCATTCTTCCAGGTGTACAGGGCTTCAGTCTCATATCCCTGCTAAGAAAGTAGGCATGGTGGAGAAAAAAGGCAAATATTTGTTGTGTTGGTTTGCTTGAGGTTTTGGTGGCATAAGTTTGGGGGTTTTGGTTTGTTTTGGATTCTTTTTGAATTTGCATCTTTTTGGCACATCAGACTAAAATACATATGTTTACATAATGGATACAAACTTAAGCTTCCCAGCTATCTCTGTTTTAATGGGACAATAGAAACTACTGCATCCTGCTGTCAAACTGCTTCCCCTAAATTATTTTCCCACGTCTCATGGGCTCTCCTGCTCTAACAGTTCACTGTGTAGTAGCTGCTATGTGCCCAAATATGAAACAAAACTGGAATCAGGAAGGACAAACGGAGTTTCAACCTCTGAGAAGAATAAATGAAGCAAGGGCATGTCTGACATCAGGCTCCAGCTGGTGGTGAAAAATTACCTCCCCCTTGGAACTAGAAAACCTTTGGGATCAACCTCTTCCCCCTGGAGAAATTACTTTAACATTCAGTCACCCAATCTAGTGATGGCAGCCTCCCAAAAGAGTGACACATCTGATAAAAGGACACATTTTTGGACCAAGGCCAATTGGTGCAGCCTGATAGTAATGCAGTGTGGATTTGAGAATTTTATCTGCTTAAATGAGCTGTATCAATAAGCAATGAGCACATCTCTGGTCCAGACTGACTTTCCCCACCAGCATTTTTCAATTCATTTGTTTTAGCTGTCTCTCCAGAAGTGAATCAGAGTGCAACAAACTCACTGAGAGCTGTGTGTTGTTCTGCATAAAGCCATAATTACTCTTTTTGCAGAGTGAGGGAGAGAGAAGCACATATTTCTGATGGCTAAGATGAACTCCATTGCCTGGAGAGGTTTGCTATTACTTCATTTAAAACATGGCATTTGCTTACAGAAAGGCAGAGGCACAGGTCTCTTGAAGGGGTTTTTTTGGTGATAGGTAGAAGTTTTGAGGTAAAAATGTTTCAAAGATGCAAAGATAACAGCTTTCCATTCATGTGGCATGAGAGCAAAGCCTGCAGCCTCTCTTTTGTGACCAACAGGCTCCTTCTGGAAGTTTGAAGTAACAGGGAAGAGTTAAGAACCAGTTTGTGGAGGATGAAGCACCATGCCACTCCAGCAGAAAGCAGAAAAAAAAAATCTACTCCTTTTTCCCTTTAAGCATTGCAAAGCTGACTAGAAACAATGAAAACGCATGGTGGCAGCTCTCAGGCAAAAACATCCAAACCCCTTTTTGGCAACATCAGTGCTGTGTAAGTCTTCACTCCTCTCACTGACATGGCACATTGCATAGTGTGTGTTTGCCTGAAACACTTTTCAACCTGTTTTTCCTTGAGTAGGGCATAAAATTCCTATTTTGTCTTATCCAATGTAATAACCTAGTGTGGCTCTTTCCACAGGAAAAAAAAAAAAAAAAAAAAAAAAACAACTGGAATATTTGGAGAAAGAATGGGGCTTCCTTCCCAACACGTGATGTGTGCCATTTGGCTGACCCCTCTTTAAATTCCAGGGCAGGGTTTAATTTTATATTGTGGTATGTAGCCATTGACAGATCCTTTTGAAATGTATTAAGATAGAGATTGGTTCCAAGATGATGTTCTAGAGCTGGCATTAGTTTCTTTTCAAAATTGTAAACTAATGCTTCTTTATGATGAAATGGGTATTCTTTCTTTTCCTTTTCTTTAAAAAATTAGATATAAAAATCATGGTGTGCAGTCAAACTGCACAGCAACCTATAAATAAAAACAGGAGAGAAAAGAATCTGCAAATGAAAGGTTAGAAAGGACAGCTGTGTTGTCTTTGAAAAAGAAATCTATTAGGTATTTTTATAATTATATGGCAGTCTTTTTTATGTGGTATTTACAGTTATGATTTACGTCCATATTACCATAACTATTTCCATACTTACAGACAACATGTGATAATGCTGAGAGCCAAAAGCAACCATTTGGTAGCATTTAAAACACGCAGGAACATTAAGAGAAAACAGGGCAGTAAAGCAGAACCCTTCTGAGTTTTATCCATCTGAGTAATGCAAGCCAGGACAAAAATGTCTTCCAACATAAACAAATGTAGAGGTAGGATTGTGGTGGTAAACTCTCTCTTTACCAATTTAAACACTCATTTTTGAGTTGGGAGCTATAAAGATGGGCTTAGAGAAGAGTGGTAACAATGGAGAGATGGATGTTGGTGAATCTGATTCTTGCTGTGATTACATCATGATTCATTAAATAGTTAATTATTTATTGTGACAGTGCCTGCAAACACCACCAGCATGAAGGACTGGTAAGAATTTCTATTCTAAACCCCTGATTTGTGAGTGGGTGATGGACATAACTGAAATCCATTTTTTGAAAAAAAGAAACAAAAAAGAGAAACAAAAGCTGAAAATTGGTACACAATGAGTCAGTTGCAATATGAGCATGCTACACTTTTGAGGTTTCAGGAATATGTCTGAAATAAACCCCTTTGTTAACAAAACAATCTTTTGGCTCCAAGTTTTTGTGGGTTGTTTGCCCCCTGTTCCTTAAGAATGGAGACATTCCATAACAGAAAGCTTTTCATCAGGCTGCTTGCAAATGAGTGTTCTGTGGATTTTCTTAGGTCAAAGCCTTATCTCATTTAATCGGGAGCAATCCTGCATAAATCCATTGACTCTCTGCCATAAGCATGATGTCATTAGAGTTTTATTTTTAATCTCTTGTAGAATTAAAACAAAGCGAAAGTAACCAAAATTCAAAGCCCTGATGCTTCAAGCCAAATTGTGCTTGCATTCATGCCAGTGAAGTTACTCAGGATCTACACAGGTGTAAATGGCAGCAAATTTCTTAAATGGTTTTAACAAGGCTCCAGCTCCTGTGTTCATATTCTGCTCATCAAGAGTGAATTAACAGAGATGAGGTGAAAACAGAAATAGGGACTCAAACATTTCAGAATGGATCTAAGTTAAACCATGTTTTTCACCTGTTATGACTAAGGGAATCTTTGTGGTGTGTTGGGTATTGTAGAACTGAAATTGCGTTCTTGCAATGAAACATCAAGATGGGCTTTTAATCTGCAAACCATGTAATGAAAATTTAACTGCTTAGTCTCAGCCACACAACTTTTCTAGTCTGCTACTGACTCCTCAGTACAGAGAGGAACGCTTGCCCTGACTTCTTCTGACTGTCTGGGATGGGTTTGTGCTTCTCAGATAAACCTTGTTTAATACAGTTGAGAAGAAAAGGCTGGGTTTGAGCTGCCTGGTTTTGATGGCAATTTCTGGAGGATCAGGCAAAAATAAGAGCTAACTCTGATACCCTTTCAAGTAAGAGAAGAGACAGATCATATATTCTGAAGCATAATGGAAAGAATCCTCCCTCAATGTTTTCCTTATGTTTTTTGTTGTGAAGTTTTATCATATGTGGTACGTGGTAGCACCCACCTATTATTAAGGTTCTATGCCACTTTCCATTACAGAGCTCTATTTTCAGTTCCTTCCAACTCCAGCCATCTGGACTGAAATTCCCACAGGCAGATGTCTGCATTGGGCTGAGATACTTTGCAAAAATGTATATGTCAGAGTGGGTCATCCTTTCTATATCACAGTAACCTGATCCACTGTCAGGAGTCTCCCAAAAGTAAACATGAAAACATTGATGGAAAACACTTGAGCTTCTTCTAAATTTGAGCAAGAAAATTGGACAGAAATGGAATATTATCTGCCAGTCTTGGGACCTAGAGGCCTGATCCAAAATGTAGTGAACTCATCAGGGAGCTTTCACATGTATCAGGCCCTGATTTTTAATGGGTGAGGGAACAGAGAGTTTTGCACAGTGAACGTTTGCCAGGATGCAATTCACCACCATAAATCAAACGTTAAATAATTCCAAAACCCAATAAATGAGCATGCAGATGGCAGTGTCTGCTCCCCAGGGATTGCACTGACTGAGATCCAGCCCCAACAGTTTGATCTCATTTAGAGCAGTCTCAAGGATTTCTCTGATTAGGCACTTGGTACGGTCTGCTTCTCTGCTCTCTTGGCTGAAACTTCACTGGTGGGAGCAAGCCCTCCCATCCAACCCTGCCCAGGACATCTTGGAGCATGCAGGGCAGAGGTTTCACAGCCAGATGTGGCAGAGCAGCTGGCATCAGCTGGGTTCAATGCTTCCCTTAAGTAAGAAAAAGGAGTCACTCGCAAAAGAAGATCAAGTGCTCCTGGAGAAGAGCACATGGAGTAATTGTGAGCACTGAGAGAGAAAGAAACACCAGAGTGACTTAGTGCTGCTGGGAAACACCACAGCCTTTGGAAGGGAACTGTTAGAACACTGGGAATCTAACCCATATTGATGAACCTAGCTAATTAACCTGCAGGAAAAGGTCCTGGAAATAGCAGTGTTGATGGAAAACCTGTGGATGAGGGGCCCTGTCCGTGCCTTCCTGCTCTCCACAAAAACCTTCCCAGCATCACAACTGGCTTTAACCTACACAGAGGAAAGGGTCCTGATCTTGGAAATTGTGATTTCCTGTAAGTCTCAGAGAGAATCAGTGCCTGGGTAGAGGATAAACACTCTGGAAATCTCCCTGCTCCCAGAACAGACTGCAGTGTGAGTGTGGCTCTTCTCAGGTGCCAGAAAGTCCAGCCACAAAGGGAGAGATGTCACAGCTCTGCTGGTTCTGTTGCTTATGATGCAATAAAGCAATTTATTTACTATTATTGGGTGAAAAAGAAATATTTTTAGACTATTTTCAAGATTTTGACCTTTCGTTTTTTTATAAAAAGTCATATCTTCCCATTAAGAGCTTTGACCTTAACGTCCAAAGAATAACAGAAATCAGATCACCTCTAAGTATTTTGCTTCTGCTTTTTGTATTTTTAATAGGTTATTCTAAATAAAAAATTATGTTCTACATGATCCTGGACCCCAAATCAAAATGCATTTAATTAGCAATGTGAAAACAGAGCATTTTAACAATCCTCATTAAAAAAAAAAATTAAATCCATTAAGCCTGCCTTTTCTTATGAGCAGTGTTTTAAAATTTGTTATTTTCTGATGGAAAAAGAAGTCATTTGAACACTTTCTGCAACCTCCAATTGTTGCAATGTTAAACAATTTCATTTAGAGAGCTTCTTTCAAAAATATATTTTGTAGCTGTTCTTTGTTGGTTATGCCTGTGCACTGCAAGTGCTGCCTTTCCTACAGACAGGTTGAGAATATTTCTTTGGAATGTTTCTCCATATGAAAATGACAATTTGTTTCCAATGGAACTTTTTTTTGAGAAAGTGTCACATTCATGTGTTTTAAATCATGCACTGATGGAAAGTGTTTCCAGTTTTCCACTTCAGAACAACGTTCTGAAAATGAGAATTGGGGTGAAATACTCTTGATTTCCTGAGCATTTCAGTTGAACAGTTTTATTTATGATTCATTTGTATGATTGAATTAAAAACCTTCCAGCATCAGGAAGAATTCACAGAGAACACAGATAAATTTTCTAATAGGAAAAACATCGATTTTCCTCTAGTATTCCTTACCTCAGAATTACTGTAGCTCTTTCACCTACCACACTTTTCAGATCAGTAATTTATAGGGCAATTTTAATGCTATTTGAATGCCACGTAATATTGACCTCTAATTCCTCTTGATCAGGGAAAGAAAGAAAAACCCCAGATTTGTATTATTCAAATATAATTCCCAGATTAACAGCTGGATTTCTGTTTCATGCAAGAACTGTAGTGCTGAGTCAGGGCAAGCATCTGTTTAATCCTGGAGTTATTCATCCACTGATGGCAGCTGAGGGATGGACTAATTCAAGACTAATTTGCTATAACTGGTCTCTGGGCTTTTGCAATGGATTATATGTAAGAAGTAGTATGAAGAGCAGTGCTGTACAAGGCAACCTACAGGATGACAGCAGTCTGTTAAAAAAAAAAAAGGAAAAGAAAAAGAAAAACCAGAAAAAGCTCACCAAGATGCTGCAGTAATATGACAACATTCCCTGATGTATTGGCTGCATCTAGGGAAGAGAACTTTCACTCAATAGAAAATTCATATAAAGGCTTATGAGGTGAGGAAGAGAAAAGCTGAAAAACTCCTTTTTCCCCCTATATTTACCACCAGCTTGTCCTTTTCAATGTATAGCTTTGAATTTTATGGAGCAGGAGAAAAGCAAGCAGGTCAGTAATACATAATTCTACAGCATAATTACTTTTCATACCAGTAAATAGTGTAAATTAAAATCATATTTTTCCTGTTGAGAAGCTCTGGGATGTTTGAATAAAGCACATATTAGCCAATGTGTCTGTTACTGCAGTCTTTTAAGACTTGGAGGAGTGAGTCTGAGCATGAGGAGAGGTGGTGCAGAGTACCTCAGATCCCTTCTGATCATCTGGGGACAGTGCTTAGTTTATTACAGGCTTAATCCTTGAGTTTTGCATTTTTATGCAGTGTCAGAATACAACTAAATATTACTAAATCACTGAGCACTTTACCCAGGGGTTTGTTCATGGCATTGCATTTGAAGAACTGTATTTCTCTTCATTGTGAGCTAGTGTTTTTCCCAGGCTAAAATACCTGTAAAGGAAACTGTGTGCTGTCACTGGTCAGAGCCAGTTCTATGAGTTCTGTGGCTGTGATACCATAAAGTGCCCTGGGAGCACAGGGTAGCTCAGCTTGCAGGGGACCTCAGGAGGTGGAGTAGTCACTGCAGCACCCACCATCCCTGCTGCGGGTCTAGCACACTGCTCCAGGAATGCTGGGCAAGCTGCAGATGGACAAATAAAAACTACAGATGTGCTGACAGGGTGTCACAGAATCACAGTCATTTAGCTTGGAAAAAACCTCCAGGATCATCGAGTTCAAGCTATGCCAGATGCTCACCTTGTCACCCACCCCAGAGCACTGAGTGCCCTATCCAGGCCTTCTGGGACACCTCCAGGGATGGGGACTCCACCACCCCCCTGGGCAGTTCCTTCCAATGCTTGATCACCCTTTCAGTGATGAAATTCTCCCTGATGTCCAGCTGAACCTCCCCTGGCACAACTCGAGCTCTTTCCTCTTGTCCTGTCCCTTGTTCCCTGGGAGCAGAGCCTGACCCCCACATGGGAGCACCCTCCTGTTGGGGAGCTGTAGATAGAGCTAAGATCTCCCCTGCTTGCTCTGGTTTAGGAGGTATCATCAAGGACCAAACTGGCAGGTCTGTATTTTTTTCTGAGACCTGCAGCTCACATTTAAATGGCACATGTGGAACATAGCAGTGTCTTGAGTCTCAGTGTTTTCAAAACCTGACAACTAGAAATACTGAAAATTCAATCACATTTTCTCTTCTGAAAAACACTAACAAAAATATGAGTCTATAACTGGCTTAAAAAGAACTGTTTTTCAAGAGGTGAAGGATACAGCAAGGCATATAAAGCAACTTTAACAGGTGTGGAATACAGCCAAAACAGTGTAATGTGAAATATGGGATAGTGCAGGGCTAGGCTGTTGCTGCCTGGTCAGGTTAAGTGTCTGACCAGATTTCCATCTGGATTCAGGGTCTGGCCACACAGCTGCCTTTCCGCTTCAGGAGCAGAGATTGCAAAGGTTATCAGCAATATTATCACAGGTCTCCTACTACCCTCCGTGTTTCTTAAGGCTTCCGTATTTGGAGTCCTGCAGTTATGGGATGTTAAGGGAACTCCCCAGTCCGGCCATTCCTGGGACTCTCTGGCAGTGGCGCTCCCAAAGTCGGAGACTTTCTGGAACCAAAGGCCCTTCCTTGGCTCCAGTGACTGAGGGGTCCCTGCCTGGCTCCCCACACACCCCACTCACATCACACCAGCTTTGCCATGGCAGAGGTGGCAGAGTCCCAGAGGGCTCATTCCATAAAGCCATTTATTCCTGGGGCAGCAGCACAGAAACAGCCCCAGCTGGTGCCTCCAAGGAGGGACCCCAGCAAAGGAACCCCTGGGATTTTATCCCATCACAGTCTGCCCGTGGCCAATCTCGCTCTTCCTCCCGAGTCTTTGGCTCCTGCCCCATCTCCGTGTCCATCCACCTCGCTGCCATCACACATTTCATCTCCCTTGTTATCCCAAAGCTCGGCAATTCCCGGCTGCTGCTGTGTCCATTCACCTGGCTGGGTGTCACCCGCCTTTGTGCCCTTTGTCATCCTAAAGGTCGGCAGTTCATGCTCCTGTCCTGTGCTCCCACCCAGAGCTCGGGCTGTATTTCAATCTGCGTTTAAATCTGCAGCTCAGCCTGCATTTCCACCTGCAGCTTGCGAGTCCAGCTACCTGTCCCAGAGGTGTTCCTCAACACTGAGAATTCTTAAAATTGCTTACTTCTAGCCCTTGCTGTGGAGACACCCTTGAGAAACAGAAACACTGAAGCTTCAAAATCCCAAAAGGAAGAGCATGAACGTGAAATGCAAAGTGTGTATTTAAAATTTGAAGCTTTTTAAGGCATTTTAATTGTACTGACTGTAGGTAGCTGTTGCAGACTCTGGTTTATATTCCTACACACTGTCCAGGGGAGACAGAAAAAGCAGCTAAAAGGCCAAGTCAGTGCTCAGAACTAGACCATCCTGGCCTGTCCGCCCCCATAAACCCATTGGCACCTTCCTTGCCCTGGGGAAGTTTTGCAGGAGTTCAGGTCTCTCCCGAGCTCTGCCATCAGGACATACCCTAGGAGGCAGCAGAAGCCCACATTCTTTCAGCGCAGCTCAAAACATGTCAAGGTTTTTAGTTTTCCTCCTCAGCCTCAGCACAGCTGCCTGTTAATGTCAGTTTTATTACTGCCTTCCAAGGGCTGCCCAGCTTTGCACAACTTGTCACCGTAGGATCTGCAGAGTTTCTGAAGCCACCAGCAGCAAGTCTTGCCTGTGACAGGCTGAGCCTGGAACTCATACCAAGACTGGGTGGGCGCCATGCAGAGAGCATTTATACTTTTGTGTAGTGCTCAGTTGGCCTCAGAATTTGCAGCCAAAGAGGAGAAATAGCTGTTTTATCCACTCTGATTTCAAAGTTCTGTAGCACCATAGAAAGAGGGTGGTCCTTGATGAGTGTCCAGGAACTGAAGCCCAGGAGTCTGTTCCCAGCACCATTTCACACACCTGGAATTAGTCTGGGCAAGCCAGTTAGAAATCAGTTTTTGAAGGACAGGACTATATCCAAAGAGTATGCTCACCATAAAGACAAATTTATAAGTATGATTACCATATAAATGGGATATCCATCTTCAGAAATGAAGGGCTGGGTAGGCAAGGCCACAGCAGTGCCCTCAGGATACACATTTCTGCGCCCCCTTAGCTCTGACCTCTCCATTCACCCTCATCATTAAATTAGTGGGCAGCTGCCCCAGGGTAGCAGCGTCAGTGCAGCACGGGGGAGATGGCTGGGAGGTGAGGCCAGGGCAGGAGCAGGAGCTTGGGAAGTGGTGGCTTGGCAGAGGAAAAGGATGGAGGTGAAACAAGAAGTTGTTCTTGCTGGATGTAGAAGTGGAAAACAAATTCGATTTTCTTGGAGGATTTTGGAGCATGAGCTCAGAGTCTGCTTCAGACCAGGTGTCACTGGAGTCTTGTCTTGCATCCTTCCAGCTGTGCCTTAGGCAGCTTTTTGTGTGTGTGTGTGTGTGTGCATGTGTGTGTGTGTACTGGATGCGTTAACTGGGTGTGCAGTAAATATATTAGAGCTCTGACTGATATTTTGTAGCTTTTGCTTCTACATATTTTATTTTTTTTTATGGTTACATTTTACATTTTATACATTCCAGCCTCCCTTTGTCAGAGTCTAAAAAGAACTTAGATTTCTCTAGAAGTACTGAATATTGCTGGTATTTGTGACTGGAGCTTTTGCTAGGTACTTTCAGCTCTCCTACTGTAGCACATTCTGAACTCACTATCCAGAGGGAAAAAACTCCAAAAGAAAACAATATCTCTGATGTTGAGAACAAATTTATTTCTAGCCCCAGCTAGAGGGGCTGTTACTGTAGGGATCACTGCAAGGGGGTCAGATCCTGGAGTCCCAATGAGTTTTACCCTGAGGTTGGACTACAAAAATAGACTTCTGATTCTGTGGTAAAACGTGTCTTCTTGGGAGGTAAGATATTGAATGGTGACAGGAACTGCTGTAAAGCTAACACAACTTTAATATGTGGGGAATAGAGTACTCCATATGCTGCTGTGTGATTTCCTTCTTTGGCTAGGAAGGCAAAAACCCACTGCTTGTATTTGGAAGGCAAATTTCAATCCCCAAAATATCTTCTCTGAATTTACTTAATTTTACTGGCTGGTTGAGCAGGCTGACCATAGCTCAGACTGGAGTACAGGTTATGTCATTCAGCAGAAAACTCCCTTGTGTGAGCAGAATTTTGTTTCATTTTATTATTTTTCTTCCTCCTCTTTCTCCTCCTCCAAGACTATACATACAAAGGGAGGTCACAAAATAAAAATAAGCTGTAGCCAGCAAAGTTCAGGGTTTGAAATTAAAAAAAAAATCTCTGTATACTTATTAGAATTTCTTGTTAATGAGGTCATTTATGTCAGGACAGGAAATGTACAAAATAGCACAGGATAGAAAAATCTAGACGCTATAAAACACGCCAACAAATTTGGCACATGCATTACTCCCTTAATATGCCCCCAAAGTAATCTATAGATCCCACAAGTGGCCACACTATGTTTATGTATGTAAAAACTCCTATATATGTAGCACTCATAAGAGTAGCAATTTTACTAGTGGGAAAAGATTATTGTGGTCTTTTTATATAGCATATAGGTTTACTTAAAGTGAGTCCTTATAGAAGAATGCAGGACCATGAAAAACTGTTAAAATGTCATGATTATATTAATTTCATACTTAAAGGAATACTTCACTTTAAGTTATGGCTCCAAAATTACACTACTCATTCATGATGTTTTTAATGTATAATTGGCTGCCTTCAAAAATGTCACAGTAGGAGGGAAAAAAAAAATCATTTTCCTTGGCATGTGTACTGTTGCTATTCCTGTGTTCATTTGGCTTGGCTCGGGGAACTAAATGCTGCAGTCTGAAATAACTTTTTATATGTTGACATGTGCATTTAACTAGAATAAGCAGGCAGAGTGGACCAAGTTGGATTCAGCAAGGAACAAAATATATCTTGTGTTGCACCTTTTAATCTGTCAGCCTTGGATTCTGATTCTTTCTCATTTTGTCATTGTCATGGCACATGTAGAGCTCTGAGCTGCACCCAGCCCCTACACAAAGACCAGGCAGCAAGATAACACTCACGGCAGGAAGAGGGAAGAGTAAAAAGGAAAGATGGAAAATATAACCTCTTGAAGAAAAAACTGGGAAGGGAATACTATCAATTTGTTGAAATGTATGTAGCAAAATCTACTTACCCTGCTCTTTTCCAGAGCAAATAGATCTTTGCTGCTTTGTTGACTGTCCCTTGGTGTGGCCTGGGGAGAGACACCTCCAGTCCCACATATACTGAGCTGGATTCTTGAACCCTCACTTCATGGTTACCCCCTGGCCTGAGTCTTGATGGCTTCTAGAGCTGATTTGAGCTCCAGGTACTGGATTTGGTCTGATCTCTAAACCACAGGCTGCTGACATCTGCATTTCACTACAAGCCTCGTGAGAAAGGCCATGGTGCTGCACTCAGATGGGAATGTGATGGTGCATGGAGCCACACTGTGAAGCACCTTCCCCTGTGTCCTGTGTGCTCCCTATTTCCTCCCAGCACACAGCTGGGCTGCAGGAACCTGCCCATGGCATTTTATACTGGTTCCTCACTGCCTCCTCTGCAGCTGGGGTGTTCCTCAGCTCACAGGGATGTCCCTAATCATGGTTCTGTCACCTGGACCTTACACAGAGACAATCCTGAACACTTACAGGGCTGCAGCACAAGAGGACACATAAGGAGAATCCCAAGGAAATTTTGTAGGCAGTCCCACAATTCTGAATGTCTGTGTCCTGTGTCATTACTTTTGGGGAGGGAAAAAAACCTGCTCTCCTGTACCCACCTCCATGAGCCTGACAAATATGCTCAGAAGAACAGATGGCTGAGAAGTCTTTCTGGGAAGCAGAAGTTAAGGATCAGCAGTGGGTAGTGCCCTGCTCGTTTTGCAAACTAGGCAAAAAAGACACCTTATTCAGTTACAAACAGGAAACCCAGGCCAAGTTAGTGGAGGTTCTTGTCCGGGACCACTCCCTAGATGAGCTCAGGCTTCTTGTTCTTGTCAAGATGAAAATCGTGACACGCCCTGTGCCTTGCACATTGTTGGGACCTGCTCCTGACCACATCTCAGCAGGGCTTTCTACCTTGAGCACTCTGCCTTGAGTTCAAATTTGTTGTGCAAAGACTTAGAGGTCAGTTAGGGGGAAAAAAATCCAGGTGAAAAATTAAGGACGTTTAGGAAACCACGCACAAGTCTACGGCATCAGTGCAAAAAAGAGCACCAAAATGCTGGAATTTGGGGGTTTTTTATATCATTGTGTCACTCTTACAAAGTTTTAGGTAGATGTTGTGTTCTACGTGACATCCATCTGCTGGTCTTCCAAATGAGGGCTTCTGTGTTTAAATCCCAAGGAGACATTTGTGTTTGTGCCACTAGTTCTCCTAACAGTTTCCTCAGCGGAAACAAAGATGGACATACAAGAAGCTGTTTTTTGATATCTGCAGATTTTATTGACTTTTCCCTGTGGTATACCTTATACTGGGGGGGAGGGGTGAGGAGAGAGGGGAAAATAGAGGGGAAAATGATCTTTTGTTGTTAGTGTGTTGACTCATTTACTAAAAAATACTCCAACAAATCAAGTAAGACTTGAACTGAAAATGCTGAAGAGACCTAACCTTGAAGTCCTTGATTCATGTTTCACTCCATGCTCAAAACTGCCATCTTCACCTGAGGAAGCAATGTGAAGTTTTAGAATTAATCACCTGTTTTGTTGGGTTTTTTCCTCTCTTTTTTTCTTATCTGTCCTATTTTGGAGGGCAAATATCACGAATTTGAGCTGTTTTCTAAAACAGCTTTGTAGGGCAAAGCCATATAGATTTTTGCTTCACTATCACTGGGGGGAATGAGTGCTCAAATACAGTATTTATTAGCATTTAAAGCCAAATAAGATGTTGGCTTCTCTGTCACTGGGGGAATGAGTGCTCAAATACAGTATTTATTAACATTTAAATAGTCTGAATTTTACACCTTTGTGTGCACACATGCGTTTCACTCCTCAACCCACTCCACCCTCTCCCCCTCAAGGCATTAATGAAGTTTGTTGTTCTCAAAATAGCAGTTCTGTTTGGAATACCTAATTGCTGGGTTTCTGTTGTGGTGCTTTGGTCAGAAAAAGCCCCGTAAAGAGCAGCCCATGTGTCCCTGGCTCAATGGGGACCTGTGTTCCCCTCGGGGAGCCTCGAGGGGCTGTGGCTCAAGATCTCAGCTCCCCTTTTCATTTAGACCTCTCTGGGACAAGCAGCACACACTCAGTTGATGGGCACCATAAAAGGGCTACTGGAACGGAATGATTTATTTATTTATTGCTTCTATATTTATTTATTGCCAGTGTCAAAGAGAAGATTGTGCTCGTGGGCTTTTCATCTTCTCCCAAGTGCTGCCTGCACACTGCACTGCAGAAATATTTCCCCCTCTAAATGCACTTGTGCTGACTGAAACTGGATCCTCACAGGCAAACTGCAATGCTGCTGCTGCTGCTACAATGTCATAATATTTCATAGGTCATTTATAAATATTATTGCCAGGGCAAATAAATTTCTGCAGAGTACTTAGTCTGCTGCTAATAAATAGTTTATTTAAGCTTGTAAGAATGGTGACATTTCACTTGGAATATCTTTGGCCTCTTGAAAATTGTTAATGCGGAGAAGAAAAGGGGAAAAATAAACTGGAAAAAATATGCAGCAGATATTTTGACTTCTTCTCCCTATGTTTTTACTTGCTTAAAAGGGCCTTCTTGTCAAACTGCAAGTCTGTGTGAAGATATTCCAGGGTTTGATTAATGTGGATTATTTGCCATCTTATTTACATCTTATTTATTAATTTATTTAACATCCTTTATTTATAGATTTATTCTCATTTCTTTTTCTCTTTTTCAGAGCTGCATGCAGCTGAAACTGTGCTCGAGCAGGTTGCTTCTCACATCAGTAGTAGTAACTAAATTCCTTTTGCCCCTTTCTCCTTTTGGAGTAAATATTATGGGCATGGTGGTGGCATTTTATTTGTTCATTTTTCATGATTTAGGGTAGGTTTAGATTTACCATTATTACTCATATTGCTCTTTGGTTGAAAAGGCTGGTATTCAGATGGATTTTTAATAGTGATATGAACACACAGACCAGAAGGGGGAAAGGCTTCATTTTTGTGGTGGGGCTGTGTTTTGTTGTTTTTTTTTTTGACAGCTCAACAAAGGTGTCAGCTCTCAGCTCTTTTTCATTCAACTCCTGAATTCACATCAAGAATAAATACTAAAATTTTCTTTCATGTACTTCCCATAAAATGTGTCATTTAATTCAGGCTGATGATTTTATTTGTGCGTCTGTGGGAAAATTATATTTCTATTGCAATCATCCAGTATGGAAAGAAAAATAATGTTCCATTGAAAACCTCCAGAGATTTTTGAACACAGTCCTGTTTAAAAATTACAATCCCTGCAGTTCTAAAGATGCTTAATTCTTCTCCATGCCAGTCTCTCCCAAACAACAGATACTCTGGGAACGGGCAGGGAAAAACCTCAGCAAATTCAAAATATCTATAGGAAGGGGAATCATTTTATACTAAGGGAGTTAGCGGGCACTTGGTCAAAGATTTCTGGTGCAAAGAGCCAGGAAAATTTTGTACGTACCTCAACCAAATCCCACATAAGACTGGGAGGAAGGGAAACAAACCTCCCGTGTGCTCTTTAGCTGACAAATGACAGGGTTTCTAAGAGCAAAGCAGGAAATTCTCTGCACTTACTTACAAGTTTATGGCAACACAGGTGTACTCTCCTGCAGACTTTGTCCTGCACATGATTTTGTCATTTAAATAGTTTGGAGGAGGGGAGGGGAGAGGAGGGGAGGATTTTCTGACTTTGATTTCTTGGTTCTGAATGGGCTTCCCCTTTGTTCTTGGTTTCTGCCTCAGAATACCATGACCTTGTCTTTTTAGTTACCTGTCTAGGAGATTTTTTTTTGTCTTGTTTTGTTGGGTCTTTTTATTTTTTTCCTTTTTTATTTTTGGAAAGTATCTATCTCTGAGCAGTGCTTTCATTCACTTCCTTCCACAACACATTTCTTCTGAACATTCCTCTTGATACCCAATGGATGGCATCTAAAGGCAAAATAGGAACTTCCTCTGGTTTGTCAGAGCAAGTGTCTGAATTAAAAGACAATAGAAAGGCAATTTGTTTTCAGCCAGATTTATACAGATGAACAAAAAAAAAAAAAAGGCTTCAGGTCCAGTATTCGGTAATGTTGTGGCAATATAATGTGTGCGGATCACTTTGAGAGAATTTGCAGAAACATCCTCTGCAAAGTTACTGTATTTTTTATCTTCCAGCTCTGGGAAAGAGTACAGGAAGGGGCAAATGTCTCCAAAGCATCAACACTGAAACAGCTTCAGTGGTAAAGCTGTAGGTAATACTCTAGAGTGGGGTTTTTTGTTTGTTTTTTTGGTTTTGTTTTTTTGTGGGTTTTTTGTTTGTTTGTTTGGAGTCTTTTTGTGTTTGGTTTTTTTTTTTTTTTTTTTGAGCAAAACTCTGGGCTGATTTTTTGTCCCTGATATCCAGGGACAGATCTCAGTGTAACTGATGTGCAAGATGAGAAACCTCTGTCCCGATTCCAAGCAGTTCTATTCGTGTTTTCCACTGAAAATTGAAAATTTTGTTCCTCATCCTGAAATGACCCCCCAGCTCCTGGAGGGGCCCCAGCTCAGCCAGCCCTTGTGCTGCACCTGAGTTGTTTGCTCTCTGAGGAGGGGGCAGGAAGGGAGCACAAAAGACTACTGCAAGAATTTGCAAAATACTGCAAATTCTGCAAACAGCAGAATTACCTTCCAGTAGCATCTCCTATGTTTTCCAGGGGTTTATTGCAACACCACCTCAGTCCCTTTCCTGACCATGTTTATGTAGGCTGGAGACCCTTGCAGGGAGGCAGGATGCCTTCCAGCTGTTGGGGTTTTTATCTTTTCTCTCATCTTCAGGGCATGCAATAAGCAGCATAATACTTCATATGTGTGTTTAGTATCAGTGAAATATTTTAATTTGGACTTTTTCCTTTATGGGCTGCATAAAGACATATTTTGTGAGATTTTAACTTCCCTCATAAAATCCCTTGCTTGCAGCAAGCTGCATTCTGCTCAGTAAAGCTGTCAAGATTGTCAGATTCAGCTTTGATCATAGCAGCAAATCTGTTTGACCCTAAGATTTCAGAAGTGTCCCTTATATGTAGGAGGAAAAAATATCATTGTGCTTTTCAAAGGCAAACTCCAAAGCTTAGGGAAAATTATGCTGTTGCATGTGAGCATTTGACTATTACAGACCCTTGCTGAAGGAAGAAACTTGAAATTTAACTGACTACTGAATACAACAGCTCCTGGAAAATAAATTTTGTGTTTTCAAAGGGTGTAGGGAGGTAGGCTAAACAGTCATTTTTGCAAACATACCTATTGACATACATAGAGATAATTCTTTAGATTTCAGTGATGTAGCCAAAAGAGTGATAGTTTGGGATGAGTAAGTGTTATAACTTGTGTGTGTGGTAGATGTTATCAGTCTGAAATACTAGAGATATTTAAAACTGCTGAATACCATTTCCAGCTATTTTAATGTGCTTCAGAGAAATAACTAATATAGAGTAGTTTCCAATTAGGAACCCAGGTGGGCCTGGAGCCAGGCTCTCACCTGGCTGAGATCAGAGGATCTCAGAGGGGGCTGAGCTCCTACAAGCAGCTGCTCAGGGTTTCACTGCAAATTGTCAGAAGTCCCAGAGATGGAGAATTTACTTGTAAGTGTTGTTGTGTTTATGCAGAAGTGAAGAAGGTGGCTCTGCCTTTGAGGTACCTCTCAGAGGACTGGGTTTAAATTTGAAATTTGACACTTACCTTTCACAGAGCTGACGTCAAATGGGATGCATCCTTTCTTTCTTTTTTTTTTTTTTCTGTCCACATAGCTGGCTTAAGTGACAAATACTCTTAATCACCCAGAAGATTATATTTTATGAAGAGTAATATTTTTCAAGATAGTAAACAAACACTCTAAATACCTGTAATGGAACGATCTTAACTGCAGGGACAGCATGGAAAAAGCAGTTTAGAACTGTTCTACTCAGGCCTTCATCACAAAAGTGCTTTCTTTCTCTCTCTGAGTTTTTAATAGATATCTCAAGTTGAGATGACTGTCATCACTTTCTTCTGGTAAGATCCAGTTTTGCTAAATATATATTCTACATTTGTAGCTATAAATATATACAGATATAGAGATTCTGTTGGAACCCAGGTTCCATTTCTAGTTAATTTTCTGATTCATTCTGCATGTGTATATTGCTTTAATTGGTTTTTTTTTAATTTGCGTATGCCCAGTTGTGAGAAATCTTGTGACATTTTACACCAGTCTACTTTCACTTCCTGTGCCTCACTAGCTGATGAGTTCATTTCTGTAACGTGGGTCTTGGTTAGGGCACAGCACTGAGACTGAATCCTGAATCCTGTGGTTCTGAGAAGCAGACTCTTGTGCCTGGAAGCAAAATTAAAATATCTTTAAAAAAAAATCAGACTATTAATATCCCATTTAGATAATTAGTTGCATGCTTTTATAGACAGAAGGGGTTATGCAATGAAACGAAACAAGAAATAAAATCAAAGGCAGGTTAAGGCTATTTTCATTTCCCCAAATAACCATACTCACATCTGTGGAAGTCAGTGCTATGTAGACTACCAAGCGAAAGAGCTTTGCAGGATTAGATGCTTTATGCTAGAAGACATTATTTAGCATTTTCTCAAAACCAGACATATGTTCCATGCCTATCCATGCCTCAGAGCCTCAGTCTCACCACTAAATGGTGGATTTAGAAAGAGATTTCTGCTGTGATCTGCTCATCCCTTATAACTGTCCACTAACAATGCTGTCACCTCTCTGTGAGACAACTTTTTATCCATACCAGAAGCTAAATTCTGTTTTCCTTTGCTAAAACGTGTCCCACAAGAAAAGCCAGAACCTTTTTAATATCACAAGCCTAAAAATTCTCTTAAAATCAGGAGAAGCCTGCTAAAGACACAGTGCCCTGAATTTACACTCTGTAACTGAGAGCTGTCTCTGAACAACAGAACAGTGAATGTAAAAACGTGTTGAAGGGTGCAGGAGCTTCAGCTGGGTTTGTGTGTAACTAAAGGAACTCCCTACAGTAGAACCAGGCCAGCATAACCAAAACAACCCTTGGTGTTAAAAATACACTGCTGGCTTGGTCCTTTTGCATCACAGGACAAGGAAGACAATACCCTGCTCAAAAAGATAACTCACTTTCAGCCATTTGAACAAAATCATTAACCAGGTTGCACATAAGTTTACCTAGTGATCCTTTAGGTTTCTCTGAAGAATCAGACCCTTGTGTGTGTGGCTTGTGAGGATCTGAGGGATGTGGTATCTGTAGGAGTCCTGCTCAGAAAACAACCAGCTATCCTGAGGTCACAGTGAATATCTAAGATTTCTGTGTCTACAACTGAGGTCCAGTTCTAGAGCCCTCTCTACCCATGGATTTCTCCTCCTCCAGAAAGAGGAATGGCAGGAAGGGTGGATAGGTACAGAAACCTGAAGCTGAACTCGCTGCTGCTAAACTTTTCTGTTTATTATCTTTATCAAGCAGTTCAGTCTCCAGTGCTCTGCAGAGTACTTCAGCTTGAGAGAATTTCTCTCAAATGCCCCTTTCCCTTTGCAACTCCTTTCCAACACACACTGGTACAGTTAAACCAAATCCTCTATGAGCTCATTCAGTGACCAAAAAAGTCTAACAGAGAGTTAACAGAGAGTTAAAATTGCCCAGTAATTTCTCATGTTCTTCCAAAATGCCTTGCTCAGCAAAACTCACCCTCTGAAAACATAGAAAATAAGGAATCCTGGCATAAACCAGCAGAGCCTTAACTGTGACCCCCTGGAAGTCTCAGTCCCTGGAATTACTGGCATTCTCTCCAGATGAATTCAGTGCAGTAGGTTTTCCTGAGCCTGATGCTCCAGAACAGCATGTGCTATCAGCAGGCAAGCTGCAATCTGCATTTGTTTGTGTTTTGCTTGGGTTTTTTGGCAGTAGAATCCCTACATTTTAAATAGTGTCAAAGGGACGTTTTGATAGGATTTAGAAAAAGATGTTTTAGTTATCCCTCCCCTTTCCTTGCAGTCAGTTCTCTGCCTGATGTATGAGCAGTGTATGCCTTAGCTGAGCACTCTGGAAGTTCAGAAATTTGCCCTTTTCCCTGTCATCTCTACTGGATTTTAGCACACTTAGAGGGAAGAAGACACCACTTGCAGGCTCCTCACACTTGCTGACTTTGACAATCACTTCACCACGTCCCAGTTCCTCTTCCTTCACCTCTTTTTGCCTTCCTGTTTAACAGTCCCCCTACCCACCTGTCCATAATGCCAGAAAATTGCAGTGTAAGCTAAATACATATCAAGGTTTTTTAAGTACTTTAAAATCAGCCCAATTTCAGCCTAAATTTCAAGGCTTGCTACTTTAGTTATGACAAAACTGGAGTTCTGCTACAAATAACATTTCTCTTGTGTTAAAATATGAAGTAAAAAGCAATACTGTTACTGTTCTGTTTCCTTCAAAATATTTAATTGTTCCTAGGTGATGGTGAAGTGAGGCTTTAAAGCAACCTCAGTAGATACTCAGGGGAAACAGAGTTGTAAAATGCTGTGCAACATCAGGCCTTGTGCTTGGGAATATTCAGTTTCTCACGAACCCAGGACATTTTAAAGGATAAAAAGTAAAAAAATGTAAGAAAATTCTGTTTCATCTCAAGTTCTTGTATGTTTAGTTTACAGGAGCAGTAATTTCAGGCATAGTTGTGATATTTCTTGAAATAAGTTCACAGTATCAGCTCTTTAGTTCCAAGATGGAGCACTGCCAGAGTTTTAGTGCTGATGTTGGTAAATAATGTGCAGCTTTTGGCTAACCATACAGGTACAAATTTGTGGGTTAGACCAAAAAAAGCAATACCAGCACACTGACAGGAATTGATTCAAATGTAGATTCTCTAATAGTTGTGCTCTTGTTCCAGTATTTCAGGCTGAAATGAAAGCTCAGAGCTCTTTTGATTGGAAGCAGAGATTTATGGTTAATTATAGCATTTCCCATGATTATATGTTTGTGCTTCAGTAATTGCTAGATGAGGAGTTGAAGCAATTTTAGGGCTAGTATGTTGCTCTACGAAAAGATATACCTTCAACTATCTCAGCATGGGCCCTTCCTTATTTCTTTATAAGGAAAAATACATGGCAAAAATTCCACTCCACTGGTCCTTCAGAAAGGCGGTGGCAGGAGATGGTGCTGCTTCTGCCTCCACTGCCTCTGTCCCACACCTTTTCTTCTACAGACAAGTCCCTCAACATCCCCATCTGAAAAACAGCAGTGAAAAATGGTCTGGAGTGAGCAATAAACTCAACTCATCCAGACCATGAGATCTGCAGGGATCAGACAAAATATTTTCCCATCAAGAGCACAGCAGATTTGGTTATGATAATATAGCCAGGTGCCCAAAATTCTGATGCTGTATTTCATAGAATCATGGCATGGTTGGACCTGGGAGACACATTTAAAGATCATCTAGCCCATCTTCCCTGCAATGAGCAGGGACATCTTCAACTAGACCAGGTTGCTCAGAGCCCCAGACTTGGCTTTTATGGTAATTCTGCCCTATATTCCAAATGTATGATTGCACATTGCAAGGTAAGTAACAGTTTACCAAATTCTCATCCTTGTTTCATAATCTGCATCATAATTGCCTATATTTAAAAAGAAGCTTCTATGAACAGTGTACTTCTCTTTTAAATTTACTCACAAGGAGAATAGCAAAATGCGAAAACTACTGTGCCAGATGTTCAAAGACATTTTTATCCCCTTATCTACAGCTTTCATAACCTTTTTTAAATTTTTTTTAGTAGAAATCTAAAGTGACCCTTGATGAACTGAAAGCTAAAGAACACATCAGATTTTAGACATGAGTTCACTATAGCTGTAGCTGTGCAAGAGATACAGCAATGAAATACAAGTATATTGTGGAGATACTCAGTTACTAAATTAGAATATTATGCTCACAGAATTACTTGCCATGGAAGTCAAAATGGAACTCTTACCAGAGCTACAGAATTTATATTTCCACATCCACCCCCAGAAGAGCAGGGGCCATGACTGGCCAAGGCTTCCACAGTGACTACAGGACAGGTATTGATGTCATACATACTCTGAGCACCTAAGAAACATAGGTGACAAAATAAATGATGGTGATTGTACAGATAGCATTGTCTGCTGGAACAAGCCAGCCCAGGACCTCATTTATAGGACATAAATTTCAGTCTGAGCTAACTCCCTGTGTTAGAAATTTAGAAGAAAATAATTTTTCCTATATAATTCATCCTAGAGCATGTGCCTGACACAGGTGCTCTTTTCTCTGGAAGTACTTGGTTTTCTCCACTGGCTGCTAAGGGAGTCTTAATATCCAGCTCGAGCACAAAGGAGAGGGGATCTGTCCAATCCCTGTACCTGGTGTAGAGATATACTTTCTTTCTTTTATCAGCTGAGGGTGATGTTCTCCCACTGGCAGCTGAGACCTGGAGGGGAGCTCAGTCTTTAACCAGGTGGAAAAAGGTTCAGAATATGGTCTGGACAAGCTGCAAGAACATTGCGGTCTAATTATTCCTTATCCTCTCTACCTTAGTTGCTCTGGACATTGAAGTCAGTATTTTTCTGTTTCCAAATACATTTGGTACATTAAAATCTTACTGTAAGATGAAGCCACTCCTCACAGGCTGGAATTTTGCTTTTGAGATGTGGTCCTTGCTTGATAATCCTGTGATCTTCAGTGCTTGCATTATGCTCCAGGACAGGCTGGGGAATAAGACCTTACTCATTTTTACTGCTGGCAAACGACTCCTGAGCACCTTCACATGAAACTGCAAAACAGGATACAAAAAGCAGAGATTTATTTTAGGCTGACTTTAAAAAGAACCAAATACTATTTTTAGTGTGTTTACTACTCGTCAAAGGGATTTTCTGTTGTCTCAAACCCAGGCCACTGAGGTTTACCACTGCTTGTATAACATTTTTTCAATAGTGCTGTTCCCTTTTCAGTAATTGGTGTGGCTTCCCATGGCTCCAGCAGCCCGGCTCTCGCTGGGCAGCCAGGGAGGGGGGGATTTGCCCATACTGGGGTGAGAGAGGCTGACCTTTCTGAGTCTGGGTGGGGTCCCTGTTGACTTCATGTGCCTCAGAGTCAAGCCCTGGACTGTTTTGGTTTCCCTGAAGCCTACTTAGTTTCCTGGTAGGACAGATTTCTAAATATAGCCCTTACATTGGATGCAGGAATGTTTACCCATGCAAAGTCAGGCAAGGTAAACACTTTTAACATTTTTTTTGGTCAGTACCTTTTTAATGGAAATGAGTCTTGAATTATATTTCACATCGTCCTGGTGTAGTGGAGCTAAATACTGTCTTCCTTTTCTGATATCTGTGATTTTTAATTTTATTTTCATGTGGAAAGGGGTGATTTAGTGATCCTTCATTATAGGTGTGTCAGTCAGAGTGGATGTTGTGAATTTTGCATTCACTTTTTTAATAACACAGTCCTGAATGAATCTGTTGACAGAAGCTGAGCAATTTAAAAATACGTTTGAAAGTATGCAATGGAATTATGACAGAGGGCTATGCCAGAAAAAATACAAGCTCTTACTATGCTGTTACAGTTGCTTAAGCACACATTAAATGCATAGTTTGCACTCTCTTTTGCTCTCTCTCTCTCTCTTTCAAAGAATGTATTGTGAAGTACATTTATTTAGGACTGTGCCATTATGTTAATGCAGCTTTGATTCTATTGATGGATTTCTTTTTTTAATCCCTCCTGTGTATTTGTGATAAGCTCTGACTTGAGCTTTGACGTAAGCTTGTCATTCTGTTCACATAAATCTAATTTAAAAGCTATTTGTGCAAGTTGTTTGCTTGAATTTTTTAAACAGGAAGATGCGTTTGTGGGCAGGCTGTTATTTTCTCATAGCATACAATCATCTCATGAGCTGGTACTGCTGTACCTCTGAGGAGTAGTGAAGATTCCTCTTTGCCAGTCATAACGAAAAAGTTGTTGTGCCATATCACACCTCGTGGTATTTTCTACTTGCTTTTGTGTAGGTGAATAACTTAATTTTGGTACAAGATAGAGGAATAAAATAAAACCTTTGCAATAAATTGATGGCTTTTGAAACTCAGTATGCCTTCAGCAAGGACACTTATATCCCTACACAGGACACTTTTCTACCAACGCAAGTGACTGGTGCCCAGAATAACGGGGTCAGCACTGGAGTAGTGATTTTGTCCTGCACTTCCCTTATCCTTCACACCCCATCCTGTGGCCTTGCTCTCACTTATTTATCCTCACAAAGACATAGAATCACAGACTGGCCTGGGTCAGAAAGGGCCTTAAAGCTCATCCAGTTTCAATGCCCCTGCCATGGGCAGGGACACCTTCCACTGTCCCAGGTTGCTCAGAGCCCCATCCAGCCTGGCCTGGAACACTGCCAGGGATAGGGCAGCCACAGTTTCTCTGGGAAACCTGTGCCAGGGCCTCACCACCCTCACAGGGAACAATTTCTTCCCAATATCCAATCTAACCCTGCTCTCTGTCAGTGTGAAGCCATTCCCCTTGTCCTGTCACTCCAGACCCTTGTCAAGAGTCTCTCTCCATCTTTCCAGTGGGCTCCCTTCAGGCACTGGAAGGATCAATAAGAATGACTCAAAGCCTTCTCTCCAGGCTGAACAATCCCAATTCCCTCAGCCTTTCTTCACAGCAGAGCTGCTCCATCCCTCTGATCCCTTGGTGTTCCTGCTTTGGCTGGACTTCAGCCGCTCCCTGTCCCTCCTGTGCTGGATCTCAGGGCTGGAGGCAGCTCTGCTGGTGGGGTCTCACCTGAGTGGGGCAGAGAAGAAGAATCCCCCCTCCCCTGTTGCCCATGGTGGGAGATTAGCCCAGGGTATGGGGGGGGGGGGGGGTCACTGGGATGGGCCAGCTCTTACCACCAGCACCCCTAGGTCCTTCTCCCAGGGCTGCTCCATCTGCTCATCCCCAGCCTGGATTGCTCTGAGTGGTTGTCCTGACCCAGGTGCAGCACCAGTGCTTAGTCTTGTTCAACCTCATGGGATTCCCATGTTGCTTTTGTTCTTTTTTGTTTAAATGGAAGCAGGATGCTCCTTCAGGAACAGACTTCATCCATAAATAACACAGTGCTCTGTGTGGTCTGATATATATGAAATTCGAGTGTTTATTTTTTCTGGAATGACAATATCTCCCATATACAGAGGTCAGGAGGAAGTTGCTATTTCTTGTAGTGTATTCCTTCATTGTACTGCAGCAGTACACCAGAGCCCCAGGTCTGCAGGAATACACCTCACTAACATAAAGTAAAATGCAAGAAGAAGTAGGGTCATCTTGAAGGAGCCATCCTTGCTCAAGCTGAAGGTCTCTGAAGGACCCTCTGTTCCCAGAAAGAGCTGAGGAACTGAGCAGCACCAGAAGCAGCCAGAAGGGAGGGGGGACAACGTGCACCTGAGACTTTGTCCAGGGCTCTAGTAAGTCTTGTGAATTAGAGATCCTGGAAAGAAATTTGGCATTTGAGTCATGCTGCTCACGCATTGTGAGTCATGGGGCTGGGAAGTCACAGAGAAGCCTTGCCAAGTGTGGGCAGAGTCTGGGGAGCTCTGGATGAACTGGGCTCCCTAGGAAGTGCAGGGCAGCAGTGTCCCCTCCCTCCTTCCATAAGCCACAAGTTCTCCTGGGCAGGTCTGAATACATCCCTTGGTCCACTGGGATATTACTCTGGTTTGGGAAATATCCATCTCCCAAATCTCAACCAGCAGCCCTAATGGTGAGAGAGGTACCAATGCTTGAACTCCTGTTGCTTTCTCTAGTTCCCTGCTAATCCTGCTTCCCTGCCTAGTGAGGGAATTTTCAGAGAAATTGGCCAGAGCTGGTGACAAAATATACAGCATCGTTCTCTGAGCAGTCTGGAAGGAAGCGTAATATTTGAAATAAAAATAGAACAATTGATTTGTGAGCCGAGCTCTACATTGACACAAAAAGGGTCATGGAAAGTGCTTTGCAAAAAGTAAAGGGGATATTTGAGAAAGTGCCCAAGCTGCAGAAATGCTGAACAATGGGAGTTTGACTGTAATATGCTTAACCAAGCCTCTCGAATCCTACCCAGCAGTTGTGACAATGCATGTCATCTGTTGACATGCAGAGAAAAATTGAAGCCCATTCAGAGAAGAGCTATTTTGGGGTGTTTGTTCCAAGCCCTGCGCTTGGCTCAGGCCGTGTGTGTGAATGGCTGCAGACGCCTCCCCAGTCAAGTAGCCATGGGTTTGGCAATGAGCTCCCTCCCACTGGGAGATAAGGCAGTTTGTACCCTGTCAGTGACCAGAGGCAGCCACAAAACATTAGGCAGGCTCCTGACTGTCGAGAGCTGAAACTGCTTGAAAACAGCAGGGTCAGTCTGCTCTCAGACACACTGGTATTATCTCATTAGCGCTGGCATTTACTGCACAGCTCAAGGAGCATAAAAAGGAGTTGTTAAAAAAGAAAAAAAAAAAAGGCAAACAAATAGTATATGAAATCGTTAGGCAGAGGGAATAGTGTTTACATGTGGGCTTTTTCTTTATTAAAGTACTTAGTAGTTGTGCTACTCAGTGAATCATATACTAGCAGCAGATTATCACTTCCTTATCTCACCTCCAAATTATGTTCTCCTTTCAGCTGGCAGGGAAAGAAGGCTTTTTACCTGAGCTTCAGTCCTTGTTTATAAAGTTGGTTTTTGTTGCTTTTGTTTGTTTGTTTTTTGTTGGTTGTTTAGTTGGTTGGTTGGGGTTTTTTTATTTTGTTTTGGGTTTTTTTGGTTGGTTTGTTTTGGTTGTGGAGTTTTTAACATGTTTTTTGGGTTTGTTTTTTTTTTACAACTGAGGAAATACAGTATAGCTCATATTGTTTAGGTTTGGGAATGAGAGATAGGCCCTCCTGTGAAGCTCCTCTTCCCTCTCCCCATATCTACCTTCTCCTTTTTCCCATGGGATTGTTTCACTGTTGGCTTCTCTGCCACCAACTGGAATGTCACAAATTTAGCTTTGACTTTGCTGTGGCATTATGGCATAAAGATTCAAAAGAAGACCAACCAGGAGGATAAAAATACCAGAAGGGTAAAAATACCAGACAGCACATGAGTGGCACATCTCTGGGGGCCAGCAGGAGTAGCAGGACACGTGGGAAATGCACAGGAAACTCCTTCCTTCAGCAGCACTCTGCTTTGTCCAGCAGATACATTTGTGAACATGGTCACAAACACAGGAATATCTGAGGCGTTTCCACAATGGGACGTAGAAATCAAGCTGCTTTACCCTGTCCCTGCTGAGGACTTCAGGATGGACTTGGACTAGCAGCAACCCCAAGCCTGTAGCCTGCTGCTGTGGCCACGTGCAGTTCTCACAGGCCTGGGGGCCACCTGTGAGATGAAAGGCTTTGCAGGGTCAGAATATTTATCCCTGCCAAAGGTGTGCATTAGAAAGCTTCCTCAGAAGCAGGTCCTTCCTTTTAGTTTGTGTGTGTACTCTCTGCTGCAGTAACGCTCTCAGCTGTCACCAGTGGGTCGGGTCACACAAATCATCTGCAGGGAAAGTTATCAGAGATGCCCTGCTGTAAGAAATAAGAAGTAAATAAGGTGATGTCAGAGACAAAAGAGCTCTCAAGAGAGAAGAGAGCAGCACATACTGGAAGTGTACAGTGGAAGAGGAAGCTGGGGAAGGGTCTTTAAGTTTCCCTTGGTACTCAGGTGTTGCACCCATATCATGGGAGATTTTATTTTAACAACTAAACCATTTACATGAAGATCTGCTTTTTTAAAAACAGAAAAAAACTCGGGTTTCCAGAGCGCAAACTAGTTCTTCATGTGGTTTCCTCAGATGTGTGTGTTACTTGGCAGATAACATAAAATCTGTGCACTCCCTGTGAAGGATTTTCTGTCTGAGCTGTGTTGGTCAATTGTACTTTCTCAGGCGGAACGAATTATATGATTTAGTTTCTTGCTGAAGTACAGGTGTAGTTGCTGAAGTACAGGTGTAGTTTTGGCTCACATAATTTCACATATACAAGTGCTAAAATTACAGCTTCCAAAAAATATTAAAGGGGGTGAGGGGGGGTTAGGACCTGCTCTGAATTTCTTGACAATTTGGCTCAGGTACTTTTCAGAAGACAAACACAGAAATGGTATGCAGAGAACCAAAAGAATGTGTTGAGAGTGCAAATGCACACAGACACAAAAATATTCTGGGACAAGTTCACTGGTATGGGGAATCTATAAAAAGAATCTATAAAAAGACACTGAGTTAATGATTTGCACCATTTAGAATGAAAGTTTATACAACTACATTGTCCAGACAACATTTTTTCCCCCCAAAATTGCTAATTTCATATGGGTGTTTTTTAGATCAATTTTTCATAAAATGCGTAACAGTGGCTTTAGGCTGAATCCAATTCTGTAATCTACTGGGGGTTGTTACATTAAAATAAATTTTCAAATGATAGGGCCCCTCCTGTGCTTGATGTCATACACAGACATGGTGCTTTATAGCACCAGAGGGTTTGGTTTCAGACAAACTAAAAGTGCTTCTAAATTAATTGAAACAGCACAGGCCGAGTTGTGAGCAAAGAAATATATACTGAGAAAAGAACAGGACAGGAGCTGCACTGAATAATGCAGCTGCAATTCAGTGCCTACAGAAAATGAGTTCCAGTATTTTTTTACTAAGATGTGGACTTGTCAAACAAAACCTGGCAGGGCAATATTATCTTTCAAATTTCCTCCTGAAAGCCAGGAGATAGAAATGAGATGAGGAAAAATAGTGCAAGTTATGGCATGTAAATTTTTTTAAAGTATTATCCATTCTAGATGATAATAGTAAAATATAAATTGTATTTGCTTTGCTTCTATCTTACAATCTAGAAGAAATGTATAAATAAGGTCTTTTTCCCTTGCCCAAGATCAGAAATATAAGTGCACAGAAAGCTGAGTGCAAACTTACTGTCAGAAAAGACACAAATGCTTTCAGAATTGATATCATTATGAAGCATACTTTTATTCTGGCCTCTGCACAAATGAATTTTTCCTTCTTTATTTATTTGTCCATTTATTTTCTCTGCCCAGGACATGTTTACACTAGGTAGGTATTCTTGTATCCATAAATGAAGTGAATACAAAGAGAGTTTTTAAAAAATCACTACTCAAGAAACTCCCTGGAATATAATCAGCAGTATATCAGCTCTTAATAATTAGAATTAGTTTGCACAGAGGCTGCATGTTTGCTGTTCTCAGGTATTCCTCTGAATACCTGGGGATGTACCAGCAGGCATAAGAAATATAATGAGATTAAAACATCATTAAGACTTGCATGTGAAGCTCTACAAGAGAGGAAGGTAGGAGTTTTCCTATTCTTGAGTGGCCATTTCTTCTTTTTATAGGTTGGTTTTGTTATCATTTGCCACATTTAGCTCACTGATAAATTCATTCAGGCTCCCCCAATTTTTCTTTGTGAATGGAAGTTCAGGCTGGCACAGAGAGCAGGACAGCACTCTGCATGAGTCTGGGTGTTAAGCTGCCTGAAACAAACCTGTCAGGACAGTTTAAATGCATTGTTTATAGGTGAAACTGAGCTATTTGATTGCTCATTCTTCACAATACTGCAAAGGGATGCTGAGAGTGGTGAAAGAGTCTCAGCCTGTCTGGCAAATATCCTGCAATTTTAATTGTACTCAGACAGGAAAAAATAGAAGGCATTTGCTGGAGCTAAGTGAACAATCCGAAGTGGACAATGTATTTAACACATTAAGGTTGGGAGTCTGGGCTGCATCAGAGCCTAAAGAGCTCCTCACAGGACAGCTCCAAGAACAGCCAAAAGCAGAATTAAGCAAACTCACCAGACCCTGCCTCAGTCTTTGGCACAGCCTTTTCTCAAATTGAAGGTCAATATGGGTGTGATTTTTGCACAGGCAACACAGTAGAGGTGTGGGGACAGCTGGGTGGCATTTGGGATGCCTGGAAATAATCCCAAAAACCTCTGAGACCAAAACTTGCGACCTGTAGTTCCTTCATGTCATTGCAGTGAACTCTGATCTTTCACTTGTCCAATGCCTCTGAGTAAAAGTAAACAGAGATTTGTTTTTATATATGTAGCCAGCCTTCTGATTTACCCTCAGCTTTTAGAACTCTTTACATGTGAGTTGATCCCAAACAGTCCTTTCTAAAATTGGCATTTATTAGCTCAATCATCTGGCACTGCTTCTATTCTTTAGAGTAAGAGTAGAAGCACACACAGAAAAAATTGTCAGGCATATTTCAAATTTGCTTTTCTGCTGTTTCTGCAAGGCTGGAAATGAAGGAAAAAGAAGAACACATTTTTCATACAAATATCACTGCATTTATATGATTATTGTCTCGCTGACACAAATCAAACAGTTGAAGAGTTGCAAGGGAAAAGATAAGAATAAAAGAGAGGCAGAGTTAGTTGTTCCTGGGGAAGAGCAAGGTGTAGCTGTTGTTTCACTTCCACTATTACCAATCCACTCCAAGAGAAGAATTAAAAAGAAAAAGGATATGTCAAAGACCAAGGTCATGTCCCTGAAAATACCATGTACAGCACTGGTTTTCTTTCCCATTCACCACACTTCAAGAAGATGCAGGAGCCAAGAAGACTGAAATTGCTCAAAAGAAATTATCTTCCTTTAGCCACTTTCAATTTTGACATTTCTATGTCAGAACTCCTTGACAGGAAAAAAACGTTTTCTAAAAAATCAGACATCATGCAGAGGTCTCAGAAAAAGAGGCACAAAAGCTCCTGTTCACTCTCAGAACTGAACTCTTGTGCATCTCTGGAGGAGCAGTTAGGTTGAAATGAGAGTTTAATATGGAAAGCAAGCTGCTTTCTCCTGTCATGACATGGAGGTTGTTCTAGATGCTCATTAGTGAAATATCATTGATAAACAATAAAATGCCATCATTTGTCTGATCACATTCCCTATGATATCCATAACACCCAGAGTACTTCTATTTAGTGTGTGTTCAGAGACCATGCATTTTGCTTAAAGCTTCTTATTATATTTCAGTTCTCAAGACATGCGGGTAGATTCTGAAATTCATTTAGGTTGTCTGAAATTCATATGTGTAAATAAACAGTGAAGTGCAAATTAATTGCCATATATTACAGAGGTGTAGGAAGGTAATGCTCTGCTGCAAAACAAATAATTTAAATTTCATTGATAGTTTTGTACAGAATATAAATAACAGAAGATTCTACCTTAATGTGAGGCACAAGCAGGGTATTAAATATACTGATGTCTGCCATTAACAATAATGATGTTTCAGAGTTAGAAAAGGTACAGAACTGATCAGCCAAAGCAGCCTGTGACATGAAGATGGGAAATTAATTATCCAGAAAGATTAGCCAGAATCAGGCAGATTGATAATAGGAGACTCTCCAAGGATATGCTGAAGACAATACTGAAACAAAAGAAACAAAGAGAAAGGATCACATTCATCTTTTTAAGATAGTCCCTAATTTGAAGAGTCTGGAGTGTGGGATAGCAAGGGGGTGACTCAGAAATGATAAGTATTTCCGGCACATTTGTTTAGTGTTGTTGAAATATTGAACAAATAGCTGAAGTCAAGAGCACCAAGTCAGGGGTTTAAAAGGAGCTCATTTGTTTTCTTTTTGTGAAGGATTTTTGAGATTACATTAGCTACATATTTGAACTTACCATGATAAGTTCTAGGGTGATTTGTATTTATTGGGGTTACAAGGGCAGGCCTCAGCAGACATACAGTATTTTTACAGGGCAGTTTCCATAACAAAAATGACACAAAACTGTGTTAACTTTTCACAGATTGATAGAGAAATAAACTGTCTAAATAGATGTGTTTGTTTAAAAAGGACTTGAGGTGGGGAGAATCCCTGCAGGTTTTCTAAGCAAATGTGTACCTATAGGTCTGAAGTTTTAAACTGGGTGTTTATTTCCATTCTTCTAAGATGTAGCTGAGAAAAGAGGCAGTGAGAATAAAAAAATACAAGGAGAGAGAAGGAAGTAGGATAAAGAAAAAATGTGAATCAACACAGAGGGGGAAAAGAAAAAAAGAAATTTAAAAAAATCCCATTTCCAGGTAGTTTCTATAGAACAGGATGGGAGAAAACTCACAGTTCCCTTCACCTTGGAAGACTTGGTCATGTCTTCAGTTAAATATTCTTTTCCAGCTGAGCCTTCTTTCTTCCTGGGTACAACAATTTGAGTGGAATATTTCCAGCTTCATTCTCTGGAGCTGACATAGAGATACACATTTGCTTCTAAAAATTAAACAAAGTTTTTAAAAGCAGATACCGTGATAAAAGCAGGTTAAGTAACTTATTGTAAGTGAACATTAATTTAATTTTGATTTATTTGAAGCATTATATCCCTGTTATTAAAATGCATTTTGTGTCTGTAAGCCACTGATTACTAGAAGGTAAGAGAGAACAGCAGGGGGAAAGATCATTTTTTTATCTTCTTCTCCACTTTCCCCTATTAATCATGGTACCAGACAGGATACTAGGTTACATGGAGCATATGTTTGGCCCAGAATGGCCAGTCCTATAATGTACAGTTTTATGAAGTGATGAATTCTAGAATGAGAGTTCCAGTGTGCTGCTTTTTTTTTGTAATAACTGGGGGTTTTGACATGCTTTTTCACTTACAGTAATTATTCCAAGGCGGAAAATTGAACAAATGAAAATGAGAAATACAGAAAGCTAAGTTTACATGAAAAATGGCTAAGATGAATTTCATTTGGGACTTAACATCAAGTCCTGTCTATATTGAAGAAAAGTCTTGCTTAATTTTCATACCTGAGGTTTGTTAACTAGTACAACCTAAATCCCTAACCCAGACAAAGCAAACTGTGTTTTTTGCTTAGGTCATCAAACTGACCATGAGGGGCGGAGGGGAACTTTTACAACTCATGTGTATTTTATTGTTGTTTAAACACAACTGGTAATTTGTGAGTGTGTTTATGCCAGGGAAGGCAGAAAACAGTAATTAGCACCAACTATGGCATATTGACATCACAAGTCTTAAAATCCCAGGACCTCTATTCCAAGTCATTTGACAGAAAAAAAAATAAATAGGCTGAAATTAAAATTTGTCACAGACAGTTATCTGTGGTGGAAAAGTACCTTAAAAATTATAGATAACACCTATCTATAGCCCCTAGAGAGGAAGGTGTCTATGTTATCAGGAGAGAGTTTAACCTGCTTGAAGGCCCTCCTCTGCTGGTCCAGCTGTCCTTGACTGTGTTAGCTGAGTTTGTCACCAACAGTTTTTGGTGGCATTTATTGACAGCAAAGGCACAGACAAGTGTTTCTGTGGAATGGCTGTGCTGCAGCCACAGTCAGGAGAGTAAAGCATCAGGCCCAAGGCCATGTGAATTATCATGGCAGAGAAATAAAATGCTGAGAGGAAACAAATCTATAAAATGCAGGGCCACGCTTTGAACCTCTCCTGACTATCACTGATAAAATTTAATATCAAGTAGCAACCCGTGAGAATCCTCTGTCTGTGACTCAAGAACTGAGCTCATCATAGTCATGACATGGCCATCCCTGCCTACCAAAGCTCAGCCTTAGACAAGGCTTGCACAAGCTGCTGTCAGACCCTCTTGGTCATGCTGGGCAACAAAAGTGCTGCAAAGTGCTTTGAATCAGGACCTGAAGATCAGGTTTCTCAGACAGTTTTTGGTTTTGGCATCCACTTTACAACAAAATAAGTGATCCTCCATTGATATTCCTAAGCAAGCACATAAGAGGTGTCCCTGCGTTGTAAAACCCCTGAAGTACCTTTGCAAGCAGGACAGTGAAATTCAGAGCAGGTTCTGGGGGAGCAGGTTGCTCTCTGCAGGTCAGCTCTGAGCTGAGATGTACAGCAGAACACAGAGTGCCTAACCAAGCACGACCTTGACCTCCAGGCCAGTCTGACCAGATGCACCTTGGCTGCCAAAAGGCCTAACCACCCAAAAAACCTTGCTAATATCGGGTTAAATCTGCATGAGCATGAGGAGAAGCTCTTCCTTTTCAGCACTTAAGGCACTGAACTGGTGCTCAGTAGAAATGAGTTCAGTTTCTAGATGAGAAAGATCACCCCTAGCATGCAGCTTATACTCTCTGTACATCAAATTCACGCTGTTAATCTTGGGCATAACACATCTTTTCTCCCATTTTTGGTCTCTGATTTTTTAATCAACTGTGAGGTCCTCGCGTGAGAGTCTGTCCCTTACTAGATGCATTCACATAATCAATCCACTAAGACGAAGCCACAGAAATCAGCACAAACACCTTTACAGACAGGCAAAGAAGCTGAACTCTTACAAAGCCACGCTCCAGCACCCCCCCGTCCTGCTGAGCCCCTGTGTGCTGCCCTGCCTCAGCATCCAGGTGGCCCCAGAGAAGCCCTGGGTGGCAGTAACTCACCCACCCTCCCCGTCCAGCCGGCAGGGAATTTTTAACACCTGACCCACTCACTAGTGCCAGTTTACATCAAGCAAGTTTTGAACTCTTCTTGTGGGCAAAGCTCCCTTCCTCCAGCGACCCCACTCTGCTCCTGGAGGGAAGCCAGGGCTCCCTTGGCAGTGCAGCCTCAGGTGTGAGGCCACACAGTTTTGGGTGTAGGCCATCCCTTTGTGAGAGGATTCCTCTCCAAGATTGCCTCCTCAGGACCAGGCACGTGGCTGTGTCCCTCAGTGCTTGTATGGACACCAACCAGGCAGCTGGGTGACCACAAAGGTGACCACAGGGCAAGGCAAATTCTCATGCCCCAGAGCAATCAGAAGGCAAACTGCAGAGAGGGAGGGGGACAGAAGGAAGAGCAGCCTTTCTGGTCAGCAGTAATTCATCCAAAAGCCCTTCAGAGATTCAAAAGAAATGGCCCTGCCCCTGCTTCATCTCTTAATAATTCAATGTCTGTGTTTGTTGCCAGCTAGAAGGCTTTTTTTTTAAGTTCATGAGAAAAGGAAGGTAGGATTTTAGCAGAATTCTATTGCAAAGCATGTATTTCTTCTTTTTCTTTCTTTCTCCCCCCAACCCCCTCAACAAATCCCCAAGGTCAACATTGTAATAAACAGCAGGAAAGGCCCAATTTTCTGCACCTGTGGCCTTGTTTGTCTCTATATTTCTATAGGTGAATGGGCACTGGGGACGCAGAAAGGAAGTGAATTCAATGGATTGGTTTAAAAAACTCAGCATGGTAATCAGCAGGCACACAGGTGAAATGGCTTTAAAACCCTGTTAAAACAGACCCAGAGTGAAACAGGGTGTGTAGCTACAGTGCATGCAGCTCGGGATTTTGGTTTTTTTTAATATAAAAACATGGCATTGTTAAAAACCAGCCTCTAGTCAAGTAGCTTGTTATTCAGGACACAAACCCCTCTACCTCCAATCTCTTACACAGAGAAGAGGAATGATGCAGGCTTTAATCTCCTTTTTCAACCCATGAAGATTTAGTTCTGACAAAAGGTATTAGACCAGTAGAAAATGAGGCACTTTTAAAATTTTTTTTGGAAATACGATGGACTCAGGCACTATGAGTTCCCCCATCACCACCTAAAACCAGTGCTCTGCCTCCAAGCAGCTGCTCCCTGCAGTCCAGATTTGGGAACCTGGATTAGCCTGGTGGAGTCTCTACCTGCTAAGCACTGCATGGAGTCATGCTTTTCCCTAAAGGCAGATGTTCCCTCTCCAGTGCAACGTTTCATAACTCTGTAATACAATTTATTGGGTTTTTTTCCCGCAAAGATGCTGCTTTGTGTGTAATTATCCCACATTTGGATAGATTTGTTTTCAGTTTTTATTAAATGCCTATAGGGAGTGACTTGTAAAGCTGAAATACTGCAATAAATTATATTCTCCTGGTGTTTCACTTCACTTATCCACTGTGAAAAGAACAAATCTCAAGTTGTCATAGCTCCCTGAAGGTTTGGGTAAAAATGACCATTAATAAAAAGGTAAACACTTTTTGGCAAAAGCCAAACTTTTTGCCATTGTTTGAGTTAATTTCTGGCTCTGTTGTTTATCCAGGTCCCTCCTGAATAGTTGTAGTATCCACCCATCTGAGTACACCTCCCTGCTTGCACATATCACTGCTGCAGAAGCACAGATTCAGACCCTGGAGTACTTGTGGGGTTTAATTTATTTGCAGTAGGAGAAATTAAGCCTAAAGTAGAAACAGGTCTCACTGAAATTTTTTCCTGGTGCTGTGCTCCTGAGTAGACCTTCAGCAAGAATGTCCACTGTCTGTTTCCTTGTTTTCCCAGGGGTGGGGAAGAAACCTTTACTCTTGAACTACTCCTTTCAAAGGATACCAAGGCTTTAGGCATTGGTAGAGGAGAAAGAATTCAAAATGGGAAAACCAAAAGCAACTCACTAAGGAAAAGATCAGGTCTAACATTTAATATAAAGCACTGAGAAGGGTCCCAAATAAGTGTTCAGTTGAGTTGCAAGGAGATAAGGACAAGTATGAGTTAGCTGCATGAATAATTCTATTGCTTTTTTACCAAAACACCATTTATGGTCTAGGCTCAGCTCCTCAATAGTTTGGCTGAACACACGCATTCACACTTGCATATGTGTACCTAATCTGAAATACAAATACTCAACCATGGATATGTTTGTTCAACCCTTTGTTGACTCTGGTGATCAATTTTGAAGCCTAAAAGCTGGTTAACAGCACTGTAAATAGCTCAGAGGCAGCTGTTTATTTGCTCATTATATTTGTCAAGCATTTTTAAAAAACAGGCATGTAGGATTACCTTGTATTTCTTCCTTGATACCAGGGACAGATAGCACTCACCTGAGCTGGTGTTCAACAGGAACTATCCTGACTGCTCTGGCTGATTATCCAAACATCCTGCTCACACTGGGAAGCCCCTGTGACCTGTGTCCTAACTGAGGCTCTTCCCCAGCTTTGGACAAATTGCTTCACCTGAAGAGATGAAGCAATGATCAGTTGGTCAACACCTCAGTTTGCCTCAGTCTGTAGATTGAGGATGGATCTAAGCTGTGGGCTAGGTATGAGTGCTAACTTTCAAAACATAAGACTGCAAACATAATTTTGGGGATGTGATCAGATGTTCACTGTAGGAGCAGGAGTCCAAGTCATCCAACTGACCTGCAAAAATGAGGTAAAGCCCAACCAAGCAGCTAACAGAGATCTCTGCTTCTGTATTGTCCACTCTTTTTAATGAGGGGAAGCCTGACTCTGTAGGCTTCCATTAATTTTGAGGTAGACCAAAAAGAAGCCTGTTTAACCTTTTTCTCCTTCCTTCTCCAAGACTGCTTGCTCTTACTCGCCAAGGCAGACAAATCCTCACTCTGTTTTTTCCCAGATTTCTCTCCAACACAGACAGTTCTAGAACAGTGCAGAACACCTGTATTATCTCCAGGACTTCAGCAACAGGCAATGCAAACAGCAAACAGCTGGATGTCAGAAAAGACCAAATCTATCACAGCCTGACATGCTGTATTGCCTCTGCAGCAATAAAATTACTGGTGGGTCAGCAGAAACAGCATCCAGAGTTGGTCAGATCTGCTGTGGAAAGTGCCTGAGATTACTCCTGAGTTTCCACATTTTATTGTTGTTATTTACGGTTTTGGTTGTTAATGAATACTTCTGGTAAATTTAGTTTAGAGCCCCATGGTGTGAGTGTTATGTCACTGTGTTCCCGGAGCATTCTGAGCCAGCCTCCCCCCTGGGGTGTGCAGGCATTCACTATTCCAGTCAGGAGTTAAGGGAAATATAGGGGCCATTTCAGTACTTGCTGACAAGCAGCTGCCAGTGAAATGACTCGGCATAGCTGGGTGGCAGCACAGCAGCAATAATCAATACCTGAAAAAAGGACATTGGGGTACTTCTTCTACCTGCTGAGAAGATAAAGTGCTGTTCTCCAGCCTAGCATTATTATGCATGTTCACTGATAAGGGGGATGGGGATTTTGTTTTATCACTATGAAGGAGTTGTTTATCTCCTCTAAGCAGAAAAGAGAGAAAGAGTGATTAAAATCTAACCTCAGCTTTTTTAGTCAATATTTTTAAAGCCATCTCCAGTCCCTAGAGTAATTAATTTCAAATGTGTAGTTCAAGGCTATTGGTCCAACACTAAATAATTTAATCTGGGAGAAAACAGCAGAGTGAACTTGCTCCTACTAAAATAATTTTGCATTTTTTTTTCTGTTTTGTGTAAGTAGAACCAGAGCAGATCTAAAATTCTGATCTGGCTTAAAAGTCTGCCTGGGCTTAAATACACCCTCACAGCAAGGTTTCACTTCTCAAATTAATAGCTTTATAATAATACACTTTGATAATAGGCTATTGCTTGTTTTGAGGTCCTGAGGGTTGGGTTGGTGTAGTTTTTTTACAATGCTGTTTTCAATTCCTGAAAATAATTAGGAAGGACGAAGAGCTATTTAATCTGATGAATACCATACCGATGCTGAAGTATCTTTAGATTGTGACTGAGAGGAGCCCAGTCGAGAAACCAAAGTGCTATAAATGCTGATTTCAGTAGGTGGCAGCATCCCCTCTGTGTCACTCCCAAACCAACACCCGACGAGCTGCTAGGGGGCTCGAGAGATGTAAAAAAGCCCCAATTTACCGTGGCTGCTGAAGACTCCCAGTTCCACCTCCCAGCAGTGGTGGATCTGATCTACACCTGATCCCAGGACAGAAACGAGCCTTCCCTCCCTCTCTCTTTCACTGCCTGAGTTGGTTTTACTTGGCAGGTTGGGTGTGCCCTCGAAGTGTCATACATTTTTGTGGTGCTGTTTTAGCAGCTGCTCTGTCCCAGCCCAGAAAAGCTCTAAAGAATGGGTCAAGCACCTTCCTCACAGGCCCAGTCATCCTTCATCTCTTCCTTGCAAAAGGCATTGTTTAATTTACTGCAGTGAGAATCACAGTGGTTTACAAGCCAATGCAGGAAAGACTCATTCTCAAGATGAAAAAAAATATATACTCTTTGAGAGATACCAGTCTGGTCGTCACAAATCTCTACAACAGTGCATAAATACCTGTCATCATCCCAAAAAAATACACTCGTGTAATTGCAGTTCAGTCTGTTCTTATGGTTGTTCAGCAATATAAATTAATATCTTTATTTTTGGTTTTTTTAGGACAGCTGCAGAATTCATCCCTCCCCTCCCTTTTCTTCTCCTTAAATTATGTATTTTGGTTGGCTAATCTTCTCTCTTGTTTTGGTGATAACAAACAAGCACAACTGTAGGGCAGGGTTTTAGAGGATTCACTGAGCATCTTTGGAAGGAGAAACCCCACCCCACGCCCCCCCCCCTTCCCCAAGTCAAATTCCAATGCAATATGGATGCAGATCTAAAGCATCTTTGTGGCATCCAGTGACATCCAATTATGCCAGCCACAAACAGCACTTGGACCAGGTATGTTCTGTTCCCTATAACAAAATCAGAAAGGAAGGATGCTGTTTAGGAAGTGGCCAGAGAGTTTCTCAGTCAGGGAATTTCCAGCTGAAGGGATCCAGCCTGGTTTTAAAACCTGGCTAGGTCCTGGGTTTGAATCTAGTTCCATAGGCTTTAACCAAAATCTGTCTTCCTCTTTATTCCCTGTCATTCATCTGGAATGCAAGTTTAATGCTAATTTTGTATGTTGGGGCAGCATCAGAAGGCAATAGTTAGGAGTCAACAGCATCAAAGGAAACTTTCCATAAATCCCATCTCCCTTTGCCAAGCACTGTTAGGGCCATCTTCTGCCCTTAATATTCTGTCCATGAACATTCCTGCGTATTCACCACATAAGGCTAAGAATAGTTCAGCCATTTAAGGGCCTGAGTTTACTGACAGGGACTGTATGAGTAATGAATTGCTGGGCTGGATCACTGCTAAAACATTCTAGCAGTCCATGTTTATCAATAATAAGGTAATAAAACAACACTACCTGATTTCAGCTTTCTTACCTTAACAAAATATTAGTCCTTTGTCAAGCTGAGCTTGATTTTATATGCACAAGGAAACAGAGGTGTGTGTAATTACCAGCTTTCTGTTAGGCTTGGTGATGATACTTAACCGTAATGTCAAATATTTGTGTATTTTCTTAACCTCACTTGGTAAATGGATGAACATACAGTGCAAAATCAAATAACAAAAAATTCAGTAACACAAGAAATAAATTTATCCAAAAAAATGCCCAAATCTCTAAAGGAAATGTCTAAATTAATTTGTAAATCCAAGCCTCTAGTAACATGTTCATGTATCGTTTAAGAGACCAAATCCGTCTTCACCTCTGCCAGGTGTCTGGATCCACAGAATCACAGGATGGGGGGGGTTGGAAGGGGCTTCTTTGGATCATCCAGCCTGACTCCTCTGCTGGAGCAGAATCACCTGGATCTGCTTGTATGGGATCAGGTGAAGGTGGGTGTTGATTATCTCTAGGTAAGGAGACCCCATGGTCTGTCTGGACAGCAGTGCCAATACTCTGACACCCCCACAGTAAATGAGTTGCTCCTGGGCTCAGTCCCTGCCCGTGGCTCTGGTGCCATTGCTGGGCCCCCCGGAGCAGAGCCTGGGCCCTGCTCGGAGCCCTCCCTGCACACAGGGACACCCAGGGATGAGGGTCCCTCTCAGCTGGGGCTCCTCTCCAGGCTGGACAGCCCCAGCTCCCTCAGCCTTTCCCTGTCACAGATGCTCCAGGCCCTAAATCATCTCTGCAGCCTCTGCTGGCCCCGCTCCAGGAGCTCCCTGTCCCTCCTGTGCTGATGATCCCAGAGCTGGACACAGCTCTCCAGATGTGCCTCCCAGGGCTGGGCAGAGGGACAGGATCACTCCCTGACTTGCTGGCACTGTTCCTCCTGATGCACCCCAGAATTCCACTGGTCCTCTTGTCTCCTATGGCACTGCTGGCTCAGGGACAGCTCACTGTCCACCTGGACCCCAGGTCCCTCCCCACAGATCTGCTCCCCAGCAGATCAGCCCCCAGCATCTTCAGGGCCATAGCAGGGAGCCCTTGGGGACTTGCTGTCTGCCTGCACTGTCACCAGCCTTTTCACTGCCACTAGGAAGCTTTGGTCTTGTTTTCCAGTAGGTGACAGACTATTGCCAATATCCTAATGGTGGTGGTAACACCCAAACTTCTCTTCTGATTCCTCCTTTGCTGTTGTGAGGCTTAAACCACTTCAGAAATGTGAATGAAAATGAACACACTTATAGTAGGCAGGATGAGGGGAAAGGGAAGGGGAATTACTTTACTTTCTCCGAAGTCTCCTGGTATTGAAGTGTGCAGAGTTCATGTTGGAAACATTCCTCAGCACCCAGAAGAGATTTATCTTATGTTTATTTTCAAGGGAACAGATTCTTGTACTGACACCATGGTTCAGGAGTAGAGATGCTGAAAGTAGGGAATATTTTGTAGCTTTGCGGCCTGGTTATCTGTACTTTCCTAAAGTACCATTTTCATAACTAAGTATAGACATAAGTACTGAAGTACCACAGAATAGTGGTTTTCAGCTTGTGATCTGCAGCTCCATGGATGAGAGAGTAGCCACAGGAGCTAGTGGTGAGTAGTAAGTCCTCAGTCAGAAGACTTGAATCCTTTACACAGCAGTCCACACCCATATAAAGCAAAAATAGTGGTATTACTGGCAAAGTTTGAAAGCCTTTATCCAAAGAAAGACACAGAAACAGGAGAGAAGGCACTCAAAATCAATCGGATTTCAGGGGGCTCAGTGGTGAGGAGACCATGGGTGTGTCTTTGGGCATCCTGACCTATAGCACAAGTGGCTTTAGATGAGCAAGGCCAAAGAGTGAATGCTTTCTAAGGAACAGCCACATGGAGATTTGCAGGGACTCACTGGTGCTGCTAAAAAAGACATTTCCTTGGACAGGGCTTTGCCACGGCTAAATTGCTTCTGGTGCGAATGGAAAATAACTCCAGGCTTGCCACGCAGAGTTCACTCCAAAGGGAAGCTGGAATAAACTGCTAATTTCTACAGAGTCCAGATGAGGTAAATGTAAGGAAAGGAAGGGCACACCAGGGTGAAAGGACTTTTCAGGACTTCCAGCGCAGGTAAGGATCAGAATAGGAAGGTGAGAGTGGGCCAAAATAAAATGTTGCATTAAAATGTATCCATGGACAGCATCTGACAGGTTTCCCCCACCCAAAAGCTGTACTTTCAGCTACATCTCAAGTCTGTTTGTTACATAAAATGTGTCAAGAAAAGGAAACAAGATGTTTTCCTCAACATTACTTACTAAAGCCTACTTAAAAAAAAAAAAAGCCTTAAATTTATAGTGCTATTTTAATGGTATGGTATTAGTAAATTGTTCCTACTGTGTCGTGAAAGAATAAAAAAGGGGACAAATCAAAACCCAGCCAGTAAAAAATAACTCCCTGAAAAAAAAAAAAAACTGAAAAATGTAATATCTTGCAATTTCTTTTGAAGTCAGCACATTTTTACATTTTTATTTGGGTGAGAGCAGAGCTTTTCATACAACAAGTGATCCAGCTAAATTTTTCCAGCAAACTGTGCTGTTTGTTGTACAGTATTTCCACAGTGAGAAGTCTCCCTGTCCTTTCCCAGTGCAGAGAGGAAAGCAGACACTCTCTGGGTATCTGCCTTCAGCAGGGCTCAAGCTGGGTTAGCCAGAGCCACCTGCCACAGGCTCTTCTGGTGGTAAGTGACAAGAGGGACCCTCCTGCATCCTCTCTGAACTGAAAACAGAGCAAATTAGAGTACCAAAATATTTCAAGTCATGCAGCTGATGTGCTGGGATGCTGTCTTAGTTAAACTGACAGCCCCAGCACACTCAAAGTGAGAAGAAAAGAAGTAGTCTTGCAGTGCTCCCATCCATGATCTGTGTTTGGTCCAACAGGCAGCACTGTGGCAGAATGTGCACGTGTATGTGTGTGTGTGTGTGTGTAAATATAAAGGAGGGGAAATGGTTTTTAAAAAAGGCATTTGAGCTGAAATCCCATGAGCACTGCTCTCCAGTATTGCCCTTCCTGAGTAGAGTCTGTGGTGTATCACCTTCCTTAGGGTTTGAAAGAAGAGTTCCCTAAGAACAGAGAGCTTGTTTCCAGATTTCTGGTCATCCAGAATCTATATGTAGCAGAGATACTGAATATTTCTTTCTTTGCCATGATGAGAATGAGACCTGAAGAGAGATTGCATGGTCTGATGGAAGTCTCCAGAGGAGTCTGGGAGCTCACAGTAGCAGAACAGCTGAGTGATGAGAACTTGTCTAGGAAGGAGCTGCCCACCTGGGTATGAAACCTGCAGCGCTGGGACACCAGGCTGGGGACACGTGCCCAGAAATGGGCAGTGGCTGCTTGGTGGCACCAAGATGTGGCAGGGAGGGCTTTGTGTTTGTCTCCTTACCTGTGTTCCCATCTCAGGTTGCGCAGTGCGTGAAAGGGCTTCTCCCAGTCCCACCACGAGTCCCTGGCCACCGTCTCCTTCACCCGCCTTTCACCCCACTCTGAGGGCACCCTGGGTGGGTGGGTCTGTGGGAGGACAGGGCAGATTTGTGAGAGGTGACAGCTCCTGTGACAGGCGCTGCGAGGGGGGTGCCCTGGTGGGGGGCTGTTTACAACGTGATACCTCAGCAGCTGCTGCAGCGCTGGCCCTGAGCTGTCAGTGCCTGTGGTTTTATGGCACTTTCATCACCATCTGTCACTCCTTTAATGGAGTGGCGTGCATGTCCTGCCACCTTCCCCTGCCACCCTGTGCCCCCCAGCATACACACACACACACACACACACATTGGGGAGCTCAGCCATATGGCACCGAGTCATCCCCATCTTCTGGGTCTGTCCTGGGGGACTGTGGGGACAGGAGCTTGGCAGGGTGGCCCAGGTAGCCCAGAGTTATGGGCTTGGAGTAGAAACACAAATATTACTGTGCTAACATGGGAACCATGGTCTGTCCCCATTGCCATCCTCGTGGATGTGTCTGCCATCCTAATGTGGGCTGTTGGGCATCAGTAGATGTTTGGCTTAGTCTCCTGCAGGGAAGAATAGCCTAAAGGTTGCTCTTTGTTTATGTTTTATGATAAATGGAGAAAAAATAAAACACACACACATTTTTAAAGAAAAGCATTTGTTTATATATACATAGACACACCCCAAGGCTTAATGTCAGGCCCTTGCCAAGGAACATATGTTATCTCAGCTTGACACATTTTGATTGCAAGATCCAGGACGTTCTTTTCATTTGTCCAGAACGGGAGAAAACTCCAAGTGAGCTGCAGCACTCACAATCCCCATGGCTGTCTTCCATCACCAGGCTGTGTCTGTGCTGTGAGCACACGTGGTTTGAAATCAAAGCCTGCCCCAGCCTCGGAGAAAGCACCCCCAGAAAGTAACGAGATCTGGTTTGCCATGCCTTAACTTCCAGCCTGGGAGAGTTTTAATGCCTGTAAGCTTAATGCTGTGCATTATACTGTTATCTGCATTACCTGGGGGGGTTTGAGGGAGAGTTTGTGGCTGAGAGTAAACTTCACTTTTTTTTTCCTTCTTATGTGTTCCTGTGATTGGCCATTTGATTATAGTGAATCCCCAAAGGCTCATGGATTAAAAACAAAGGCTGGTTTGTAAGTGAACTTGCTGTTGATGGATTAAGGCAGTGTGCCGGCTGTAACCAGATCCACAATACAAGTTCATTCATTTGGAGAGCAGCTCTCGACTCGCATTACACCCTCCCTGCCTGCTCCTCACCATCCAGCCAGTGAAACTTTACACCTCCACGATTTTATCACAGCCGCAGCTCACCAACAATGTGTGTCACACTGTGAAAAATATAACTATAAATCAAAGTCCTACATATGGTGCAGCGGTAACCTTCCCAAAGACTCTGCTTTGGAGGCCATCCCTAAACAGATTTGTTTGTGTGCGTGCGGTGCGTGTACACATATGACAAGCAGAGGCTGCCACAACAGAGAGCTCCTATTTTCCAAGCTGACATTTCACAGAACGAGCCAAAAGAGTTCATTTTGGAGCACAGAGCAATGTTTGTGATATCAATACCAACAGACGCCTTTTAGACTTTCACTCTAAAGCCAAAAACATTTGGGGATGATACGTTTTTATATCATTAGTGGGGAGGCAAAGCCAAGCATGCCCATATTTCTGTGACACACAGAAGGGAACTTTCACCCCTGATTTTCTTTTATCTCACTCACTCTCTCTGGCTCACGTGCCACTCTGAACATTCCCAATCCTCGGAGAGTGCGATCTTTAAGAGCTGTCATTACACTTCTCAAGTTTGACAGACGATAAGAAAGTGAACAACTGGTTTTAATCATGACAGATTCCAAGTCCAGGAAATCTTTCCAGAAGCTACTCCCAAGAGCTGACATTTTCTGAAGCTCCTTCTCCTTTGGGCGCACGTGTGCGCACTCACACAGTCCAGGGAGCCTCACCTCCGGAGCTTTGTGCTTGCCAAACACTGTCCCTGGCGGACAAGAATACTAAACCATGATGTACTCTTGCAAATTATGCGTGATCAACTGTTTCTGCTGTGGAAGAGAGCCAGGACCAGGAATGCAATAGCCCAGCTATGAGAAACCCCAAAGAAAAGTAGTCAAGCCAAAACTGCTGTGCAAATGGCAGTCCTGCCTGAGGAAGAAAGCTCTTTCCAAGGCCCATTTCTAGTCACTGATCCTGATGATTTATATAAGTCTCACCTGCTTCTCTTGCCTGTAGTTAGGCAGTGTCAAAAGTCACACAGATATGCTGTTCCTGGTTTTACTCCTGGAGTTAATTTGTAATAATATGTATGATACTCTGCATATTTCAAAGAGGAAACCAAGGCACAGGAAGATCAGTTGACTTAATAAACTGGAACTCTGGGGCAGAATGAGTTGTCAAACATGCTTTTGTATTTTTTTCCTGCTGCAAAAGCTTGGCTCTACATGAGGCTCAAGTACAACGTGATACTTGCTCTTCCCCCTGAGGAGGTGATTTACACCAACTATGGCTTTAGCCATGCAAGAGAAAACAGCAAAATTCAGGAAAGTTTTAAATACTATATGACTTCCAGGTTTTCCCCAGTGCTAACGCAGTTCCCTCTACTGCTGTGTGCCAGTTCTGCCTTGGCAAAAACAAGACAGATCAGGCACTACCTGCACAATTATCCCACAGCCATAGCTGCCACTAAGTTGCTTTAATTCTCTGAAACTTTACAGCAAACTAATTTTTAAGTCTATAGCAGACGTGGAAACAAGACACAGACAAGGTCTGAAGAGCAACTTATGAAATAGTTTTAATGTACAGCCAGCTCCTGTGTTTTGTTGCCTTTTCTTTATAAGAATAGATATTTTTGTATTGACTGCTGTTGATGTTTGTCTAACTTCTGTGCTAGATATTTTTTCTGGTTTTGTCATCCACAAATTTGACAGGTTGACTGTTGGAAAATTAATTTCCTTTTTTAGCTATAAAAACAAAAGATTTTTGGTGTCATTTTTATTATTAGTTTTTTTCATAGAAAAATAATTTCTCATTCTATTGGAAGCTCTGTGGAACATTTTGAGGAAGATACAGTTGTGCTGAGACAGCAGCATGAACCGAAGTTTCTTCTGCTTCCACATTGCTGTATTTCAGTGTTATTGAAGGTACTCTTGTGCTTTCTCCACAGAAGAAAAAAAATCCTAATGAAGTAAAGACATTGGGAGTGAAATATGTTCTCTTTATCTGTCTTGATAGCACAAGGACTGGAACAGTTTTATGGCAGAGAGAGAGGAATCTCCCTTCTCTGTGTTTTGAGCTTAGTTTTAGGTTACTTGAATTAAACAAGATTTTATTACTTGGCTTAGCATTTTTTATTAGCAACTTCAAGAATTCACCATGGAGCCAGTTTGAACATTACAGCAATCTGCAGTAATTAGGCTTGTCTCCAGGTAGAAATTAACTGTAACCATGGGTCATAGGGAAAGAGGAAATGCAAGGGGGTAAAGAGAGCAGTGTGCATGTTTCGAGTGTTTGAAAATGAACGGACGAACATTCAGGCATCAGTACCTTTTAGCTGTCAAATTCAGACTGAGGAAAAGCAAGGTCTGGAGGTGTCTGCCTGCAATGAATTATTAATCAGTCACAGCCCCACCTGCGTTCCAGTTGTGCCTGTGCGTGCAGCAGGACATAGGAACCAGCTTTACACATGGCATCCTTGTTCACAATTCCGGAAGCAGGATCCAGCATGGAGTGACTGCAGACCAACCAAAGAGTCCCTGGAGTCAGAGGCAGACTTTCCTGGGGCTTTGGTGACCTCTGGATGCTGTCCTTTGCAGAGATGGTATGTATAACTGTGGGCAAATGCTGCCTGTGTCTCTCAGCTCCTATCCTGGGGATGAGCAGAAGCGAGGTGACAATTGAATGCCGCTCACCAGAGCCACGCTCAGTGCTGACAGAGACACACTGGTGACAAGAAGTACCTGACGTGGCCAGTGCCTTTGGCAGCTGTGCTGTCACCACGGTGCCCCACCAGTGAGTGCTCCACAGTACAGGCCATGGGGCCAGCACTGGCTCATACCAACCCACGGACACAGCTGTGAAGACAGAGATAATTTTAGGTTTCAAATAGTTGTGTATTCTGTGGTGCAAGTCTTGTGTTTGAAAAGGCTTGGAGTTGTTGATAGATGTGCTGGTGTGAGTAAAGGCACAGCTGGCAGCTGCTCCAGATAAAAACACTGCATGAAATTGTGCCATTTATATAACTCTTGTTTATGGATTGAGAGCACAGGGATAATCGTGGGTTTATATGAAATCAAACAGTCAATATTTTGGGCATGCCAGTGTTTATGAGAATTCGGCTGACAGGGGCGAACTGAACAGTTTTAAATTGCCACACCTGGCATTGAACTCCTTGGAATTAAGTATCAGGGATGTTTATGCAATATGTATTTCATATGCCCTTCAAGAAACTTGGTATTCACAGGAAAACTGATTTAGATGTGTCACTGTTTTCAACCCTACCTAGATAGCACACCACAGTTTAGCTCCTCATAGTACTTGAAGATGAACTCATTCTGTTTATCTTTCTCTTGTTTGTCAATTTTTGAGCATTAATTAACTCCAGACATCATATTTATGTTCCATCCATGAGTTCTATCACGGATGTATAATTAAAGTTATCAGTATTTATTTATTGCCAGATCCAGATAATTCCTGGTTGAGTCTAACACCCATTGTAATGCATTTTAAATAGGTGGCTTTGGCAGAATAGTTTAGGAGGACTTTCTTTTCTGTGTTTATATTTGTGTTTGCTCTGCTCTCTGTGGAAATAAGGCTGTCAAACCTTAAAAAAAAAAAAAAACAAACACGTTCTGATGAGTGGTACATCTACTCTTTATTCCTTCCATTTACAGCTACAGGAAACCTTACACTTCATACCATGCTTTGGAGTCCCTTCCAGTGTTCAAATAACTTGAGATTATCTTTGATACTTCCACCTTATAAGACTTCTGCCATGATTTCACTGAGGCTAGGATTCCATCTAGGTCCTGTTCCTTGGCCCCATTCCTGGATCAGGTAGTGAGAGAACACATAAAACAACCAGCCCACCCAGAGAATTGACCACTCCTCTTCTTAGATCCTGCTTAGGCTCCAGCAAAGATAGCTAAGCTGCCCTTTCATTCCAGAGGAAGGAAAATAGAGACAATTTCCTACTTTGTCACAGAGGAGAGAGAGTGGCATGAGCTGAAAATGTCACTTTTAGTCCCTGCTGCCTCTCTATTCCTGTACTGTATTTTCCCTGTCTTGACTACCTAGGTATGATATTTAACAGAAACTCTGAGCTTGTGATTAGCCATCCTCCCCCTTCCAGAAGAGCAGTGCAACTCAGCTGATTCTGCTGCCATACTGAAATATATACAATGTATATATAAAAATATATCAAATTATATCTATGGTTATATATATGTGTTACTAGCACTTTCCAGAACAAACAATTAGCTCAAACTTCAACATTAAGTCTTTTTCAAACACCTAGCTCTTGATATTACACATTATAAACAAACTTTCACATTTAAAAAACCCAGATCTTGGAAAAAGGACAGTTAAGATGTCCTGTGAGTTTCTCTCTTGCCAAGCAGGCCTCCTTGACTTGCCATCATTTTTATTCAAGCTGTTGCTGCTGTGCAGTGCCCTAATGTTGTTTATAAATGTACAGGCACACAAGTACCTATAACAATGAAATTAAGAGCCATAATATTTTTCATTCTGTTATTAAAAAAAAAATAAATGTGGGGTTTGGTTACCATGGAAACAACAGCTTGTAGTGCCATTTCAGATGCTCCAGGACACCTCAGGCTTTTTTCCAGAAGGGCACATGCCTTCAATACAGTCTGGTCATGCCTACAAGGGTAAGAGATCTCAGGCACCAAGGGAGTCCAGAGTGTCCCTATGCAGAGATGTTTAAACATCTTCGTCATTTTATTTTTCTGGGCAACGAAAAGTGGTTTCACTTCTAGCAGGTGAAAATTTTATGAGTATTTTGATGGAACTTAGTAATTGCCATACACAAAAGAACCTTGCAAAATAGGCTGGTGGAGTGTAACAGATCTGTGAAATCAAGCTTTCATCATCCTATTAGCAGTTTTCTAAGAGCTCTGGAATCAAAATGTTCCCAGTGTGTATCCATTCCTACTCCACCCCACTCAGCACATGCATAAAACCTTTATGAAAGTCCCAGGCTTCCCAACCTTCCCTGCAGAAAGAGGTGATGATTGTAAACATATAATCTTTCCAAACTGAAGGGAGAAAACAGTGGAAGAATCTGTTAATTTGTAATAGGCTTATTCTTACATGCAGAGGTGTTTGTATAAGATTGATTCCCTCACTAGAAAATGACACAGAAAATTACTACAAGTTTTCATTTTAAAAAATATTTTAAAGTAAATGGGGGGGCGGGGGGAAAGTAAGTAGGAAGGTATATAGAATACAGATATGAAGAAAACACTGCAAGCAGAAAGCTATCAACCATTAAATTGCATAGCCAGTTTATCCAAGGATAGCTGAAGCAATGATGTGAAAGCAATAAATGATCTTTTCCCAACTAACAAATCAGTCTTTAATGGGTGAGGCCAAGTTCTTATCTACACAAGAAAGCAGGATTGTGCCAGCAGCTGGGTTAATGAACCAGTGCCAAATATCAGCTAACTGGAAGTATCCTGACTTGTAAAATATCATTGGAGCAGGTTCCTGGTGCTGGCTGTCCCTGCTCCAGGGGGTTGTGGTCATGGTGAGCTGATCCCCTGCAGGTCAGTCTGGCTGCTACAGCAGTTCAGTGAACTTCAGCAAATCTGTGGATTTGAGGTTTTGTCTTCTCATGGACAAGGCCCACGCTGCACGTCCTGCTCTGGGCTGTGCAGACAAGAAAGGCAGTGCTGGACCTGCTCGTGAGCTCAGCTTGACTTCACTGCTCTGAGATTGTCCCACACCATGGCAGTTCCCACATTTCAGCCTCTTCCAGGTTGCCAAACGCTCCAGTAAGCAGCCAAGGGGCTGCAGGTGGCCCACACAGGGAAGACCTTCAGCAACTTCACTGCTGTGTGATGATGTTGTTTGTTTGACTCCCATCCTGCTTCTGAAGGACAAAAGCAGCCACCAAATTCAATCTTCATAGTCAAGTGTGGGCAAGATTTTACAAGTATTCCCCTTAGGGATGAAATCATATTGGCAAATCACTGTCTATGACTCTATCTGTGTTATTTGTGTAAGAACAAAAAAAATCCAGTCTTAGGATTAATCCCTCTCACACCTTTCATGACCCTGAGGTCTGTTGCAATGCTTCTGTGATTGCACAGGTTCTAATTACATAGGTGCTGGTGATATCCATTTGATTGAAAATGCTTTTTTTCTTTTTTGGGGGGCAGGTCTGAGCACAGAGTACTGCTGTGACAAGGACATTAACTTAATTAAGAATTCAATTTTCGACTCAGCTTTTAACTCTGCCTCAGAACTTTTACATGACATTGAGCAAGTCACCTAGCCAGGTTCTCCTCTGTAAAATGGAGATAATGAAAACCTCCTTTTACTCCATGGGAAATATAAATGCTTTCACTGTTAAGAACCCTTTCAAATTCTTCTGATGAAAGCCAGGTACTATTGCCAGGATGCTCATGATGATGTCTCTTGTATTTGTTTGCTAGTCTGTCTACTAAGATTACTAAAACCTTTCCAGACTTCTGGCTAGTTTCAAACTAATACATTGAAAAAAAAAATAGGTGCATAGACAAAGTACGTGAGCCACAGAACTCCTTTCTTTCTATCCAATGTGGAATTCCCAATATTTCAAGTCAGGACTTCTGAAGTAATCAGGCTCTTTGGATCATCTGTGTGCAGCTCCACTCCTTCCCTTCCCCCCACCAACTGGGGAAAAAAACTCTGAATACAAGTCCTTAAGCTTAAATATTTCTTTAGCTTTCTCCAACTCTCTGTGACCCTGTGTGAACGCTGTGTTGACCCTGGCCCATGTGGGGTCATGACCCACAGCTGGGAAACACTGGCCTAAATCCAAGACGTTGGTGGGGCTGCCTCTCAGAGGTGACTTGACAGCTTTCTGTGGGTGTGGAGCAGCCTTGTAGAGGATGCTCCGAGCTGCCAATCATGAAATGCTCTGTTTCATCCACATCGGGGAGTTTGTCCCATGGAGTTTAAGGAGAAACAAAGCCCACACAGCACAAAAATGAGGTTTCTGTATAAGCTCTAGGTCTGCTCTGATTCTTGGGGACCTCAAGATATTTTCTCCCATATTTCATTTTTGTCCTAAAATGGCTCAAATTCTAAGATAGGAAATTTTTTTTATCAAGGCAGTCATTTGGCATTCATTAGACACAGCACCCCAGGGGGAAAAAAAAAACAAAAAGAGTGATGTCAGAAAAAGATCCAAATGAAAAGACAAAATAACTTTTTCAGAAGGGCTGTGTGTATTTTGAATGTCCTCTGAGAAAAATATCTGCAGAGCTGACAGTTGTAGGGATAGGTTGAGTCTGGAAGAACTGGGAAATGAGGTGGATGTTGGTAGAGAAGGAAAGAACTGGAGAGTACAAAAAGAAGCACCAAATGGAGCAGAAGCATTGCAAACATTGCCATGAAAGAGAGAAGAGACACGGGAAAGCAATCTTTGGGAATATGTGGCTCAAGGCAGAGGGAGGCACTGACAGCTGGTTTATTTGTGCTGAGCAGCAGGTGAGTCACTGTGGGTGCAGAGCTGTCACAGCTCCCTTTCCTGGCCACTGCTGCTGGGTCCCAGGACTCCGTGGGATAAATTGGGAGTGATGGATCTGCCGAGCACACGTATGCAAGGTTATATTTTCCATTCACAAATTAGGATTTATCAGTGCAGGTTGGGACCAGAACCTGGCAGAAGTGGATGTATCTCAAATAGAAAATATATTATCTGCTGCCTCTGAAGCCATTTCTTCTCCTTTGGACAGGCAAGCAATTCTGAGGTCTGCTTGTAACAAAATCAAAGAAATGAGTTCCTCCCAAATCTCCCTTGGTATATCACTTCCCATGTCTCCTCAGCTGCCTTGTCCTCACAGCTTTCAGGTCAAAATCTTCACAGTTTGACCCAAGTGGTACCAAGGACAGTGCCAACAGTTCCCTAAAGCACATTGGGTTGTTAGCACTGGTTCTTCACTTGGCTTTGCAGGACTTCCTTGGCAGAACATCATCCATGCTGTTGCTTCCTGGAAAGAGTTATTTGCAGCTAAGGGTGATTTCTTTGAGATGCCTTGGCTGATCTGGGCTCTCTGCCCTCCTACTGGAAAGCCCTGTGTTTCTCACCCCCTTCCTTCCCTGGCCCATAACTTCTTCCATGGTTATTTTGTGCCAGGCAGTTTTCCATTCACTAAACATCTGCCTGTTGAAGAGACTTTTGGAGGAGTTGTCTTAAACTTTAGTCAACTTCCTTAACAAACCTATTGTTTAGTTACAGTTGAATTGTTAAGTCTTAATCCCTTCCATTGTCTTTGGGTCCCATCAGAAAGATGCAAACACCCATTTTCACTGCTTCATTTCTTGTATTAGTCCAAGTGCTTCAAATACTGTGATCTTATCCACTTCGTACAAAAGAACATGTTTTCAGGAATACAAATGGTCACACAGGGTGTCCTGAGAGAAAACAAAAAACAAAACAAAAACATGTTTTCAGGCATGTTCTATCTTGGAAAATAGTGATGTGTACTTGCTATTTTTTCCTGCGAAAATTGGTAGCACTTAAAAAAAGACCCAAATTTCTGAGTAAAAGAGACATTTTTTGCTTGTCACATTTCCTTGGTTCTGACATCACCTGACAGGGAAACTAATATGTATCTAGTTTATTATAATACCTAGAGAGAGAAACAAGATGCCTTTGGTTAGCAAACTTTATTGTGAGAAGATAAAGGTCAGGACCTCAGCAAAGGCCATGAAGGTTGCAGAGAGTGTTCAAACGATCTCTGCCTGTTCCATGGGATTAAGCACCACCATTTGATCCTATTAATGTCACAGATCAAATTTCACATCTCCATTGTACAGACAACACAAATCTGAAAGTGGCCCTAAACAGATGCAAAGGCACTTGTGCTTCCACAGGGTGACAATTCCAGGATTCATACACTCCTTGCCTGGCTGAAACACTATGGAAAAAAGTTTCTGAAGTTCCTCTCTGCAAATGTTCCCAACCATTGCCAACTTAACCTTTATTGGCATGGTGAGTAGCCTATTTTAGCCATTTCTCCAGAGACTTTTAAGACCCACTAGGTAGTTAATAACTTTGATTAAAATATATGTTTTTACAGTCTTGGTCTTCTGCCTATTTTCCACTGTTTTCGTTGAAAAAGTCATTTTCATCATTTGCCTGCTCTTGTAAATCCATGCACAAGGATGGATGTAACAGAAAGAAAACTGAAGAAAATATAATTTGAAAGAAAAATAAAGCCTAAACGATTTTCAGGATTACAAGGATTTGTATAAATCTTAACAGGTTGAAATATTCCATCCGGAAGGAAATGAAAAAATTAAATCCATATATGTTTGCATATTATGAGAGTGTGAAATAGAAGGAATTCAGTAAGAAACCCAGTATCCTTTGTTAGGTGAGGGTATTTGGTAAATCATGTTTTACAGCTGCATGTGGATTAGACAAGCCATAACTAATTTGTCAGGTTTTGACTAAATGCCAGCATTTTTGTTACACTTATGACATATTAATCAACTTCATCTTTGACTGAAGGCCTACTGGTGAAGAAGTTTCCATCTGACCTATTGCTGTTTTTTAACACTGAGCAAAAAAAGAAAGAATGAAATTATCTAGAAGCAAATTGCTCGGTTAGACAAAGTGGGGTGAAACATAACAAGATAATCAAATTGGATGTTGGAGGAAATAATACCATTGGTCTTGTAACTGATTGGATTCCTTCTGATGCACTGTGACTTTCATACACTGTGTGGGAAGTAAAGGGCTTCATCAACATCCCCTCAGTGCTGCAAAACACATGATAGAATAGTCTGCTCATGATTCATTAAGTCCTCTGAAAAAGTGAGGGTTTATTCAAATGCTTCAGCTCTGCCTAATTCCCCTCCTTAGCACTGAGAGAATGGCAATGAGCTGAGAAAGAGCAGAGCTCCTTTTGCAAACACCCTGATTTACAGATCCCCCGTGCACGGACACTATCTTCGGAACATTCATTACAGACCTCGGGATCCCGAGTCTTTAATCACTATGGTGTTAATTAATACCCTATTTGTTACTGTCACTGGCTGAGCACCGGGTGTGCAAAATTCCACATGTGAAAGTGCTCAGTGTAATCAGGTAATACCTCAGTGAGGTGCTGCTCAGCTGGAATGTCAAAGGGTGCCAAGAAAAGCACTGCAAGTACAAAAAAAAAAAATGCAAAAAGGAAAGAAAGAAAAAAGGAAGAAAAAGGAAGGTGGGAGGGAGAAGGGTGAGATTGTGAGTAAGATTTCCTTGAGACCTGGCCAATAAGGGGATACTTCTGCAGCCAAAAATGCTCAGGCTCTTTCCTTGGAGCTACCTTGGTTCTGTCTGTCCTGGTCTGTGCTTTCCCCCTGAAAGACCAACTGCTGCACAAGCGTCCTGTGTGCCGCCGGCTGCACAAATATCTGCTGTGGAATCAATAAGAAACATCCCAAAAGCATGCAGGGAGGAGAAATGTCTTCCAAGCAGATGACAGGCTGCTTCCAAGATGAAGAAATGTTGCTGGTTTCTACTGCTGTTTTCCAGAGAGAAGGGTGCACTGTAACATTAAATGTTCTGGCATTTCCTCCCCTTCTAGCAGCCTTCCAGTATCCAAAGGGAACCAGGTGGAATGGCCTAGACTAAGGAGAGTAGGTTAGCAGGAGAAGTTGGGAAGAAATTCTCCACTGTGAGGGCGGCGAGGCTGTGGCACAGAGGGTGTGTGGAGTGAGGAGCCGAGGGCCCTGACAGAGCCCAACGAGGGAGGAGTCCCTTCCCAGAGTGGTGGGGAACAGGCACCTAAGCTGAGTGCTCCAATTCATCCCCACAAGCAGTCATTTCTTGCCTTTGAGAGAGCACAGGGAGAAGCCAGGCACTTCAGGAACTGCCAGAATTGGTACAGATTAAAGGAAGAATTAATTCTATTTCATCCCAAGAATAGCTTTCCATTTTGATGGTTCTGATTTCTGGACAGATTAGTGTAAAGAGCAAGATTATTTCCTACAAAAAGCTAAGGTTATACTGCAATATTCTTAACGGGCTTCATGTCTCTGCTATTGATGGTCACCAGTTCACCACACTACTTTTCCTCAAGAGGGATGCAATTCTTTACATGACTTCTATCATATATTAGTGGTAAGCCAGTGAATCTTTCAGAAGCATCCAGGGACCTGGTCTGTGCTATGGAAAGCCTCCCATTGCTCTTTTAGAATCTAGCAGTCTTGTTACTGGAATAACATGTTTACCCAAGGCTTGACCCATTTCTAGTGACAAGTTGTTATGAAAAGAAAAAAAAAAAGTGTGAAAAGGAATTTTTTTCTCTCTGTATGTGTTTGAATGTCCACATGTAGCTTCATGGTATCAAGGTATCAGCTCTCTCTCTTCTATGCTTTATTGTTGATGACTGGTTGAGAAAAGGAAGGAGACAATCCACACTGGTTTGATAGAGGAATTAAATTTTGTTGAAAATATAAACTGATTTTTCCAAATCCTTTACTGTGACCTCCAGATGGAGAGGAGAAACTGTATAAACTAAATTAATCTGCAGTGTAAACAAGTTCTGTGGTGGTCAGTTTAGTAATACCAACCCTGGCTTTGGCACTCTGGTTTTGTGAGACTTAAATTTAAGTTAAATTTGGCTTTTTATGGCTTTCAAAGCTTTAAAGGGGTTTAAAAAATTAAACTTGCTATGGTTGGGATATGGTTGGGAATTTTTACAGAATAAGAATGACTGCACAAAATATACCTGAATAATATAACTTTATTTTGCATTATAATAATTAGATATAAATAAACTGCATCTAAAAACTTACATTGTTTATGGCTGTTTCAGCCTCATCCATTCAGCATTTATTCTTTTCATTTTGTTGCCTTTTCATTTTTTAAAATCTGATTAAAAAATAAAGAAAAGTGACAAGTTGTGGTCTAGACATTGATGGGCAGAATCCTATGTCTTTTATGAAAAGAACTTAAAGACAAGATGACAAAGAAAGTGAGAATGGGGTGAGGTGAAGGGGCCCCAGCAAGAAACAATCAGAATGGGGACCCTGGACTGAAGGAAAAGAAGAAAGAATGGGCAAAGGACCGAAGACAAGAGGAGCAAGGAATAAACCAGGGGGAGAAGATGGAAGCTTCTGGTAAAGGCAGAGGGGAGAAATAATGAGTGGATGTCTTTCTTTTTCTTTTCAGTTACCATCAGCATCTGTTACTGATAATTTCTCTGTTTTTGAAGAAGAGCTGGTATAGTGAGTGAGCCAGCCCACCAACATAGCCAGCAAAGGAAAAGAAGAGAACAGGTTTGAAGAAAGGGAAATGCAGGGGGTTTATATCTGATGGTAAACACTTTCATCCTTCCCTGCTGCTTGAATAATGCATCCTAATTTGACATGACTATACTGGTCACCAAGTTCATGCTAGGGTTATATAATCACAATCTGATCATTTTTCTTAAGTGCTGCTCAGCACAGAATCCTTTTATGTGGATAAAGGAAAGCAGCTATTCTTTTTCTTGTGATTTTTGGCTTGGGTTGATAGAAGTGTCAGCCAAGAATAAAAATACCTTTATAACCTTTATCCTTTTTCCCTCCAACACTTGTGAGTTGTAGTATTATTTCTCCATTGTCCTTCTATCAGCTGACAGAGAGACTGGTGTTTATGCCTCTGTTGGTTTAATAGTACATGGCTTTTGTTCAAGTTTATTGAAGAATTCTCCAGATGAGTGTGGTCTTCAGATTGTGCCTGGCCATATGTGAATGACTTTGGCTTTTTTTTATTTCTTCCCTCTCTACTCAGAGGCACAAAGCTGGAACTCAGCCCCATTTCATTGCACCACCTCTGTGTCACATGAATTCCATGACTGACAAGATCTGGATTTTCTGCGCAAAATGCCTCAACTTCAGTGACTGCTTTTGTGACGAAGTTAGGAGTACCACCTGCCATTTACCCACCTACCCTTCCTTTTCCAGCTCTGAAGTTGTCTCTGTGGGAAAAGCTGCAAGGGATTTTATTTCTTTGTTGAGTAATCCCTTCTCAATGTTGTATTCCTGTTTTTTCTTTCTTTTTTTTTTTTTAATATAATGTGGCCTCCGCTGTTTCAAGTAAAAAACTCGCTTCCTCAGAAAGTCCTTGCCAGTCCTTTTTTCCTATAAATGGAGGAAGGTGCAGCCACCATGGTTCAAATTGCACTTGCAACCTCAGCTCAGGATTTAAGTGTGCTGGGCTCTGCTTTTGTTGTGAGCCTTGAAAAGTAAGTGATGCTGCAGCAAAGAGCCTTGTTGGTCACCCTCCTTAGGAATGGAATTACACTGGCAGGAGAGCTGAATTCTTCTGGATTATAGGTAATTTAGGCACTCAACTACTCTGTTGTTTAAAAAAAGCCAACACTTTCCAGCTCCTAGAGGAGATGTGTTTCATGCACAGCATTTTGTGGTGAAATACTGGTTGTGTTTTGGGTGCTGCTCATAGGAATGATTAGATAGATACCTGTCTGCATAACTCCATCCAAAGAGCAGAACAAGACTTACATGAATTTTACATAGGGGATTAGAAGCTTTCATAAGAACTTACTATTACCTGACTGTTGTTTTGCAAAAGAAATAGGTGTACCTGTTGATACAAAAATACAGGATCAGCTTTGTCTTGCTGGGGTTTACACATACATTTTATTTAAATGCTTGTTGCAGAGACAAACATTGATTTACACTGTGTGCTTCCTTGGTAGGGAGCTTTTGGATTTCAGATTTTGCAACCAGAAGCAACACACTGAGTAGATTCTCCTTGTCTGTCAATAGTATTACTCTCTGTACTCATTTCCTTTCCTGTAAAACAGGGAAAACGGGTCCCTGTGCTTCTTCCTGGGGTGGAAATGTGCAAAAGGGGCAGGTTTGCACCTCTGCTGAGCAGGGGGATTTTCACACAAAGCCAGCATGGACTTGACTTTGTGTGAGGTACAGCCTCATGCAGCACCCATGCACTGAGTGAGCCCATCATGCCCACAAAAATGGCTTTGCTTCGTGGGTGGAGAGGGGAAAGGATGAATCCTGGAAAACTGGGATAGCAGCACTCATGGCGTGTTTAGAGTGTGTCTGTCTTTTGTAGATAAACTCAAGAATGTTTGTGGAGCATTCCAACTGCAGGTCAATACATTATTAAAACAAAACAAAACACTGATCAGGAAATGAACAATTTTATATTTAATGCTGGCTTTGGATGCCATGCAGCAAATAAAGGCACTGAGCAATTTGTGTAATAGGAATTGTAAATAGATTTCCCTGTGCTGAGCCCCACAGAACTTTTGCACTAAATCTGGCACTTCCAATCTTTTGAATGTCTGACTTTATGTCTGTAAGCTTTTCAGGATTTGTTTACAATGTATATGATGTTTAAAACTAATGATCCAGGGCAATTAGCCTGGTAGAGTAGGGGGGAAAAAAAAGTGGTTGAGATTAATGTGCTGTGTTGTTTCTGAAAGATTTGGGTTATATGGTAATTTATTTATAAATGCATATATTATAAGATGACCAAAAATTTTCAGCATTGAATAAGAGTTAAAAAAGAGAGTAGCCTAAAGTCTCAAGTAAAAGTCTGGTTTAGTCTTTTACAATATTTTAGTTTCTAGCATCTAAAATGCCTGAACCTTTATGATTCCTGTTTTCTTTTTAATGTGTGGTCTAGGACAAGACTGGAAGGGAAAGTCATGCTGTCTGTGAAGCTGAGAATGGCTACTTAGCATCCAAATATGTAATTAGGGAGCTTTTCATGCCTTTTTAATAAGTTGTAGTCATTAGTAAATTGCCATTCTCATACCCCTCAAATGATTCACAGTCTTTAAACTTGACTGGACTGGCCCAATTCCATTTAGAGCAGATGCTTTTTTGTCTCATTTTATTCTTTGCCTTTTGTTAGGGGCTTCAGCTGCAAGGAGAAAAAAAATGCTAGTTGCTAATAAAAGGCAGGACAGTGAAAACACAGCTCCTCTTCTCTGCCAAAACCAGACACAGAAATCTCCCTCCTCTGCCTTTCTCCCAACTGAAGAGTGAGGGCTCTGATCCTGTGTCACCCACACTCCTGCCAGGAAAACGGGGATAAATCAAGGATCCTGCCTAAATACTTCTCAGATTGTGTTTGGTGTTTACCTACACGGACCCTGAGGAAAATGAATGCAAATTAACTAGAGGTATGAAAGTGGATTAAGATGCATTAAAGCTAAACTGCATGATCTCATAGAGATGCTGTTTCTCAAAATTACCAAGACTTTAATCTCATCAGGATTAATTGACCTCTAGTGTAAATCCAGGAAAACAAAATGAAAATGTGTTGGCTGTGAGTTAGAGTGCTTATAAATCAGTAATCACTTTTAAGTTCATTTCTTAATTAAAAATCTAGTTGATTAATTGCAGGGTTATTACAAATGAACTTTAAAATTAGGTTGGTCACATCTCATTTGGCTGGCATTTTAAGTTTTAAACTGGGCTATTTATATGGAATAATTCATTTAACCAGAAAGTCACCAGATAGATGCCTACAACCTCTACAAACATGAAAATATTTCTAGTGTTTCAAAAACCCTCGGTAGAACCTTTTGAGTCCTTTAAGCTGATTTTGCTTTGGCTTGTGGTCTACAGTAAGGCTGAGGAATCAGGTTTTCACTTACTGATTTCTAAAACATATATGCTGAAAATCCAACAAGCTGTGCAGCTGTGTACGAGTTCATCCTTCAGGTGTGTTTTTTGTTTCTCACGGGACCCTTACAATCAGAAAAAATACTCCCCCAGTACAAAATTCCACCCTTATCTTAAGGTATCTGCAAGAAGTGACTCACTCATCTTTCTGTCCTTTTTTTTTTTATTTCTCTGTATTCATATATATGTTTGCACTGAGAAAGTTGACAGTACTTTAAATTAATGGGCTACCAAGACCTTTAGTCATCCTCTCAGGATGTTCTGGATGGATGAACGGAAGTAATAATCACACTGTACCATTTTTTAATTTATTCCAGCAAATTTTTTCCTTGCTTGTTCCGAAAGTATAGATAAATCACAGTCTGTTTTATCTGGGAGATGAGGGAAATAATTAGCTGTCTTTCTGAAGACAACTGAAAGACCCATCTTTTTTAAAAAATGCTCTGAAACTACAAAAGTCTATGAATTTACATGTTGCATTGATATAATAAACATAGGCCAAAGAAATGCCATGAAGAAAGAGTTCCATGGGACACTAATTCAGCTAATAATGCACATAGATATTTTCTTGTGTCAAAGACATGAATTATCACTGTATTCCTGCCCAGAGAGCCCAGCTGTGCTATCCAAGGGATGGGTATGATCTCATACGTTATCTAGGGCTTCCAGCCCTGTGGTTAAACTGGAGGCTGCCACACGGGCAGAATTGAAAAATAAACTTTTCTGATGGTTGGAACTTGTGCTCAAAACACAGCTCTCCTCTGCAGGATCTTCTCATTTTCCCTTAACAAAAGCTGTTTTTAAGGGACTTAACTGGACAACCTTACGTTTCTCCAAAGCAGCTCTAGAGAGTCCAGCTGTCAGAGCAGATGGGCAGGTCCAAGTGGCATGGATTAGCGTGGTCCTTTATTTTAGGGAGAATTTTACCCAAACCTGGAGATGGGTGTCCCAGTGCTGGATGTTACAAGTCACAAAGTACTCGTTCAGCCATTGCAATAATGCAGAAATCATGTGGACACTTGGGATCCCTGGAGCTGTGTTACTTTCTGCAGTAACCCTCACAGTTCTTCACGTGCTGTCTCTCTCCTGGGTCTGCCTGGAGCCACTCTCCACAACTCTGCAGCCCCACATGCATTGCTGTGGTGAGCCTTCAGTGCACACACTTCCAATCAGGCAACCTTTTGTGGTCCTGCTGCAACCCTAAACCAGACAGCTGACATGAATCCCAACTGTCCAGCACAGCCTGAGGCCCTCCCAGTATAACTCCCAGACTAACTGCTAGAGATTGCTCATTGTTTTTAATCTTCCATCCAATCTACACCCCACCCAGGCATGCAGCTTTGTAGAAGGGGAAAGGAAAGAGTTTAAAATTCCCTTTCACACTACTGGAGCCTAAAAATTGTACAGTAACACTATTTCTACCCTTTCTGATTACCAGCAGTCACTTTTTCAGTTTCAGGAATTACCTACAGTAAGACCCAAGCACTTTTCTTTGTTCTGCATCCAGTCCAGTTTCTGTCATGTTAAATAATAGGGTGGTTTGACCCACACTGAATAAATCTAAGCTTTCTGAAGATACTGTCCCCAGTGTGCTGTCACTTGGGTAGGTGGATCATGCCTTTGTCCTTTTTCTTTTTTTTTTTTTTTGTTTGTTTTTTAACTCTCATTGTATTAACATTACTGTGCATTAAGTCACCTATGAAAACAATATCGTGGTTGCTGTCACTGATTTCTCTGTGCAGACCTCACTAGAAAAGGGCAGAGGCACCTTCAACAAAGATGATACTTCCATGAAAGGAAATAGATATAAATAGATATAAAACTATGATGACTTTCTTAGCTTATTACTTACTTCTCCTCTTGAAAGGGAGAAAACTCAATGAAATGCCTGAATCCTAAAATCACATAATAAGGAGATACTAACTATTTTCTCTGTATCTCAAAGGATGATAAGGGGCAACTCAGAAAGCCTCAGAAAGAGAACAGTCTTCACAAATGATACTAAACCTCCTTGAACCAGACCAGGTAAATTATGTGCTTATACAAAAATGACTTTGTATTTTCAGATCCCAGGAAAATGTGGACGCCATATGACAGAACAGGCAGTACAACCACGAGATTGTTGGAGAGCCAGCCTAGAAAGTAGTGTCAAGGATGGTGCACAGAGCAGTATTCTATAAATCCTGCATCCCTGACCGCTCTAGTTGTCTCATTTTGCTGGCACTGTGCTATTATTACCCATTTAATGATAGCTGCTTGTAAGCTGCTAACCAATCATATCCACACACACCTGCTCAGACATTCCTGACAGCTCCCAATGTATTATTGACAGAAGCAAAATGGATCTTTTCGTGTTGGACACATGTTTTCCTCTTGGCTCTGATCTTCTGCAACAAAGGAAAGAGACAGAAATGGTGTTTCAGCTAAAGCTGAGTGAAATTAATTGAGGCTGGGGGCATAGACTGCCATTTCCTAAAATCTGGAAGCTTCCAATCAACACAAAAATTTTGCCCTCTAGTTACTCTTTATGGCTCTTGCTTTAAAAGAGACAATTTGGGAAAACCTGGCATTTTCAAAAAAAAATGTTTTGATGGGCTCAGGAGCATGAGGTGGGATCAGATCACAGACTACTTTTCTGCCTTGACTCACCCCTGTCTTTCTCTGGTCCAGCAGCTGCAAATGTGTTTAGTACTTGTGACCCAGTGACATGCACTGGTCACAAAGTGAGGGCAATAGTGACTCTTACCTACTGAAAACACAAGATAAATTTTAGACACTGTTTTTCTCTCTCCTGAGCAGAAGGACCCTGCTTCCTCCCATAAAGAAGTTAAGGAGGAAAGGTTAACAACTTCATACTTTCAAAAATCAGACTTTTCCTTGCACTTCTTAGAAGCTTCAGGGCTGACTTTGGGTTCCTCATTCTGGTCTTTAGGGGCTTTATCCCCCTAACATTCTTGATAAGTGAAATCTTTTGGTGAATCTTGAATTTAGGTGACTCCTCAGTGCCTTGTACTTCATTTGAAATAAAAAATTATTAGTATATACAGTTCATCCCTAACTTGCAGAATATTCTATCTTGGCCTCTCACACCTCTCCTCAGTGAGACTTCTCACCCTCAGAAGAAGGAATTGGAATGCATCCATGCCACTCTCAGTGTCTTTCCTCAGCCTCCTTTGGATGTCATCTTGGCAACTACAAAATGAAAGGAAATGCATGGAAAAGTGGTTGTTTTTATAACTCAACTTGACAGCAGCTTGAGCAAAGCTGTTTTTCTGTTGTGCGTTTGTCTGGCACATATTTGCCCATGAAATTCCTGTCCAGTTGTACGACAACAGAACGGTGTGTGTGTGACAGTTCGGGCAATATTGTTCTGTTGGCTTGTTTCTCTTGAGATGATTTCAAATACAATGGGCAGCTGAGAGAGTGAAATGCAGTGATTGCACCCATGGGCTGGAGAGCAGGGCTCTGCCACTTTGGCAGTTTACAGTAATTCAGTGGTGTTTATGATGATAAGAAAGCAATTTGGTGAAAGTGAGGTAAAACAGCCAATACAGAGCAAGATAAAACTGCAGTTAATTCAACCATCAGGAAACTGACCACTGAAAAATGTTCCTGATATGTCATTTTGAGTCAGTCCAGGTTGTGATTTTACTCAATCCACTCCTTGTTTAAGTTTCAGTGCTAAAAAGACCATTTGTCAGAGTGTCACTCAAACAAACTATGCAACAGATACAAAGCAACCACAGTACATTGCTGTGGTGGAGCAGGACACAGAGGCCCTTGCCAGTAAAGTTTTTCTTATACTGTTTGTATTTCATCAACCTTTCCAAAAGATAAAGACGTGATGTTGGTGGGAAACAAAATCCAGTAGTCCAGTGGTGTTTATCAACTGCTTAGAGCCAGAATTGTATGAGAAGTCAAACTGAAAGTGAGTAAAGACAATAAACAGAATGATAGATGTACTGGCACCTATTTGCATGTTATTTCAAGTCGTTGACAGGCTGGGATATGTCCTGTGCATACACAAATGTGCTTTTGCCCTCACGTTTTTGCCAGGCATTCTCTCAGCAAGCAGCAGTGTAACTCTGGCGCCTACATTCAACAACAAAACAGCAGCTCATGAGAATGCTGTACCAGAATCCTGCCCACAGCCTTCCTGCTCTCCCTGCTCATCAGCAAATAGGGAATATTGATTGAAAAATTTCCAGTAGATTTAGTCATCAGGCAAATGGTCCTGTTTTAGACAAGAAATTGAATAGCACTACAACTGTGCTTTAAAAACACATCTTCAAGACCAAATTCTGGGGAGTTTTCCACTCTATAGGTATTCAGACTATCACCACTAAAACTGTTGCATAAATAATCACCACTGTGAAGTGTTTCAAAATATGGTTCATAGCTAACATGAAAAAAGTGATGATTTTGGAAGACAAGGCCATGTATCAAAAGCGTAACAAAACAGAATCTGTTCTATTTCTCCACCAGCTGAAGACTGAACTGACAGAGAAATAACCCTCTGTTACTGGAATTGGATATTTGATGGTCTGAGAAGAGAGAAAAGAACATGTTATGATGTCAGGTAATTTCGCAGCAGAGGGGAGGAGGACAGATAAAATCTGGTCTGTAAGGCTGTCAAGTTTTTGGAATTTAAATCAAGTAACTCTGGGGCTATTACAGGTAATACTGTTATTAGTAAAAAGGCTCCCTTAAACTGTAGACCAAGAGTGGAATTATTCCCATTGCTTCATAAGCACTCTCAGATCATGAGATTCCTGCCAATTTGTGTCCTCCTTGCTCAGTAGGAGAAGCTGCTCTGATGACAAATGAAGAAAGTTCCTTTTTCACATTTTTAAGGACACACACCTTCTTTCACACACTGCTGCAAAGCTGCTCAGCAATGGGCTTTGTATTTAAAATTCCCCTTTAATTTTCATGTTCTAGTTTTGCATCTGCTGATTGCTTCAAGGAGGGTGTCAGGGAAGGGTTGTTTTGGGGGTTGTTTTTTAAAAGCACAAAATGGAACACAACAGAACAAGCCATCTCAGACATGGATGCTGCTTGAAACGTGAAATCAGCCCAGTAAATTAATGATAAAGAGGATGATCTGAGTGAGAGCTGCTGAAGGAACTAAAAACCACTAGCCAAAATTCCTTCTAAAAGCCAAGCCTTGGCATTAGCTGAGCAATAGAAGGCCATAGTGTATTTTTATGGTGAGATTCATTTTGATTCATTTTTGATGTCTAAACATCCAGAACTCCCTCTGCAGCATCATAACACAGATGGGGAGCTAGTCAGAATGAGCACTTCTGTGGGAATTCTGTGGGAGCCATGGAAGTGCCCTGAGCTCACTGCTGGCATGAGGCAGGTGGGTTCAGTACTTACTTTGGGTTAAAAAACTCTCTCCATATGATGTTTTCAGAGCTGAATCCTCCCCCTCGAGGTGCAACTGAGCTGCTGTTGCACTGAATGACAGCTGGAGATGTCTGTGAAATTTAGGGGCAAGTCCACACTGAAATCTTTTAATGGTAGATTAATACTCTTTAGAGACATGACAGCATTTACCCTGGCAAGAGTCCTAATGTAAATAAAAATTGCCTGGCATAAAAAGTGGGGGGTTGTCATTGCTTTTTTTCTCTTTTACTCAGGAAATGGGTGTACCTTCCAAGTAAACGTCTTCAGTGCAGGAGAATGGCACTGTCGTTGGTGTGGTGGGAAACCCAGGAGCAAACTCGGAGCAAGGGTTTTGGCAAAATTGCTAAAGCAGTCTTCACCTGATATATATGAAATAGCATAAAAATATCACCACACTCTCTCACAAGCACAAAAAACATCTAAAATCATTTTAGCCTGCAGCCAGGAGTTTGAAACATGGATGTGGCCAATCTGTACCAGGGCACTTTTCAGAGACTAAGGTTTGGTTTTGGTCTCGGTGTCTCCTTCTCCCTCCTGTGCATGAAGGTGCTTCACTTCACAGAGGGGCTGCAGTGACTCGATTGTTGTTGTTGTTGTTGTTGTTTACTAAATGTTTGCAAGATAAAATGCAACGTGTGAGAAAGACCTGACACAGGCATCGTTTGGGTCTGCAAGCTGGGTTTGTCTGTGTTGTTCTGTGAGGAGCAAGTACCCTTTGATACCAGAAATCACTCATTATGAATTGCTATTTTATTTTATTTATTTTATTGTATTGTATTGTGTTTTGTTGTATTTTATAAAACGGTTCTAGAGTAATGTGGAAAGCACAAGCCCTCCATGTTCTCTGCTTCTCCTTAGTCCTGACACATCAAAGCAGCAGCCACGGGGAGACATCTGTCACTAGTTAATGTCATGGTTGTGGAGGTAGAACCTCCTCTTCTGTTTGGGCCAATGTGGGCAGCCCTTTGATGGATGTGTTCAGCCTTCATCCAGTTTGATCACCCCGTGCAGCCCCTTGTTCAGATCTGCGTGTGAACAAGAATGTCCTGACCTGAGATCCTTTTTAATACAGCAGGGATCCGTGATAGAAACCATCAAAGGAAACCTTTGATCTTTTGACTATCTCTTAGTCATCTGCTGCACAATGCAAATAATAATGAAAACAAAGCTAAGGAGCAGAGCAGCTACATTAAAGAATCAGGCTTGTTGCCGGCAACGAAGCTAATCACTGAGGTTTTATCCTAGACTCAGACTCAAAGAGAAAGAGGGGGGAGGGAAGAGAAAAAAGGGGAGGAAAAAAAGCGCTGTGCTCAACAGTGAAACCTCTTTGGTAAACTGAAATATTCCAGGAACACTGGTTATTTCATGTCAGAGGAGTTAATGAGACACACAAACATGCAGCCACTTTTTTACAGTAGAATTTAATACATAATCCTTATTCCAGTATCCTTTTCTTGGTGTAACTTGCACAAAAATAATATCAATGTACATCATAATTTAAGTATCACTCAGTTAATCAAACTAAATGAATACTACTGGAGTCTTCACTTCCTTTTCTCTGTTTTGCCCTCCTCTTCCTCCCCCATCCACCTATCCACCCACCCAACACACGCTGGGGATGGAAAGCATCTTCATGTTGAAAGTTAATATATCATTCTAGGAAAACAGTATCTCAAAAATATGAATCTCTTTGCTGTAATCTCATTTGGTTTTGTAGCATCTTCTGAGACCCCTAAAACCTCAAACAAATGTGTGTGAGAGCTGGAGCCTGAAGAAGTTTGTGCATGTCCACACACACATGTGCATGATTTTCATCCTGCTTGTGATTTTGGGAACATAGTGAGGGATTCTTTCAAGCTCTAATGACAGGCAAATCCATTTATAGACTTTCTTTCTCTTATTTTCCTCTTGCACATAATTATTTAGGTGAAATTTTGATCTGAAAAAAGGCACCTTGATGTTTTAAATCTTTAATTAAGTGAACAGAAACAGACAGAAATACCAGCGATTTTCCCCTTCTTTGTTTGCTATTGGTGTCTCTGAGCTCTGCTCAAGATGTCAAACTCTCTCAGAGGCTGAAAATGTTGCACAATTTCTGCAACTTATCTGCAGGGCCAAAATGGGTCACTCTTCTGCCAAGGTGACTGAACTGGCCCAGTGGGCCAAAGAAATAAGTTACAGCTGTCAGGCAAAAATACCTCCATCACCTCTGTGATGATTAACTCAGATATTTGATCCCTTGTAAGAAAGGAGATTTCACGGGTAAAGAGGCCATATTAATTTAGAATATCTACTTCAGTGGACAGATATTATGAGTAAAGTCACAACCTTAATTTCAGTTATTCCAAGATGGAGAGTTCCAAGGATAAACTGTCATATGGGGCCACAAACACATTTTAGGTTGACATAAAGAAACTTTCAGAGGAGACCAGAGTTAGAGTGGACCAGGCAGGTTTGCATCAGGAAAAGAAACCACTTTTTGGTAGATAAAATTGCTGCAAGTTGTAGCAAAGAAATGAAAACATTTTAATAGAAATTTAAGAACAGCCTCTAAGAATAGAGATAACAAATGCCATCTCTGCTATTTTATGCTAAAATGATGCAGCAGGTTACGCCAGGAGGAGAGCAGCAGCAAACAGCCTCAAGCAAACAGGAAAACAAGCTGGCCAAAACGTCTGCCCAGATTTTTCAAGTTTCTCTCCACGTCTTAACAAACCAAACGTCCTCCATAAAAACCCTGCTCCACAGGAAAACATGTTCTCACCCCTGATCTGAACTGACAGATGTTGCCTGGTTTGTGTAGAGAAATTCCTCTGCCAGGGTGTGAGCCCAGTGAGTAGTTTCCTCACTGGAGTTTCACATCAGGCAGCAGTGTTCCCCCAAACTGAAATCTGAACACCCTCCAGCCAGAGGGAGGATCCCTGGAGAACAGGAGCTATGGAGGAGAAGGAAGATGTAGGAGAAAAAGATCAGACCTTTCCTGATACTCTGAAGAAGAAAAGGGAGGGACATCGGCTATGATTTTGTGCTCAGATATTCAGCATAGCACAGATGACAGGCATGTGGGCACTCAGAAGAGCTATTTGGCCACTGTTGCGCCACATTAGCATCAAAACACACCTTTTACCTGCTGGTTTTTCCCAAATTAGCTGTGGGGCAGGGTTAGAAACTACCATGAAAAAATAGACTTGGTTGATGCAATTTCTAAAAGGAGTGTCTTTTAAATTATTGTCTCCTTTCTTAGGGGGTACAAGGGAGACTTTAGGTGACAGAGATAACTCTTGGATTTGCTGGATTTGTCTCTTGGATTTTTGGATTTGTGCCACTGTGTAAGAGGGACACAGCAAGTTTTCTTCAGAGCTGGATGGACCTGGGCAGACACTGAAAGTGGAGGTGCTTTGAATTTTTATGGTAGCACATCTACAAAATCCAGAGCATTTCAGAGGGGTTGACAACACCATCGTTTTTCTTAACTGTAGCTGAACTGGGAGACCTTCAAAAGACTTATTGTTGTACCAGTGCTGAACCCTCAGACTGTATCCAGTTGGTTTTATTTTCATATAGGATCACCTTCCTGATTTTGTTTTCCTGTCTTTTTTTAGCACAGAAGTTTTTCAGTTGTCATTGGCAAGGGAGCGGAAAATTTACTTAAATATTTCATTGGTGGTATTTGAAAGGAAGAAATAAAGATATTTTAAAAGTCCTGGTTGAATAACAAAGGATTTTCCTTTTTTTTTTTTTTTTATTAGCATCCATGAGCTTTTTGTTGTCTCATGCTCCTTTCTTTCTGGACTTAGACTAAGAGATTTTTTTGTGTGTGTGTTTACTCTTACTAGCTTTTGTGCCACTTTAATTTCTATGTGTATTTTTAGCAAATGACCATCTGCACAATTAATGGAAAATCCCATTTTACAGGGTTTTTTTAAGTTATTGTTTCAATTGTGTTACAACACAAAGATAGCCCCTGTCCCAAAAAGTCTTCCAATGTGAGTCTTAAACAAAATGCAGCTTCTAACTAAATAGACTCTGAATCCTTCACAAAAATAAAACATTGCCTGTCAGGAATAATATATAGAACTCTTTAATATGAAAAATTGCAAATCTTCAACTGACCACATATCCTGCAGGAGTAATTATGTCATTTCAGGAGAAAATAAAACAGCCATGTTTTGTCAAATATAGGACATTTCACACACTATCAATTTTACAGATATAAATACCTAGGGGCATACACAAACCCTGTGATCACCAATGGCAAATTGCCAAGTGAGGACAGATTCATTAAACATTAGACTTATCAGGCACCCACCCAAACCCATAAATTAAAATTTTAAGCCTTGAATGTTATGCCACTCCATACAAGTTAAATATGTTTGGAGACATTTTTACACAGCCTAATTAGAACTGAATGGAAATCCCAGTTAAAGTATGATGTAGCCCTTCCTTAGCGTGGTTTTCTTGGCTAAATCCAGCCTTAAAAGAGTCTTATTCCTTTCTGCAACTTGCTGCAGAAAAGAAGCTGGTGGTAAATCAGGTCCAGAGGACATTGGGAAACTGCTAGGACTGGATGGTTAAACCAGCCTGGCTTGTTTAGGTGGGACTGCCAATAAACCTTTGTGATCTGCAGGCAGAAGGAGTGAGTCCTTAATTAATATTCTCAATGGCAGTGACTAAACTGCTTTGAAACCAGCTGCTGTCACCAGATGAAACTGTAAGCAGGCTTATGCAGCTCCTGTCTGAGCAGCCAAACTCTCTGTTTCCAGTTTTTAAGAGCAATGTGCATCTCAGCAACCAGATGCAATTAAAGCTGGAGTGTAAACAGCACAGCAAGCCTGAGCCTCCTTTCCTCATCTTGTCCACAGGCTACACCCACCCACAGCAGTGGCCAGGGCAGACCTTTGTGCACCAGACATGGCAAAGAGAACAGCCTGAGACAGGAGCTGCCGAGTTTGCCAGCCAAGCAAAGGTTGTGCACTTTGGTCTGTAGTCATGGGGACATTGGCGAGGTGAAGATGAAAAGCCATAGCCGGCTCTTGCCCTATTGCAGAGGGAGGTATTTTCTTTCCCCTCAGCTGAGCTCATACTTGGCATTCCATCCAGCTCCAGATTTCTTACTCACCCTCAGCTGGCACTTCGCTGGGTACCATTGCACAAGGAGCTTGCAAAGGGGGGCTCTCAATTGTGATCTTTTTCTCCCTTTAGTAGGGAAATTGGTGTAACTGACAAAGATTCCCTATTGTTGTGTCAAATCACTCCTTAGCTTCAAAACTACAGCAATATACACATTTTTCTTTGTGTTTTTAAATAAAATGTGATCCAAATGTTACCCTCTGACCAAAGGATCTCAGTACATTAAACTTCAGGCATTAAAAAGAATTGGTCTCTATAATTTTGAAATGTTAACATTGAAATATTTAGAAATATAAGACAGAATATTCTTCTTAATATTTCTTTCCACAAGAAGACTTCCTCTTTTTTATAGCTAAGAGGTAACTATGCAGTTATGCAAACCAGAGCACAGGCAGTGATGGGGATAAAGGAAGACCAAACAGATCAGTCATGATTCAGTTGTAGAGAGCTGATTCCCTGCTCCCCAAATCCCAGCTATTCTCAGAGGAAGGTTCCTAGTCCAGACCAGAGCTGGTGAAGGACAATGCTGGGACTAAACCCAGGGGGCCTCCCTCAGCTTTTTCCCCTTTCCTGGTAAACTGGAACTTAACAGAGCAACTGTTTATTAGCAATAATTTTTCAGAAGTTATAAATAGTCTGGGCAATCCAGCAATGAGTGAAGTGCTCTTTTGGTCAAGTCACAGAAGGGAATGACAGTTATAAATTAATGAAATTGAAGCAATTATGGTTTTTCATCCTGATTTCTTTTTCAGAGATAATGATGAAAGGCTCTGGAGATAGAGGACACGGGATGAATAATTGATTGTAAAGCACATTCAGAAGTAGGAAAGAGAAACAAAAAATCTCTACTGACTGTGCCAAAGATCCTGTAGGGAATGCTGATTGTGGATCATTTCTGTGAAGGACTGGATATTAGTGTCTTTCATGGTAAATTAAGGTTGGGTTACTTGACATTAGCTGTGTTTGAAGTTCAAACAAAGATAAAGGTCCCTTCAAAAATAACGCAAGGATTTTTTTTCATGTTTTGTTTTGGTTTTTTTTATCAAATTAATAATGCTCACGTACTCCCCATTTGCCCTGCAGCTAAGATTCATGAGTGTGTATATGCATAAATGAGAGATACAGGCTCTCCAAATTTACCACAAAAATTAAAACAGGAAAGCAGATGGCAGTCTGTTATTCCATCTGCATTTCACTTAATCAGCTCCCCTTATCAGAAATGCTGCTTAGGGAATCAGTGGTTCTTGTTTGTCCTTTGCAAACCAGAGACATACAAGCTGCTTTTTTGTAAATGTCCTGCTGGCTCACACAGGCAATATCTGTCTATATGTGAGAAAAGTGAAAGTAAGTAAGGTTACCTAAAAATATTTAGCATATATTAGCTAGGTTTAACAGAAAAGTTTTGCCTCAAGATAAGTATTATCCTTATTAATATTAGTAAGTCATGGAAGGAAGGAAGGAAGGAAGGAAGGAAGGAAGGAAGGAAGGAAGGAAGGAAGGAAGGAAGGAAGGAAGGAAGGAAGGAAGGAAGGAAGGAAGGAAGGAAAAGAGAAAAAGAGAAAAAGAGAAAAAGAGAAGAAGAGAAAAAGAGAAAAAGAGAAAAAGAGAAAAAGAGAAAAAGAAAAAAAGAAAAATGAATGACTGGCAGGCTGGACATTGTCACAGCAGATTTGTGGAGTTAATTTACCTATTTTTTCAGACATGTATTTTAATAAGATTTAATGAGCTGCTGAAAAGAGGACTGGTGGTGGTTTTTCTTTTCAGCTGATGGCAGTAAGATGAAAACATAAGGCTGTTCAGAATGACGTTAACTTGCACTTTAAAAGTTAATAGAGCTCCTATGAATCTGCGTTGGTAGCTCCTGGAAGAAGCAGGTGGAAATTCCACTGAGAGAGATGGCAAACCAGGGGAAGAACAACATAATAAAGTCTTATTTTCAAGATGTTGGATAGAGCATCAGTCCTTCTGGCAAAAAGTTTTTCAAAAGCAGTACAAGTCTGCAATGAAAAGTAAATAAAATACTTTGAGGAAAGTCTGGGACTAGCAAAATCTTCCTCTTTATTTCTCCTACCATTCATAAATCTTTAAATCAGGGGTCAGGTGATGTGCTTGGTATAGTAGTTTGGAGTACTAATGGAAGCAGCAGGAGAATAGAGGGTATGATCAAAGATTTCAGAGAAATGGCCTGCAAAGAAAAGTGACTCATCTCTGGTAATTTAGTCTGAAAAAGGAAGGCTGAAGGAGGAGCCACCAGCCTGGAGGGGCTATAACACAGCAAAGACCCCTCCAGCTCCCCAAGGGCTGGTAGAGATGTACCTGACAGAGGAGGTGTGTCACCAGGCAGGCTCTGGCTTCTCTGAGCTGGTAGGAGCTGCACAAGAGTCATGCTAAAATGCAAAATAAAAGAGGCTGAAAGTAGAAAAATTCAGCTGACTGTAGGGTGAGGTGCCAGATCTAGATGTTGGACAAAGCTTTGCTCTGTCTTTTTCAGACTGTGTTATCTTCATCTTTCATTTTGCTCTCTCTGCGTCTTTCATCCCTTAGGATAAATTAATTTTGACTGTTTTTGTGAACAAATAAAGATCAGTGTCTTGCGGTTTTCATAACGAATCGCTTTGTGGTATGCCTTTGTCTGCACATCACAAATTCCAGAAGATAAGAAAACTGAATAAATATTTCATGTAAAAAAATACCACAGAAAAGAGCTAATTAGCTGGATTGATATAAGTTGTTCTGTGACCTGTGAAAGTATGCTAGTCATAATGCTGTTCTTTATAAACACCATGCAAACTCATTCAGACACGCTGGCAAGCTAGGAAAGAGCAATGTGAACAGCAAGGAGCACTCAAGGTATTACTAAAAGAAAATTCAGAATAAATACTTTTTATCTTAAAGCAGTCCCAATCTAACTGGGCTCTCCCGAAAGCTGCTGGCAGCACTATAACCAGGGTGGGTGAGTAGTCTCCCAGAGTTATGAAACTGGAGTGGTGTGATTTGCTCTGCAGAGGGTGGAGTAAGAATGAGGGCAAGGCTTGAGGTGTAGTTTTCAAATGGTGCACTTGAGGTCATGGACTGACTGGCTCCAGTCAGATTATTGCCCTTCTGTCTGCAGGCAAGGCTCTTAATGGTACACCCCGCCTTTAGAAAGTGCACACAGGAAAAACAGTGCATCCACAGCATGATGGAGAAGATCCAGTCATCCCCCTCAGCAGAGAGGACTCAGCAGTTTGGTCTCAGAACATAATTCTTTATTGAAGTCATGAAAATGAGGACTTTTCTGTAAGTGAAAGAGGAGGAGTGGTAATGTGTTTTCAGAGCAGAGAAGAGGGGTGTGTAAAGGTTCCCTGCAGAACATCTCTGGGAGCGTGCCTGCCTGTTTGTATATTTTCCCGTTCATTTAGCAACCAGAAAAGTCAGACCATGCACAACATTTCCATCCTGGAAACCTCCTTTCAAGGCCAGGCAATCTGCCCTTCTAGAGCTCCTTTCCTCCTCCTGGGAAGGGAGCCCTCGAGGCAGAGCAGCGGGCAGGGACAAACTGCAATCTCGTGGAAGGTGCGGTGGCTTTGCTTCTGTGGCACCCACAGCCACCAGCCTCTCCTGGAGAACTGCTCCTTAGAGAAGCAACCATGTCCCAAATTCGAAAGGAAGCAAAATAAACCATCATCTTTACTGTCTCAAACAATGAGATCCCAATAATGAGAATGCTCCTGTCCATTTTTTTCAAAAGTGCATCTCTGGCTCCAGCAGAGCTGGACTCACTTTCTCCTCTGCAGTTTGACAGATTCCACAAGTGCAGTAGGCTAATTGCAACCACAAAACTCCTTCAGCCTTCTCCACTGCTGCATGATATCCCCAACTTCTCATTTCTACAAAAACCATTATTTTGCTGTGCACTTTAAAGTAGTTTAAGTAAATTGGTGGTGCCTTGAGGTTGTAATGGATTGGAAGTCCTGTGTTTGTTGTCAGAGTGACTGATGGGGAAACATCATGTGCCAATAGTAAATGTGGTTTCTGGATATCATCTGCTTTAATACACTTGCACGTGCATGTATACAAGTGCACACAGAAGAAGACTCTTTAGTACATTCAGACTGGTGCTTTGTAAAATCTGGATCTTACCCTGAAGCTGCTCTTCTGGAAATGTTACTGAAATCATTTCAAATTTGGAATTCAGAGTTACTAGGGACACAGAGTTAATGTTAGTAAGAAATTTTGGAGCAATTGCAGGCTCTGATTTTTAAATCTATCTTACATCTCTGGACAGTAGACTCTTACTAGATTTTTTTAAGGAAAGACACACCTTAGGGTTCTTGGAAAATCCTTGCTGAGAGAGCAAGTGCAATAACCTGCAGAAGGCTATAAACTGTGCCTTGGCCCTGTCACATGGTTTGTTTCTGTTTGAATTTCCTCCATCCCTGTATTTCTATAATTTCACCCTGCCTTTAGAGCACGTGCAAAAAAATCCAGAAAAACAAACCGAAACCTTAAAACAGGGCATCGCTCCAAGAAAAGCAGTGATCAGGCTTTGAGGGGCAGTAGGTTCCAGAGGGCAGGGTTTTGTTTTCAATTTAACTTGATATTCACGTTCAGCAGCACTCAGAGTTTTCCCCAAAACAACCTTTGGGGGAAACACTAGTCAGCATTTCCCTGATTCAGGGAAGGGCTTAGCTTAATGCACAGAGCAGTTTTCCACTCAGCACTGGCTCTGGATAGTGTCAAGTTGGAGAGGACACCTCACATCATTCCATGTCCATTAAAGAGTGTTATTCAGATGAAAATGAAGCCCGAAAAGCACCTAATTAATAACAGTAATTAACTAATTATTACAAATTAATACTGAATGATGCAATAAATAGATTTAATTACAGTCATGGTTAAATACAATGTCATCACCTTTATGTGGAACACGGCCAGCCCACAAGAGTTTTGAAATCACAAATTCCAGGCCAAAGTTTTCACACTACTTACTTCAGATGTCTTTTTGGGGGTAACCCAAGCCCAAGAGGAAGTAGTGCAGAGCACTTTTTTTGCAGAACAAGGATGCCCTGGACTTTTGAAGCCAGGTACAAGTACTGTACCCTGAATTTCACATTACAAAATGAGAGGTCACCAGTTCATCTCTGGGAATCCCAGCCTACTGGACTGTGAGTGTGTGCTGTTGGTTGTTTTAAACAGACATAGACATGTTGAGAGTTGTCTTTCTAAGTCTGTAGGACACATCCATCCCATTTTGAGCAGCTGCAAAATTGCAAAGAATGAGTGCCTGTGTTCGGTAGGTTAAAAATTCTGCCTGTGGTTAATTCATGCCTCAGAGCTGAAAGCTCTAAAAGTGCTGGGTGGATCATTGTGGTTTTTCAAAATTAAGGTGTTTCATTCCCCATAGTTTCTCCTTCTTTGTGTGTCATCATTTTCAAAGCTTTTATGGCAGGCTTAAATTTAGAGTCCTTGTGGCTTTGTTGGGGCACCACCTTTACCCTATGTGGTCACAATTTCATGCTTCCTGCCTCAGACAGTGCCAAGATGGGTGGGGAACTGCTCAGTGAGGTAACCAAGGATGGGCAAAATAGCATCACATATGATTTATTTTCCAGTTCCAGGGCAAGTATATCAGCAGGAAGTGTGCTTAGGTATGTCACTTCATTCAGAAAGAATGGGCCAGATTTAAGGGAATACAGATGGGTTTCATGGTCCCAGGGTTGGGGAAAAGTCAGGGATATATGGGGGCGTGTGTATAGTGAAAGAGAGAGAAAACACTGACTATTTCCTGGGAACAGTAATTGCACTGTCTGACCTGTAATCATATTTACAGGCCACGAATATTTCCCAACCCCAGTGTCTAAAGTCAGGTTTCTAATTTTACATCAAGGTTGCTAAAGGAAGAAGGCCTAGGCTTTTAATAAATCAGCAGGAACTTCTGCCTGGTCAGCCCTTCAGGAAAGCAAACCATTTCTATTGGCAGACAGCTCAGATTATTTACATTAGGAATCCAGCTTTTTAAAGAAGAATCTCTGGCTCACCTGTAGACAGTTTGTCAATGCATAGAGCACATTTCTATGTGGGCCTAGCCCTGAAAAGCAGTTTCCTATGAAAGGATTAAGGAGACAACTGTTCTGTGACTCTACAAACCACTTTTTGACTGCAATGATCCTAGGACTTCTTTCATGGCATTGAACAGTTTCTACTAAAATCATAACACTCTATCCAACTGTTGTGTGCTTCCTTAAATATTGTATTTCACCGAGTGAGAGTCTCAATAGTATCCGTGAGAAGACTTCTTGTCTTTGAGTTTCTTTGGAGTATCATCTCTTCCTATTCTTCCAGCCTTAAAAACGCCAGGATCTTCCAGCATGATCAGAATTGTTTTTACTCACACAGCCTCTGCAAGAGCAGGATTGACACTGTGAAGCCCTTTAATTACTAAGAGGGAATGTAGAGTTCTCCTCTAAACTGATCTCTGTTTAAATATCCATTTGTTGTAGGGTTTTGGGAATTTTTTTTGGCTGGGGGGTGGGGGGGTATGGTTTGTTTGTTTGGTTGGTTGGTTGGTTTGTTTTTAGGGGATTTCCAAAATTAGCATAGCAAAAATGTCATTAGAAAGGGCCTGTGTTCTAAAATGGTATCTTACACTGTTTTAACACCAGTGGTTTTCCACTTGTTACACAGGACAGGAAAGTCACATCTCGCTTTTAAAGGAAGAGATGGGATATGTTTTTGCAGTGCTCCTGAATGCTCAGGATTAAAGCCTGAAAAGGGATTTCTATTATTGCTGCTTTTGGAAAGCAAAGCTCTGCCTTCATCAGTCATGCAAAACTATGGAAGGAAAGGGGGTTTTCACACATCAGGTTCTGTCCACAGTACAAATTAGCTGAATGAATAACAGAAGGAAGAAGCGGTTATTTTCTTTCTAGATGCAATTACCATGTGGATTTGAGTTCAGCTCAGGGAAGCACATTATTAACAAAACCTTGCCCTGAATCTCAAGCAGATGTCCTAATCTGACAAACTGTAACCTGGAGAGAGGTTGCACTGAAGTGATTCAGTGGTAAATAAGGTAGGAGGCAGAATAAAATATACAGCAGATACATAGCAAGCCCAGTGGCTCCAGGTTTGAGATCCCACAGATAAAATTCTAATCTCATTGTTGATAAAAACGTATTATTCTCCTCTCTGGATCTCTGTCTTAGTTTTCTCTTATCTTCTGTGGCAAGTCCCTTTTTATTGGACTCTTTGACCCCTGCTGAAGGTCTCTTCAAACTCAGAGGTGAAAAAGAAAAAGCAACCCAGCCTGTAAACCTCTTTAATATTCACTTTTAGGTTAACAGGAAGCTAATGCTTAATGAAAACTGCTTCTGGATGATGCTTATTTCTCTTGAGAGACCCACATATACTAGCCCATCTATTACAAATATAATGAAAACCTACTATCAAATGGCAAATGAAGCTCAAGCTACATAGAAAGAAATTTAAAAACCCAGTATCAGGCTTTTAAAAGTGGTCAGGTGTTTGGGCACGTTTGTTTTTACTGGTTCTGTTCAAGACTTCCTATATTAGCCTAATTTTCAGCACCTGCCAGTCATCCCATCCCCACTCACAGAAAATGACCAAACAAAATACAGATCTCTTTTTAAAATCAAATATTCGGGTGTCTAAATTACTTCGGAAGCTCTTGCCATAAATTCCAGCATTTTATTGTATTTGTTTCTGCTCTTTGCCTGTCTCCTTAGACAGCAAGACTTCGAAGAAAATATCATGTTTTCCTTTTTGCTTTATTCTGTTCCCTGCACAGTGTTAATTAATAAACAAAGCATGAAGACAAACAAATTAATTCCATTTCAAACATGCAGAATACGTGAGACTCAAAATATTTTTAATCAGGCTATGGAAGAGTGTGTTTCACAATGCATGTGGGTCAGCTGCAAAATAAGAAAACAAGGGCCATATTTAGATTCATTTTGTGGCTCTGATCCATGCTCCTTTCATTAAAGCTCCTTCCCTGCCCAGCTATCTCTCACATGAGGAGGAGACAGGACAACCTGGACAATTACAGAGCAGCAAAATCCAAAGGGAGTTTGGGAGACCGGGGGAAAAATAAACAGACAGAAACGTCAGGTTCTGCCAAGAAAGCACCTGGAACAAATGTATTATTTCTCTGTTATTGTATGCTAAAGGAGTTCACCTGAAGAATTGCCTGGAATTTAGTAGTGGCATTTCCTGAGGAACAGGTTTGAAATCAGCTTAATCATGACCAAGTAATACTTTGCAAATTTTGAAAAGGCAGATAATTATCAGGCGTTTTCCATGGGCTGATGAAGGGGTGTGGGTTTGGAGGGGCTTGGGGTTTCTTTTAGTGTAGAAAAGTGAGGGAAGGCTTGTGAGCCAGATGTTTCTTCTCAGATTACAGATGTTTCTTCTCAGATTACAGCAACCTGCGTGGTGTCCCTGTCCGGAATGGGGCTGGGCTGTCCCAGCACTGGATGATGCCTCCGATTTACAGCATTGCTGGGCGAATTCTCTGTACAGCAGTGCTCTAGCTGGTCTCAGGCAGGCCCAGGCTCACCCTGCCGTGCTGAATATCTGCAGCAGTGACCATGCGAGAGGCTCAAAGTGTTCTCTGTGCTAAAAGAAAACTCTTTTGGAAAACACTTGGGCTCTGCTATCCCAGCGTAGTCTAGCACCTGAGGCTTTGCCAGCCTGGATTGCAGGTACTGTGCAGAAATCTCAATTGTGTGCTACAGTAAATGGCAGAGCCATTGAAAGAAGCACCAAGTGCAGGGTAACTACTGCAGCTCAAAATCTGTATTTCAGAGCAGTTTGTTGTTTACATGTTACAGTCTGAAAGCAGGAACTACACAAAAAAGCAGGGGAAAAAAATCAACCAGCAAGGCAGTCTGGTTTTCTTTGTTTTCTACATCACTGCCCCTCAAAAGTGTCTCTGAAGAGAAGGACATCAGCCACTCACTGCTGATGTTCATATAGAGAGCTACCATTCCATGTGGTGGAAACCCATAAATTGGTCTGGATTTTTATATGGTCTCTGCTTATCTTCTAAGCAGCCAGACTTTCAGAAGTTACCTGAGAGCTGGCATCTCCAGCTTGCTGTCAGCATTTGCAGTGAGCATTCACCCAAGTGCTCACACTGGAGTTGCACTGTCTTAAAAAATTCAATTTTCATGGCTGCTTAATGGTGGTATGGGAGGTGTGGCTGATGCTGGGTCTGTATCCACTGCTCTGAGTGGAGGTAGCTTGGAAATTCAGAAGCAGACTTTTCTCAGGCCAAACCTTTTTATGGACACTTGTTTTATCTTGTCAGTGCTTGTCCACGTGGTACGCTATTTATGAAGCATTAAGATAAAATCAAGCCTATAAACATATATTTCATTTGTAGGAGTGGTTTCTTTTCCATGAATGCATTCACACAGGCAATCAGGCTAAAGAGAGCCAGTTGTACACAACTTATCAGTGTTAAAGCAACAGCTTTATTTCATAAATTGAGAGGAAAACAGCTGAGTTATCAGCTTTCAGGGGAGAAAAGACATCTACCTTTTTTCTGCAATATAACTAATATTTTTTTATTTTTTCTTGCTGCAGGCTAGAAGAGTTTTAAATCTCTATGTTTTCCTATTTTGAGGAAATAAGCCATTTATTTAACTACAGGGTATCCTTAAGGGAACTAGAATCATCCAGACATTTTAGTACAGACCAGACTTTATTAATACAGATGGCAAGAGAACAGTTACTCGACAGAAGAAAAGGCAAAAATAGAAAGAGTTGGGTTCTTGCTGCCTCTGAATAAAATAAAATTCCATACCTAAGTATGGAATTAGGAGACTGTCTGTAGGATCCTACTTTATTGGGGGGAAATATGTCTAAATTTTTCTAGGTGTGGATCTCCTTGAAGAATTTAGACATCATTAGGAGTGACTGATTTATTCACAGGAATTGTTTTTACAAGTTTCTTATCAACAAGTTGATGTTACTGATTGCCTGAAGTTCATATTCATCCATACAGACTGATTTTCTTTCTAGGAAGGAAAATGAGTTTATCTTTAAAGATAAAAAAAAGGGAAAGAGAGTTTACTGTTTTCTTTGTGATGAATTAGTTTAATTATGCTCTGAAAGGACATGGGAAGGGTAGCTCTAGGTCAGATCAAAGGTTCGAGGAGGCCACTGACCTGTCCCCAAACAGGGCTCAGTAACAGATGCCTGGAGGAGACAGTCAGTGCAGGGAAAACAGGTAGTGAAATTCCCCACAGCATTTTCCCAGCCTGCAGCTATATGTCCCAGGGAATTTCCCAGGAAAGACAAGCTTTTAGAAGCAAAGTTCTTCCTGGACCTCTCTTCCATTTCTTTGTCAAATCACCTTTTCAACCTGTGCTGAATTTTGGCATCAAGGGTTTGTTGTTGCAATGAGTCCCACTCTGGGTGCCACCTGAAGTGCTAGTTCTGTGCTACAAATGCATCATTTCATTTCATTTCAATTCATGCCCCCTTGCTCTGGCATGAAGGAGGCAGTGCCCAAGCCTTCTCAAAGGCAATGTGTTGAAGTGAGACCTATCCCAAACCTGCCAATTCTTGCTCAACCCTTCAAACACCATCATGTTTTATGAAAGGAGTCTCCCAAACAGGTCTGTGTTTTCAAAGATAGCAAGAGAGACCTGAGGTGCTCTGTCTGGGGAGGCAGATCTGGGGTATGAATCCAGCCAGGACAGGCCTTGACTTAACAGTTTGGGCTAACCAAAAGACTTGGAACACTCAGCTCCTTACAGGAATCTGGGCATCCATTTTCTAGACTTTTTCTGAAGACAACTAGAAATGCCCTGGCAGAAATCCTTGCCTTTCTTCTGTAAGGGCAAGATTTCCCTGCTCCGTTCTCTGCTGTAGTGCTCAGCTTCCCTGGTGCCTGTGATCTGTGTTACTCTGTGATATTTTAAGATAACATCATTTGAAGACGAAACATCATGAGAGCTTTGTCTAAGGACTACTAATTCTTTATTAACTCAGATGACCCATGAAAGCACCAAATTTTGATAAGACAGCAGTAGCCAGGAGTTCCCACACAGTCCGTAGTAGTAACAAAAAGTCAGAAAAGCACTCTTAACCCAGCCTTCTGAAGAGGCCAAGGGGTCACATGTTGGCTCCAGTCCTCCATCTCCATCTAAAGACAAAACCAGGGAGGTACAGGGCACCTCTGGAAATCCAGCTCTTTTCAGTTCCTTGATGGAGGCTCAGCTTTTGGATAGTCCATGGTTTTACTTCTGAACAGGCATGGAAAAATGGGTGCTTGAACTCCTGAAATTTCTACTAAAATAATGAGAGCTAAGTATCAATAAAATTCCATGCATGTATTTAGTCTTAAAAAGGAAATAAATAACATGACTTTCAAGTATTGCATGTTCTACAAGAACTACATCATCAAATCTTACTAGGGTAATCTCTGCCTCTAAAGGCTTTTTCCTCTCTTGTGGCTCACCACATGGTTGCATGAACATGAGAAATGTGTGAGATCAAGTGGGACTCAGTTCACTATGACATGAAATCTGCATCACTGAAGAGTCTGTGTGTTTGCCCCACTTTGAATTCCTCTGTTTCAGGCACAGGTGAATACAGCAGTTTCAATTTTTCCAGGAAATTTTGTTCCTGCCCTCTCTGGTGATATGAGCACTTTCCTGTTTTGAGTGGAAATAGTTATCATGGAATTACAGCAATCTTTTTCATAGATGCCTCACTGGAGTCACCCTGACTCCCAGTCATTCTGTACTGACCAGCATACTGACCAACTTCCCCGAGTTTTTTGGGGTTTTTCCTGAAAGTTTCCAACTGCAGTTCCCAGCTTTTTCCAGAAACTGTTATTGTTAGTTCATAAGTGCATGATCTACTTCACTTCTTTTATTCTTATCATTCCATTCCTAACGTATGACAGTTTGATCCTTTGCTGCACTGGCAATATCCCAAATTCTCATCAAAAATGTTTGATGAATGCATTCCTGTGCATTCCTATTATTGTGCCAAGACCATTCATGAAAATAATTGAAGAGATCAGTCCAAAAGCTAATCCCTTCACTACAGCACAGGAATGTTTTCGCTTCCACCTCCAACGTGGAAATCCCTGTTATGTATTTGTGACAGAGACATATCTTTCTCTTGCCCCCAGCCCTGACAACAGCGTGCTACTATTGTGGCCCCACTGCAGACACCCAAATTGACTCAGATTCCCTCAAGACAGAGCAGAATCACATTGCATATGACCCAGATAACTTTTTCCCTGTGAATCTACATTTGCTGGTCATCTGGTAAAGAAGCAGAGTTCCCAGGTGAGAAACTCTCTTGGAAAGGTGTTTATGTGCCTGCCTTGAAAACCGCCAGTGTCAGCCTCTCTGTCTGAGCTCTTGTCTGATTCTCCTCCTCTGTTTTTAAGGTGATTCCTTTAATCCATGCTCTGGGGACACACTGTTGAAAGTTAATGCCAGATGTGGCAGTGCCAGTGGTGCTGCCACTGCCTCTGAAGAAAAGTGTTTTCTATCAGGTTATGTGCTGTTCAGTCCTGAAGGTTTGTCCCATTCCAAGAAAACCAAGGAGATCCAAATATCTCCAAATTTCTTGCCTCTCTGCCCAAGACAGGGTTTTAACTCCTGGATGCAATACACCACACCGAAAGGAGGAACACAGCAAACATGCAAATGTGGAAAATACCTGCACATGCTTTACTGTCTGCATTTGTGCTCCATTCCTCCTCCTGCTTTTGGCACTGCAGCCCGTGCAACTGTACTTACTGAAAAATATGGCAAAGTCCTTGTTCTGTCTTATATCTACTTTCCTCTTTTCCATTTATATGCCTGAGGAGCCCTTTGCCATTTCTTTAAGGCAGCTGAATTTTCTGGAAGAAGTTTGGCTGGGTAATTGTCATGATAGCCTTACAAATCTCCAGTTTTAAGACTGAGCTTTTCTTTGACAGATCTTTTCTGAAAATGCATCCTTTTCCCGTATTAGGACGATCTCATTATTTTTGCAATCTTGTTTTGAGATAGGATTAGCTGTGAAATCCTTCTTCAAACACCAGTCTGACACAAGTTTTTCAGATAAATTTGTGTACCTTAATTCAAAGATAGCCTAGGTTTCCTCCACATTCAAATCCTAGAAATTCTCAGACCATTTTGTGTTGCTGTTGCCCTAAGTTCTTTGAATTTTTTTCCTTTATAATTTATCCTTTTTGTTGGTTTTTCAGTTTCCTGAGTTTAAGGTGTATTGAGTCATAAGCATTCTACCTAAGGTTACTTTTCTAAACAGTTTGTCTGTTTTTCCCTCAAGTACCTTCCAAAACCAGTTCAAAGAACACATCTCCTTTTGCCTCCCACACAAGAGTTACAGGGAAAAAAAACCTGTCAGGAAGCCCTGACAGGAACTTCTAGTCTCTAACATTATTGGTATAATTTGTTCTCCAACATATTCAAAGTTACACTAATGTACAATGCTCAGAAATTTTTGTCTGGACTGGCATTCCACAGATCTTTTTTTCATACCAAAATGCATCTCTAGCCCAATATTATTTTATTTTTCCATTTGAAATGAGAGTGACCACATAATCACAGTTTCATCTCTGTTTATCCATGTTCTCTCTCTGTGTTAATGTGCAGGATTACCAATGGTTTTTATCATTAGATCTGTTTGGTCACAGCTCCCATTCCAGCCATGATCAGACTGGAGTTTGGTTATTTCTTCAGTGATGTCCTGCACCAGACATTCCAATTTCTTCATTTTAAGATGCATCCAGTCCTTTCTGTACAAAGTTTCATTTCTGCTTCTCATTGAACAAATCTCTCACTGTCACCTGCCTGGCTGCTGTTCCCATCCTTGTGCTCTGTCCATCTGTTCTTCCCTGTTCTTTCAGCTGCTGTAATACCCTTTATTCTGTGTGTTGGGGACTAGGACCAGGTTTGGAGATCACAGGTCTCCTCCAGCTCTCGCCTCTTGATTTATAAAAAAAAAGTAAATTCATAGAGGTTTTCTTTTCCATTGTCACAGATGGCCAGTTCATCTTTCCTGTCCTCCTTTCTTTTACAGTACTTTACAGTATCTCAAGAAATCCAGCTTGAGAAGATACTTTTTTATGTCTCATAACCTCCAGAATATTCCATCCAGACCTAAGTTAGTATTTGAAGAAGTCAAAAAGGGAAGTAGCAGTGTACTTGAACGAGTATAACTTACTATGTTTTAAAAACTCTTCTTTGTAGAGTTACACTGAATTAAGTTATAATCTTCTAGATTGTTTGTAAATTATCTTTTCAGATCATTTTATAAAGCCATGGTGGCTGCTGATTCTGTATAAAGCATTGCACAGCTTGTCTTTTCCTTTTATTGGGAAGTCCTTCACTTAATTAGACTGATCTTTGATAATTTAAGGAATGGACAGCCAAACAAGCTTCCACTGTGCACTACAGTTGCTGCAAGTTCACACCTGAATTTATCTTGTAGCAGAAGCTTATCCCTCTTAACTCTTAGTGCCATACTGGGCATTTCAATGCACATCCTGGAAGGCCATTCAACTAGTCTTGGACACCTGGAGCTATAGGAACACAGATAGATCAGTATTCATAGTAATTTCAAAATGGAATTATGTAGCAAGTTTGGTGTCTGCCACTGGTGTCTCTTTGATATGTGCCCTTAATACTTTAATACATAGTTTTAACAGGTTTTGTTAAGAGTAAAATAGTAAAAGCTCATTTGGAGACCTGAGAATATTTTGGTGTCAAACCCTTTTGCCCTGATCTTTCTTGGAGACAAAAGATCTCAGACTCTTACTGGAAACTGCAGGTCTTCTGGCAACTCTTGTGGGTGGAACCTGTTAGAAAACCCATCTGTTACAAAGGGAAGTTAGAGTGGTCTCTGAGAGGTTTTGGAGACCGCGCTCCTCTACCCAAACATCAGAACCAGCTTTGCCTGATTATTTGTAGTGCCTACCAGTAACAAAAGTTTCTAGGCTTTAATTCTTATATATATATATAATTACAAAAAAATAATAAAAGAAAAGAAAATAAAAAGAAACCCAACAGGCCTAAGTTCTGATGACAGAGATGTCTTGAATTCTAAAAGCAGAGTATGTAGAAGTGAGATCAGTCCATCCTATGCCAGGTACCTGCTTCTACTCTGTTTAATCAGCCAAGTATTGAATTCATAGGAAACCAAAAAAAAACAAAACCCTCTTATGAAGACCAGATTGTGTGAGGACAATTCACCCAGCAGACAGTGGATTTTGCCAGAACAAACTAAAATTCAATGTTGAATTTGCCACTGAAAAAGAAAAGCCCCAGAGAAGAAAGAGGGAGATCTGTCTTCAGTCTGTGTATATATTTTAACCGGTGAGTTGATTTGGGGCTTTTAAGTTGTTTGCTCAGAAGGGAATTCTGTCTAAAAATACTGGGAAAAGGAGACAATGAGACCAAAAAGTAGCACAATCAAAACTGATGAAGGGGAAGCATTTTCCCGGAGGGTGTGTAATTAGATTACAGGTTTGTGGCTTCAGGAAGCTGCTAAGGTGGGATTTTGGCTCTGCTCAGAGAAGGAATGAGTGTATGTATGTGACCGATTGCAATTTCTGCAGACAGAACTAAGAAGTGAAAGGAGTAGGAAATGCAGAGCACAGCTTCCTCCTGCAGCATTTCTGGAGTTCTTCTCAGATAGCTTTGATGCTGATCAGCATCAAGGGCAGACTTGGAGTAGCAGGACCTGCACGGAACAATCTGTCAGGCAGACCTTACAGGGAAACCCCAAATACATGTGGAGCAGAAGGAGACCTCAAGTCCCCCCTGAGTTTGCTTCTAACGAAGTTACAAACTGGTTCCCAGTAAAATTGCGTGCTTTGGACCTTATCCTGTACCCTTTTGGTAGTGGACATAATGCTCTCTCGGGTTCAGCTTTTAACCTCGTGGGCTGCAGCACTGGGGGTTGGATGCTGGACTTGCCTATGCCCACCCAGCTTCAGAGGTACCCCACAAGGGTTTCTATATTTTATAGTCCTAAGTAACTCTGTCAGGACTATTAGGAAACAATGACTTTCTCTTTCTTTTAGGTTTTTGTTTGGTTTTTTTGGGTTTTTTGGGGTTTTTGTTTTTACTTTTTTTTATTTTTAATCTTGCCTGAGTATTGCAGCCAGCAGCTTTCAATTAACTTATTTTACTGCTCCCATCAGTTGCTGGCACCTAAACAGAAGGATATATAATTTTGATGAAATGTGAATGGCAATTTGGTAGGAATAAAACGTCGAAGTGAAGCAAAGGCTTTTCAGCCCCTGGCACATCAGCAGTATTTTATTGATTCAAGGGGTCTCTGCATTCAGCTGTCAAGATGGTACAATGAGCATTTATGATCTTTTTAACCCAAACAAACACTGAGGACAATTTGCAGGGCTCTGAAACATGCAGAGAGCAGGTAGGCTGGCAGCCCCACTGGATGCAGGCAGCTTCTTAAAGCCTTGCTGTGCACCAGAGGGTCTGTGAGGTTTTTAAACAAAAAGAATGCATTGAAATTGCCTTCTACAAATGGTATTAAAGGACTTAATCGTAAGTGCACTGCAGTCAGTAGAGAGACTCCTACTGCTTTCAGCGTGCTCTGAACCAGCCCTGCTCCTGGTATCAAAAGCCAATTTAGATGATGTCATCCCATACAACAAAAAATATTAGTGGATTATATGGAGTGAGCTCAGTCCAGCCTATGACTACCTTCAAAAGTCTCTCATACTATGTCTTGATACAAAAATCCCCACATGTACAGGCATGGTCCTTGGACCTGAGCTATCCCCGTGAAAAGAAAAGTTTGAAAAATCTGTGTGAGATTTCATTGAGAGAGTTTCTCATGTACATTTGGAGCAGCCAATAAAAGTTGGAGAGGGAGAAAGACAGAAAAGGCAGAGAAAGAAAAGGATGCTTATGAAAATTGAATGTAAAAAAGCATTACTCCATTTCAAATGTCTCTCTTTTCAATCTATAGTTAAGTTTTTTCTATAAATACTAGTGCAGTGTTCAAGTATAAAGATACCTTACACAGTGGGAAATTATTTTATTTAAAAGTGTGTATATATAAATACCTCATTACATTAAATATTAACTTCCTGTGTTATTCCTAATTGTTGGGAAAAGCAAGAGAATAAATAAATAATACTGTGGTCAACTGAAAGCAGTTTTAGGATGGTTATGGGTAGTGAGAAGTTGACTGGATTAATTTTGCAATTACAGTATTAACTAAAAACTGCCATTAAAAAAACCTTGCAGTTTCAGTAGGAGAAATACCTTGCCTTTTTACTGAAAATTCTTTTAATAATCTTACCTAAGAGAAATATGATTAATGAATTATAAAATTTATAACTATCATTGAGAATTCTTTTCCTTTTTTACAAGGCTGCAAAAGTTGACAGCATTCCTGCATGTGAACTCCAGAAAGAACCTGTTTTGAGTAAATGAATTTGCACTCTATTGCTCTTCCAGTTTTCTTTCATGTAGTAGAAAAATTATTAAATCTAATAGGAGTGGGCAAAACAAGTCCTTTCATTATTCCTTTTCTGTGGAATTTTACCAAGCATTGAAGTCTTCTTGGAAAACCCCAAAATTTTATTAGGAGATAATATAATTAAATTAATGACAGTAGTTTGACAGCACATGTAGAATACCTCTGATAATGTTACAAAAAAATAAAAGGGCCCTCATACCTCTTTGAATATAAAGACATTCTAAATATGGGTGTAAATGAAACTGTAGTGTGAATGAGAGTAGAAATTACCATTTGTAATACCTCATGTCCCGCTCAAGCTCTCTGAGTAACTTTGTGAATTGCCTGGAAATTTTGGCTCAGCTGTACAAATAACAGGAAGAATCATCAGAATAAGAAGAATAACAGAGGGGGCTGTTAAGCCAGACTCTTGGGAAGAAGTGAAGTTTATTTTTAGCTTTTTACCTGTAAAGTTTTATTTCACGAGCCACTTCCTTTGAACAGGTTTGGCATACCTTTTGCAAGGGAAGGCTCCCTGTGCTTTGAGGGCAATGAATGAGGCAGGTAGTCAAGATCTATTCTTAGTAGCCACTCACTCAGAGACAAGAATGTGTTTGGTCCTTTTTACCAGATTCAAAACCTCCTCTTTTATCCCAAAACATGGGAAGTCAAATTAAGTTTGCAACATTTATTGTGCTTTGTTTTACTGCCAGGAGGTACATCCTGTCTCACAGGTAATAGAGCATTCAAATGAAAATGTGAAATGAAGCTTTTGAAAGTTCTTCAGAAATATTCATTGGCCACAGTAAAAATAGGCCTGTGATCTGTGTTACACTTTTTTGAAATCCCTGTTTTGTTGTTGTTGTTGAAGCAGGTCTTGTTTTTCCCAGGAAACCCTTGACATCTCCCATTGTTTTAGGGAAGAGTCTTCAACATCTTCCTCTCTTGCTGCTGCCAGTGCTGCACATCTCAGCAGCAACAGCCCCTGTGGGAGGGGGGAGCTTGTTGTCACAGTCTGCTGCAGGAGTTTTCAAACCAGTGCTGGATGGTTTCCCTCATTCCCAGGCCTTTTCCAGAACAGAATAATTCAGCAATCCTTCCTCTGTAAGTGTAAATCTTTCCGCTGTCTAAATGTGTTGACGCGGTGGAGTCAGGGAGACACTGGAGTGGCATGTGGCAGCTGATAGCACCAGGCAATCCTCCTGGCCTGGGAGAAATCCTGGTTCTTCTCCAGGAGCTGGGGAATCTGCTCTTAGCCTCCAGGAAAAGATCTGCTTGCTCCCATTCTGGTGTTTAAACACAAAGGAGAAGCATTCCACATGATGCATTCAGGTACAAGGCGCTGCAGCTCTGAGCATCTCCATGTTTCCTTATTTTTGAACACCCACTACCTGGAGGAGACCAGATCCTACCTGTGGTCATGGTGAAAAGCTGGACTCTGCTCCTGGCTGGGGCCTGCAGCCAGCATCACCCAGGGTGAGGTGCAGGTCCCCTGTGTACGTGGCCATCCCAATTTCATCTCTGTTTGCAGCAAGTGGAAACCTCAGCTGCTGCAGCAGCACTACTGATCTTTCAGCCAAGCTTCCAGGGACTTCAGAGTTCTGTGGAATCTCGGCCCTCCTCCATGATGTGGCTGTAAATTAATTTTTCTATCCAATCAACTGGCCAAGCAGGGCATTGTCCAGGTCTTGAACTCGGTCCCTGGCGCAGCTCCCCGGGCTGGGAGAGGGATCACTGCACATTGCTGCTCTCGAGCTTCCTCCGAACTCCAGAGCGTTTCCAGATGGATGGAGGGCTGCCACAGTGCAGCAGGGAGAGATTGAGGGTGGGAGGGGAGCTCTGGAGTCCTCCCTGCTGCCCCAAAAGACACCTCTGCCTTTAGCCTTGACTGTTGCAGCTTTTCAAGAAGGGCAGCCTTCCACAGGGTTTAATTATGGGGCGGTTGTTTGATTTATTATTCGTTCTGTGTCAAATCAAACAGCCCTGTCCTCCAAAGCTGGGCCAGCATCTCTCTAGACCTTTCTGAAGGTCTGGGAATTGCTAACAAGAGGCACTGCTGTGTTGTCTTCTTTGCCTACTGTGATAAACTCGAGGACTGAGTGATACAAATATGAAGGCTCAGGGAAAGTTGAGTGACCTGTTTTAAATGTGTAGATGCAGTGGGCAAATCCCAGTCTACCTTCAGTTATTCCCTGTTGTGTTTGGACACATCCAGGATTCCAGGAATTACATTTGGATCTTCTTGAGCATCCCCAGGATCCACCCTGAGTATAGGAACACCAGGCTTTCTAAAATATAACTAGTCTAATCAGATCGTATTTACAGAACAGCAGGGTTGTTGCTGATATTTTCTGGGAACCAGCTAAATTACACTTAATTCACAAGCTCTTGGTTCTCTATGAAGTAAATTTCCTGTTTTTTATTTCTTTGGCGGAACAAAAATGGGATAGATTCTCAATTGCTGGGACTCATTTCAGCTCCACTCTCTTAAGTGGAGTTTGCTTACCCCAGGCCTAAACCTGGCTTGCTGATTTCTGATTTTTACATATTTTGCTGAATTTCTTCTTTTGTTTCCACTTCTACACTTTTTCCTTTTAGGTATTTTTCCAGCACTTTGCATCCTTCTCTCTTTAAGTTCATTAAAACAACCTTCATAATTTTCTTGTTTTCCCTTCCACTCTCTCTCCCCCAGCTATTAATTTTTCATTCCCTCCTTGTGGAGGGAGCCCAAAGTTTCTTTGGTGAACAGAAAAGCATCAAGAGAGAGTTTGGTGCAAGACAGGCTTTATCAAAAGAGGCTTTATGGGTCACAATTTATGTGCAGGTGATATCATTGCACAAGAAAACTTGGTTTATGTAAGATCCAGAATCTTATAACATCTTCAGTTTATACCAGTATTTTCTGATGTTCCTGGGGGTTTCTTTCTTTTTTTTTAATAGCAAAGGCTTTTATTCCCTTCTAGTTATTCAGAATGTAAGTTGATGATGGTGTCCACAAGAGTGTATTTTTTCTGAAGTTAGTGTAGCTAAAGAGAAACATGTCAGATAGATGAGGAGAGGAGATCGTTCTATTCCTTAAAGCCATGATGTTCATAAAACAAGCACAAAGGAAACTTGGAAATATCAGTGGAAAAAATTACTTTAGGGGCAGTGGACAAGCTGAACTGTGGAATATCCTTACCCAACACATGCCCGATATTGTAGTTTTATTTCCTGAAGTCCCCCTTGAATCAAATTCAGTAATATGACCTGGATGAACTTAAGAAAGCATAAGGCAAGTGCAGAGACAGACAGACTCTCTCCCTCTCTCACTCTCTGCAAAAACAAAGCCTTCATCTGAACCCAAAAGGAACCCCAAGTACACATGCAATTTTTTTTTTTTTTGCTAGGGAAATACCATTAAAATAAGCAAAATTACTTGCACAAATGAAGTCATACCATACTGTTGGGCAGCAACAGACAATGCTGAAACAGACAGAAGAATAAACTTGGAAAGGAGATGATGACTGAGGATTTTGACCCATTAAAAGACATAATATTTCACCTAGTAATTCCAGGGAAGATATATGTTTTCTCCCTAAAACTTGTTGAAGGCAATAAGACACTAAAGTCCACCAATTATTAATTTGCATTTTCTTCCAGTGCTTCTCTTTTGTCTCATTCTTAATTTTTTTAGAAACAGTGGTGTTCAGACTGACTTTTCCCCAGCGATGCTTCTGCTGATGGAAAAAAACCAAAACTATCATTTTTTTTGCCCCGGTCTGCCAGTAAACTGATTCCATGTGTGTTCCTCATTAGTCAGTTGTTTCCTAGTCAGGAAAGTCAGGAGAGCTGCCCTGGTGTTATGGCTTGTCCCAAGGGTTGGTTTTCCCCATGCTGTAACATCTCATGGTGAGATGACACTACACACATCACTCCTCAGAATCACATGCCCAATGTCTCTGAGTGCCCTTACAAACTTGTATAAAAGGCAATTCTGACATTATCCATATAGGCAACCTTTTGCCTTTTTTTCCCCATTTAGTCTTCCTCAGAAGCTTGAAGGGAGAAGAAAAGAGAAGGTTTTTATCCTCTATTCCTGCTGCAGTTCCTTCTTGTCATACCCAGGGCTCTGCCTATCCCCATATCTGGATTTATGATGTGATTTGCTCACAGATCAGGTTGGCACAAGTTTCTGGCTGTTGTTTTACTCTCAGTCTAGATTTCCTTGCCTCACTGTTTTTTAACTGGGGACTCACCCCTCTTTCTCCATGACAGGGATGGGTTTGTTTGCTGGTATCAGCTGGACTTCTCTCAACTCTCTTATTCCTTGAGACTGCAGAGCTCTTGAGCACAATGACTTTTCATCTTTCCTGTTTCCATCTGTGGCACATGGTTTAATCCCCTGTGTACTTAAAAGTGCTGTAGTCTCAATTTCATTTGTGAGCTTAATATACTGGTGTCCGGGTGAAACTTAATGGACTGTGCTGCACAGGAGGACAGGGCAGATGATCGAGCTGTCCCTCCTGGCCCCCAGCTTTATGAAGCCTGCCTAACTGATATTATGCCATAAATCAGCAGCAACAAATTAAATGGGAGTCTACAGTCTCTCCTACACACACACCTGCTGACCATAAAAACTGGGGAGGAGGGGCTGAGTGCTGAAGGGATACAGCAGTTGCCAGCTCAAATCTAGCCGTGGATGACTGAAGGTTTTTACTGATTTGTAGCAGCCTTTGTGAAATGAGTTTGGTGGCCTCTGTCCATTTCCCAGTGAGCATAAAAAACTCAACACCTTTTTAATAGCTCCCATAAACTGGCATAGGCTCTCCTTTTTAGAAGATTTTTTCATATCAGTGTGTGGGTACGTTGGCTGATTATTTTCCTTGTGTTGTTGACTTCTTTGGGGAAAAAAGCAAGGTGTTTGTTTTTCATAGGTGACTGCTTCCCAAAAGCCAGCAGTTCTTACTGAACTGAGCTGAGCTGCCCTGCCACACGGAGAACATAGGAAACACAGACTGTCCAAAAACACCTCGGCATGTTAAGTTCAGGTTCCCTAGCTTCTTTTGAATACAATAAAAAATTCACCAAGAAAACAGCTTCATGGACCGGAAATATTATAAATGGAACAAACACAGCAAATATTTTCATTTTCGAGCTGACTTGAACATTTAGAAGTCCCACCAGTTAACTTCCCACCAAGAATAAAAGATAGCTGTGCTGTGTTTCTGCCCTAGTCAGATAGTCCAACTTATTTAAAGTCTGAATCAACAGTACAAAATCAGACAGTCCTGCACTGTCCAGTTGATACTCATGGGACATAAGCAGTCACCAAGACAATTCATCCATCCCATGCCTTGTCTCTGGCTGTTTGCTGGGGCCCAAGAGACCCTAACTTTTGTCACACCCAGCAAGACATCACGGGATCCACAGGAATGCTGTCAGGCCTCCAGACTGTTCCCTTGATATTTCCTAAATATTTCCTGAATCCCTAAATATTTTTTTTTTTAAGGCTGACAGAATAAACTGTTCTGAAGGTGATGACCTGTTTTGGCTGGCCAGAAGAAGTGGGAGCACTGAACACAGCCCTTGAAGCAGCCAGACACACGTGCAAGTGTCAGGGTACACCGGGTAACACGAGGGAGGGAAGGAGTCTCTGAAGGAGCCTTCACACAAACAGAGAATGCACTGAGCTGGAAGGGACCATCCAGTCCAGCTCCTGGCCCTGCACAGACATCCCAACAATCCCACCCTGTGCATCCCTGGGAGCGTTGTCCAAACACTCCTGGAGCTCTGGCAGCCTCGGGGCTGTGACCATTCCCTGGGGAGCCTGGGCAGTGCCCAACACCCTCTGGGGGAAGAACCTTTCCCTGATATCCAGTCTAAACCTCCCCAGCAGTACTTCAGGCTATTCGCAGGTCCTGTCCCTGGTCTCGGAGAGCAGAGCTCAGTGCCTGCCCCTGCTCTTCCCTTTATGAGGAAGTTCCTCAGCAGGCACTTAATTCCTCAGGCACATAAGTGGTTTCCTCAGCACATTGCACAGCTGTAGGAAACTCCCTCTGCACAGAAAGACTTTGCAGGGCACTTGAGTAAAACCAGATTACAGGGCTCTGGCAGCCCCCTTTCCCCCCACTTCCAGTGGCTCCATCCCTGGCTTTGCATCATTCCCAGGTGCTGGCAGTGGGGTGTGCAGGGCTTGTACAAGAGGAGCTCAGCCCTGGCACGCTCAGCTGGGCAGGTTTGGCCACAGGTTCTCAGCCTGACATCCTCACAGATGCAGCCAAACCTCTCCATTGTCTGAGAGTGGGGCTGGCCAGGGCAGGAGGGAAGTGTGGCACTGGCAGTTGTTGCCCCAAGGAGGGGAGGGGGTTTTTGTGCCACTAATGCTTCCAGTCCGTGGTAGGGGAAGGTTTTATGGGCACAGGTGCCACTGTGGTGCCGAGCCTTTCCCCACATAACACCTGCTGCAGGACCCCCATGGCTATCTCATAGATATGCAAACATGAATCTCATTGACCAAGAGCTGAACTCTAGTAAAAATCACTTTATGGCCTTCTTTGTGATCATTGCAATGAATCCAGATTTCATCTGGCGCTTTTTTTTTTTCAGTCAGGCAAATAAGTCCCCAACAGCAAAACAAACACTTCTCTCCTCCTGAAACCCAGGTCTCAGCTCATGCAGTGTGAAAAACCACACTACAGAAGATCACTAAGTGGGTGACTGCCTCTCCCCCTGTGAGCTTAACAAGCCTGTGTTTGAGAAGAGCATGTTGTGGTAAGAGGCACTGAAGACATGCATTGAAAAGAGCTCATGAAGTCTGAATATAAATTCAAGACAGGGTAAAACAATTTCAAAATTATTATTTCTAGGACGCCCGGATTTCTACTTTTACCCCAGGACTTATCACAAGCCTCATTTAAGCTAGGAAACATACCTGGAATAGATTTGCTTTTGTTCTTTTAAGAAAGCAAATCATAAGCAAAAAAAAATATTTTTGTACACTGGTTTCTCAAAACAACCTGAGTGATTTGCAAACCCTAGTCACCTATTACTTCACCCCTCTAATTACAACCAAATGAACTATGCCAGCCTTTCTTCCTTTCAGAATTAAATCATTAATGAAATTAGGAGAAATGTTAACTACTGTTACCAGTAAGATGGCTTTGTTGTTGTACTTGTCTTTCCCCATCAAAACAAGTTTTATAAAGACACCAAAGTTCCCACAGTTTTTTGATGGGTGTTTTGTCTCCCCACAACACTACTTATCTGCAAGTTATATTTCTTGCTTACAGTACAGACTGGGTGGAAAGCAGGCTGCAGCCATGAATAAACAGGCAGGCACACACTTGTAAAGCCACCATGACAAGCTGATGCACAAACAACCCTCAGGCTTGCACCTCCCAGTTCCAAAATGAGCAGTACTTGCTTATTTTTATTGTTCACATGCAGATGATTCGTTAGCAGTCAGAATCCTTTTTTTTTTATGTACCCTCTTTTCTCGATTATTTTTGGACTTAAAAAATTGCACTGTAAGACAATATGATCCACTCCTGGCAGAGCAGAGATGCTTCATTTTTTACATCCATTTTACCAGAGGGCAGTTTCTGAGCCTTTTAAGTGAGAACTGGCTGCTCATGAGAAGCTAACAGTCTGAAAACTAAATCCACCTCCTTATCCATCTCCAAGGCTGGAGATTTGACTTGATGATCTTAAACACCTCTTCCAACCTTGACAATTCTATGATTTACAGAACTGGGCAAACAGATGCAGTGCCAGCTAGGAAAGCATGTGTCTATGCAAGTGTCTGGTCCAAGAGGGATTCTTATGGATGACAATTTCACAGGGATTATGCACAGAGACATTTATTTTAGGAACTCACTCTCAAGCAACACAGCACTCCTGTGTACACTTGGGGTTTACCCTCCAAGGATCTTTTCTTCATTTCTTTGCAGGAAACTCCACTAAGAAATTAACTTCTTGAGGTTTTTTTACAGCAGCATGGGAGCTTAGAAGGGTCCAGCTCTGTGAGTCCATACAGATGCCTGCAGGCCAGGGTTGCAACTGGAAAAGAGGAGGGAATTCATTGCCTAACCATATTTCCCTCTGCAGAGCCTGAGGACTGCAGGGCTGGGCAGTGAAGAGGCAGGAGCAGATAAAGAATTGCTCAGCAAAAGATGTTTTGCTCAACAAAACACTGACTTGCCACAAACATGATCTTTCATTGGAATTTGTCATTGGCAGCAGCTTGGGTGAAGGCAAGGATTTCAGCTCAAGGAATCTCTGGGTCACTCCCTGCCCTGACATTGAGGGAGTGCCAGAAGAGGGAGAAATTGATGCAGCATCTCCCTAAGGTGTGTGAGACTCACATTCAAGTTCGTGCCTTAAGAAAGATGAGATTTCGTTTACAAAGAGGGAGCTTTTAGCATCTTAGGTACAATTACTAAACAAAATCATTAAAAGCCTTAACAATAGAGGTAATTCTGAGTGGAACTGACTGGACAGAAAAGTTTTGCATAAAGAAAACATATATTGTGTCAGCTCTGAAAAGTCCAGTTGCTCAGAGATCAGTCATATTTAATAATTTAATTTGCAGTTCCCAGGAACCACGAAGGAGTCTCAATACCCAGTGCAGAGATCAGGCTATCACTTTGGACAATGAATTAATGTAATCTGTATATAAGGTAGTTCACATGTAGGGTGAATGTGTATAATGCCTTAAACAACCCAGGGGATCAGTAAAGTGCACACAGCTGCATCTCAGGTGGAACCTGGAGTTGTGATTGCAGCATCTGAGCTGAATTTAGCTTTATTTGTGACCTTGTCCAAGACCGAGTGCCTCTTCCTCTTGCACACCTTTGTACTTAGTGCTCCCTGAATTTCATGTGCCTGCAGCTTTGAGTGGGGTAGCTCTAGGGCAGCTTGGTTATGTATGTGCCTTTGGTTGGACCTCCAATTGCAGTGCTACCTCCTGCTCTGAAGGGCTTACAGCCTCTTACAAAGGTGTAGGATATCACCAAGAAAGCAATGTCAGAAAAAAAGAAAAAATTAATTATGATACTGTGTGACAGTTGCTTCTCTGTAGTGCTGCCAAGTGTAATGTGGAATAAATATCTCTTTTGGCACTTTCCCCACCTTTCCTGTCTGTGTGGTGATGGTGGAAGTGCCTCCTCTCAGAGCAACCACCACCTCTGATTTTTAGGTTATAAAAAGACCATCCCAGAACTGTCTGGACTTAAAAATTCTTCTGATGGATTAAGTATCTGTGCCACAGTGTGACCCAGGTGTGCAGTATCTTAGGGGGAATGAGGAGAATTTGGCTGGAATATTGTTTGCAGGGAGGCTGACAGAAAACTAATTCTGGTGTTCTAGCCTTTCCTCAGCTCTGCTTTGCATTCATTCCCCAGAATATTTCTGAATTATGTAATACCTTCCACACTCAATGGTTTTTTCTCTGTTATCATCCTAATTAGTGCACTGGGTTGCTAGTTTGCCGTGTAGCAATTAATGTAATGAGGTAATCAGGGATGGATTAGATTTGTCTCTTACGGTTCTGGGTGCCAGACCCGGAGTCCAGCAGCATCACTGGGTGACCTCTCGGGTGGCTTTTCATCCTGAAGGGAGAACAGCAACACCCAGTAAAGAAGTGCAAAGGCAGCTCTGCCATCCTGCATCACCCCAGGGCTTTTGCTGGCTGCAATTATCAGGAAATCACGTCAATGTATGTGTTAGATGCCCAGCCTATTTGGGCACCTTTTAAAATAAAAAATAGCTTGCCAAAGTGCCTTCAAGAATTTGGCCCTGAGTGAAGACAGTTGGCAGAACCAGAAGCTGTGCTGAGGCCTCCTGAGTCCCAGGGGGATGGCTGAGCCATGAGTCTGCTCTTCCACAGGAGGGCTGACAGCATCACATGGCTCCAGTGCTCCACAGATAGTAAATCCAACCACAGAGCTCTGGAGTAATTAAAACAACTCATGAATCCACTCAAAAACTTAGGGATCTGTCCCAGCAAAAGTAAGGAGGGAAGGGTTTTGAAAGTATCAGGAAAGAACAGTTCAATATTTTCAAGAATGTGTTGCTTATGGAAAGCTGAAATGTTGCATTTCAACCATCCTGAAATAAACTTTATTTTACTCAAAGATGACCTTTAAAAATGTTTAAAACAATCATATTCTATTAGAAGCATGGGAAGGAGGGTTTTAAAGGAATAAATTTACAAAAGTCAAATTATACATTTCAAGTAAACCAAAAAGAAAATTTTATTGTTCCTCTATTTAATTACAAGATTCATAAAATCTCAATACCTCTCAGATTGCACTCCCACCTTGGGTCTCTCCCTGTGGTACATCTGTAGATTTTTCCAGGCTATTTTTCCAGCCCTTCCTCTCCTCTCCTCTCCTGCACCACTTCCCTCAGGAATCCAGCTCTCTGCTCCCACCCTCCCAGCTCTCCTGCCCTGACATTCATCTCGTTCCATGATGCATTTAAAAGCAGAGCAAGCTGCCAGTGAAGAGACCCACAGACAGAGAGGGACTGAATCAGCTCCCCTGGGATGCTGCAAGTCAGCAGACTTTGCTGCTCAGCTGCCATAAGGTTCAGCTGAGGCTGCCCAGGGAGGGGAGGGGGGGAAAGAGTAAAGAAAGAAAGGAGGAAAAAAAAAAAAAGATGAGAACTGAAGTTGGGTAAAGGCACGCTGGAAACACTTCAGACAGTTCCTGGAAAGTAAACAAAGTAAAAAGGAGGCAAGAGAAAAAAAGGATGTAAAGATGTAGGGAGAGTGTCACTGTTGGAAGCCACACAGGGGGCTCTCAGAGTGTCCCTGGTGGGTGTGTGCAGATCACACCATGGGCTGATATCCTGGCATAAAAGAGTGCATTTTCCAGGTTTCCCACTGAGACACAGATACTGGGGGTTCAGCTCTTGGATGAAGCTTGTTTTCCTGAGGGCAGGGGAGCGCTGGGGTGCAAAGCCTCTGCAGTGTTTCAGCTGTACCAGGGAGGCGTGTGATCTCTGAGAGGAGCTCTCTCCACAGCCATGGCAAATGCTCTGCTCTGCTCTGCTCTGCTCTGCTCTGCTCTTCTCTGTGAGGCCATGAGGCAGCAGAGGAGCAGCCCAAACAGCCCAGCTGCCCTGGTGGTTGTGCAGCTTTGTCCAAGAGATTTTCTGCAGAGCCTGCATGCCATGGTAAATGGAAGAGCTGCCCACGGATGCTGTAAATCTGCTATGTGTGCTCATGGATCTGAAGGGCTCTTGGACCAGGACTCCTCACAGTGTTGCTATTATAACTTGAAATGTCACCAAAGACTTGCTTGGAAGCAAAAAGTATCCCTCAAGAGCCATTCATAAAAATCCATGTGTATGGATCATGAAAGTAATATTTCAGCTGCAAGCTGAAATTTCCCAGATAAACGAGGGCTCTAAAAATAACACCTCTTTCCACAGAATCCTGTTGTAAGAGTGAAGGCTGCAGTTTCACAGGAACTGCTCCTTAGGATTATCTCTGCCTAGCTACCTCCATCAGGATAGGAGCTTAGTGTTTAAAAACAGCAATATGCAATAGCAATGTATGCATTCTTTCTGGGTCTTCACTTGTCTGTGCAAATGTGGCCTATTCAGGGAGAAAAATTAAAAAAAAAAAAAGAAAAAGAAAACTACTTTTTTCTTCTTTTGATTCAGGAGCTTCTCTGTTGCAGGAGGAACTCCAATCTTAGATCGTGGGAACCCTTCACATCTAGAACTTACAGATCTCCCATCACTGGTAAGCAGCCTGCACAAAGGAGAGGAAGGTATCCTGCACCTAGGAAAGTCATTCCCATGTGGCTGTGGCAGGGAAAGTGCTCCAGAAGTTCAGGGAGGGTTGTTGATAAAAGTATGGAGGCTCAGAGGGGAAAGGAAGTAGGGAATGAAAAGTCAGGACAGTGTGTGTGCTGGTGCCTGTGTCACATACAGCTCTGTCTTGTCATAAACTGCTCTTTCAGTGCCCTTTGGCTTACTTCACAGACAATGTGAGGAGTGACAGGACAAGAGGAAACAGCCTCAAGCTGCACCAGGAGAGGTTCAGGAAGAATTTCTTCACTGAAAGAGTGGTCAGGCATCAGAAGGGACTGCCCAGGGAGGTGGGAGGGTCCCCATCCCTGGAGGTGTCCAAGGAATGATTGGACTCTGTGCTGTGGTTGAGTTGACAAAATGGTGTTTGCTGGAGGCCTGGAGGTTGGCTTTTCCAACCATCATGATCCTATGGTTCTATCATTATAGCCATTGATAAAAAGTCTCTCTCCATCTTTCTTGTAAGCCCCCTTTAATTACTGAAATGCCACAGTTATGTCATTCTTGAGTCTTCTCTCCTCCAGGCTGATCAATCCCAATTCTCCCAGTTTTCTTCACAGCAGAGCTGCTCCATCCCTCTGATCATCTTTGTGTCCCTCCTCTGGACTGGCTCCAGCAGCTCCCTGTCCTTCCTGTGCTGGGCCCCAGGGCTGGAGAATTGCAGGTGAGGGGAGCAGAGGGCAGACAACCCCCCCTCCCCTGCTGCCCTCGCTGCTTTGGATGCATCCCTGGATTTCTGGTCTGCAAACACAGGTTGTAGCCCACACCTAATCTTACACACCAATAGTCTCAAATCATTCTCTAGAGAGCTGCTCTCAAACAATTCATCCTAGCAGGTTTGCAATTGCAGAATATGAGAATGGGATCATCCTTCTTTCCTCCCTCCTTTGGCAGACATTTCCATTTGGTACTCTTAAGGGGCACTGTAAGTGGGGAGCAACTTGTTCCTTGGGAATTGTGGGTTTGGAGTGCAAAGTGGAGAATGTCCCCATGGAAATTTATCTTGCAGCTCAGTTACTTTGGAAGATTTGCCCCCAGATATCCTCTGCTTCAGAAGTTTAAAGAATATGTGCAGGTTTTAGAAACAAGACTTTGGGGTTTTTTACAACACTATTAACTTCTAGCTTTCAGTATCATTAACTGCAGAATGGAAAAGAGATACATTCAGTTCTATAAATCAAAACTGAGAAAAACCTTATGTTTATTAAAAAAGTGAGGATGCCTGCCAAAGGGGCTTTCTCTCTTGAGAATACTGAAAAGCTTAGAGTACATCTGTATGTTATCCTCACTGGATCTGACAAGGGAAAATAGCCATGGAACATAAATACCTTTGCTTTTGTCATAACCCATCAAGCTCTGAGAGATCTTTGGACCGTTCACATATTTAAGTATAGAGGCTGGCAACTCAAGGATCAGAATTTCTTCCAGCCTGGAGACAAGCTGGCCTTTCTATGACTGCAGCATAAGGATCCTTCTTGGCTGAGGCCTCGGTAGCAAGCGCTAAAATAGGAAAAACAGGAAAAAAAATAGATAAAATAGGACATCCTGCTTCAAGGCTGCTAGAAGCACTAGCAAAGCAGGGTGGACTAAGGTAAGAGTTCTCTGCCTTTGAAAGCCAGTTTGGCCTTTTGTTTGAACAGCACTGTTCCAGAAACAAATCTGTTCCAGATTGTGCAGGGAATGTTTTCTATGCTTTCCTAACTGAGGAGGAGACACTTCTGCCTATGACAGGGAGAGAGTTACATCCATACACCAGCATTCCCTGCTGGCTAGAAGGAAAACAGCAGTGGAGTTTCCAAGAAACAGACATCTGTAAATCCTGTAAGCAAGGCAGGTACCAAAAATGAATGAATATGAAAACAATCTCACTGCATATAAGAGAAGGTAAAAATAAATCCTCTTGGAGCTGTGATTTACTTATCTACCCCAGATTCAAGATGTGCTCAAGGCCCAGCAGCCAATTTGGAAGCAGAACTTGACTGTCCAAAGCTCCCAAGTGGTTTGACTTGGGATTTGTACCGCTTGCCAAACTCACACCTAGGTTTTGGCTTTGCTCCTTCCTCACCAGTCTTCCAAATTTTCAAGTATAGAATATGGATCTGAGCACATTCCTTTCTAGAGTTTCTGATTTCCCTCTGAATCATGGTTAAATGAGTGTAGCTCTCTCAACTTTTAGCTAATTGTGTTGGTACCAGAGAATGGACTCTTGGTTTTGGACTCATGATTTTGTCCTTGCTTTTATGCAAGATGCACAAGGACTCTGATATGTGTACAAGTGAGAATATAAACTGTGCTAGATATAGGCTAATATTTAGCATTTAAAGAAGATAGTCATGTCTGCTAACCAGAAACTTCCAGGCTGAATAGATGACCTCAAGAAACCCAAGCTGATCACTTGCCCTGTCATCCCATGAACATCCTACCTGAATAAGACTTTAAGGAGGCGGTCCTAATTTTGAAATTATGCTGTCCAAAATCTTCTAAAAACACACATCGCCTCTAACACTTTATCCATTCACTGAGCCCTTGGCAGGGCTTCTGCACCTTCATTCCTCTCTGACTGGGTGTTCTGTAAAATGCATTAAAGCTCAAAGCCTTCTCAAGAGTCTTACTTTCATTTAATAATATTTTTTTAATAGTCAAGTGAAGGAGCATTTAAACATTTTGATAAATTATAAAATAACAGGCTGGAAAAAGGATTCAGGGTATTGTATTTGGGTTACCTTAACATCTGTTCAGTATTAGAGAATTCTTACATCCCCAAAGAAGTCTTGTTAGGGTTGGAGGCAAAGAAGTATTTCTGAGTAGTTTCCTTTTTATTATTATTATTATTATTATTATTATTATTATTATTTTACTGCATATGGTGTCCCCCAGGTGCACAGGTCTGAAGGTCCCTTATTTGGAAAAAGTAAGCAGCAAACCCAAGAAATTATGCTAGTCCTTGCGTATGTTTCACAGGATGTTTCCAAATAGTGTCATGGCCGTTGGGAAGCAACAAAGGTTGAGACTGTTTTCCATTTGTTCAGTGTTGTGTTATTAATTTTTCTAGATGTTGAGTAAATTTGCTCTGAAGAAATTGCTCCTTTACTGCCTCAGCTGTATCTTCATTATTTCCTATCCAGGTCGATGTGCAAACATCAGCAGACAAAAGTTTTCTTTGTTTGGCAGCTTCTGCACTGCACACAGAAGTTCCCATATAAATATGTGAATTTGTCCTATTTTTTGCTCCACCCAAATCTGTACACATGTGTTTGTGTGTGTGTCCATTGGGTTTGTGTGGAGGTGATGCATAGCATCTGAAAATATTATTCCGACTGAAAAGAATGTAAGTGGATTTCTTAGAATCGTAGAATATCCTGAGTTGGAATGGACCCACTAGGATCATCAAAGTCCAGCTCCTAGACCAACCTAATGTTTGATAGGCTCTGGTTTAGTTCATGCTTAAGGTGTGTTATCCACTGCATTTTCATTAAGGCGATCTCCTCTAAACCTAAATTGTCATCTTCATGAAAACAAATATTTTGAAGGCATTTAATAGCACTCATGTTCTACTTTTGAATGTCTCACACAATTTAAGCACAGGTTTGCTTCAGAAAGGCCACCAAGTCTTGCCTGTGTTTGGATAACAAAACTGGATCTCTTAAGGATCAATTCTTTTTACTTTCTGTACAGAATATTAACTGTAGAGGGTTGCAATTCTTTTGTTTTTGTTTTTGTTTTTACTCAGTACAGTGACAGCATCTGAGAAACACAATTATGGTAGGATCTGGGTACCCTGGAGCTTGGTCTCAAAATAAAAGGACTTTTATTCAGTACAACATAAAAACAGGCTAAGGAGCAAAGGACTAAACAAGAAGAGATTATTTTGGGAATCTCGGATATATTTTTTTGAAAGAAAACTTCTGTGAATTTACACCTGAAGCCTGATTCTTTTCACTCTGGTGATGGAGTCAGGTGAGAGATTCCCCCATATGAAGATGTTCTCAGTCAGGGGAGATTCAGGGTCTCTGTTCCAGCTGATCCCTTGAGGATTTCTCACACAAAACTGGGAGGTGAAACTGTCTGACAGAAAAAATAATCACCAGTCATTTAATTTGAGAAGTGGAGTTTATGGACCATAAATTGCACAGGGTTCACAAACCTGAAAGCATCTTCTCTTTGATTATTTATTCTTCCTATATAGGTGCCAATATACAGGTCATTTTCCTGGTGTTTGTGCTCATGTAATAAAACAAAAATCTACTGAGATGGCAAGCAAACACCCCCTTCCATCCACAAGTGTTCCAAACCAAAGAGATGACCTCTTGGATGGCTCCTGTTACCATAAACCATGGCCGGTTCCCATAGGCAGCTCTGCTGCTCTGGTGACATCTTTCCACATAGCTGCAGATTAAGAAAGTGATGAGGGATTAGGACAATGCAGAATTTAACACCCTGCAGTTAAAGGAAGATTCAGAGTATCCGTTTACATTATTGCCCCACTAAGTAGTTTCTGGTGCCTTTGGGCTGCTACAGAAGAGCTCTGCAGTGATGCCAAATGTGCATTTTCATTTTCAGATGTGTGTATTCATTTTCAGTAGGCTGCTAGCAAGAATCAAAACTTCTAAGAGGAATATTCTCAAGTGATCACCAGATGTTCTGTATTTTCCTCATAATTCCATCAATGGATGAAGGAAGCAAGCTGGCACAAGAGAGCTCAGCTGATGTCATGGGTGGAGACAGGGCAAGTGGAAAGGCCTGGAGAATAAAGACCCCTTTTCCTGGAAGAGGCATTAGCCAAGGCTCTGCCATTTGTCATAAGCTGGTTTCAGCATGTTGTGTGCACGTGCAATGAAGATGATCACTGTCCCACACAGTTTACAACCGCACCATCACCTTCAGCCTATTTAACACCATAGAAAAGAAAATCCATTTTGTGGTGGTCGAGGCCCCAGAAGCACAATTACCCTTTTTTCAAAATGTCATTTAATGCACTCTAAAACCAAGGACTTGTTCTTTGTGTGCATCCTGATGAGCCAGGAGTAAACATCCCAGAGTGATTAATGGCTGTCACCGTGGCTGTGGATATGCAGGCTCCAACATCCACACATTCCCACAAACCTGGGGATTGCTTGTGTGTTTAGTTGCAGAATTTTTGGCATTTGGGCATTCTGCTGATTTTTCAAGGTGCAGATCCATTTGGGTCAGATTAGCAGAGGAACCAAGGATCCATAACACTCTCAGCCCTGAGCCAGGCTTTTCTTAGAGCTCTTTGGAGCCATCCAAGATAAAATCATCTTCCCAGGAAGCCAAGAGCTACCCTGGGAGGGACAGCTCGGGACAAGACACAGATGGATTGTAGAACTGGGACTGAGAAGTTCAGAGTGCTAAGGAGTGAATCCAGGGAGCAGTGACTGCTAGTTAATCAACTAGCATTTCTTGGGCATTAAATTAACTTCCAAGCACATCAGTAAGCTCTATTCATGTTACAAAATGAGTCATCTACAAAATTACTAAAATTTCAAATAATTTTACAGAATTATTGTGTCAGCCAGTCACTTAGTAAAATTACTGTTTAATTAATTTCTCAAAATGTGGCATGATTTTTCTATACATGCATGTCTACAGAGCCATGTAATCACTTACTTCCACACTTGACACGATTTCATTAAATTATTTAAATTGTCAGTCATTCCACAAAAGAGTTGCATATCTCATAACTGTGAAATATATTCCAGGACCTTTAAGGCTATCAGAGAGGATTATTACAGTTATTATGGGCACATCAACAGCATATTTTAGAGTATTGTAGTTACTGGAAATAATTTTTTTTCTCTAAATTCTCATTCATAAGCATGAGCAATGCTTCCTTTTCAGCTTTAGGTGCAGAGCATTTTCTCAAACTGGTCTGCCACATAGAACATCCCAGTCAGTGACAAAGGGTACACAGAAGGTTTCCCCAATCATCCAGATGACAAGTCTGAGCAGAAGTCTGCCCTGGCCACATACTGAGCAAGTCTCCCTTACAGTCAATTAACAAAGTGGGCAACTGAAGTAATTTAGTATCTGAGATATTTAATTCAACTGGTAATATTTTCAGCTAAACCACACTGTGGTGTTTGTGCTTCTCTTTAATTCATCAGAGTGTAGGAGGAAGGAGAGGAGGAGGAATTATTTTATACCTACTGAGCAATCATAGTTATGAGCAGTTTTGATTATTCTGCTCTGCATAAGTTTTCAGAGTGAAGTTGTGAGTTGCAGTATTTTTTCCTCACATGGGTTTTGTCTGTAAGAAGGGAAGCACTTTGGGTCTGATAAAAGGATAATCTGATCTTTAAAGAGCAAAGGCACATTGGGCATGGCTTTATGGTGGGAGAGATACCCAAATTACCTTTTCTAATGCAGACTTGGGTGGAAGGCACAATGTGCACCCTTTTGATTTGATTTCTACAGGCGCCTGGAGTCTTTCCATCAACTTCAGTGGGATTTAATCAAGACTTAGCACCTTCTGTGAAAACATGTGCACTAGCACCCAGGTTGTGCAGATATTTCCATGTAAAAATGTGCTTCAGTTGTGTAACTCTGTCAGCTGTGCTTATTTCAGCAGGCAGCCCCAAAAATGCCACATAAATGCCTGCAGGACTGGGGCTTTTGTGATGCTCAGCAGTAATTGCTTGCTTTTCCTTGTGCTTTTAGTTTCTATTTGTCATGAGCTGCTTTCAAAAATGAAAATAAAAGTTTTTCATTTTCTTTCCGTTTCGAAGGGACACAAATTGCCTTTCCTTTGTTTTTTTCAGCACTGAGTAGGCATGAAAACAGAACCACCCCTAAACATACAAGTATTCAACAAAAAAGTCATGAAGGAAATGCATCTTTCAACAATTGTCAGCAGATACATTAGGTTTTCTGTGACAGCAGAAGGATCATCTAACCCCATCAGCTGAAATTCCATTGTCTTATCCTTTTCCTTCTTCTGCCAAGATTCCCATTGAAAGGATTGGAAAATTTTCATTTAACTTTCCTGAGCTCTGTATCTGTCAGTGCTGTCCCCCTGTGACTATGAGGACATTTTGAAGTCTGCCAAAAAGACACAGTGCAGGTTGAAATGAGAAAAATTCCATGTGTTATTTGGGAAGAGCAGTTTATTGTCTTACAATAGTTATGATGGGGTTTTCCCCTGACATTATTTAAAAAAGAAACAGCATTTGTGAGAGAGAAGCCTTTGCCAGCATATACTTTCTAAACCATAAAAAAAATTCGCATGGTTTAATCCTATTCCCTTTGAAAATATTTTTTCCAAGCCAAGACAAGAGCATCCTGACGATGGAGTACAGAGCTCAGAGTAATTGTCCTGGTGGTCTTTGTGATTTGGGGCCCTCCTAAATAAGCACTGACAGATGTTGCAAACAGTGGTCAGGAAGATAAGAAAGGGGGGTTGCATCAACAACTGAGGGTACTTCTCATGTACTTTAACTGCAGAAAGGAATCAGAGGCAAACACCTCACACAGCTCCTCTGCCATGTTTTCTGAGTGGGTTCACTGAAGGATTGCCACGGTTTAGGAGTTAAAGGTTTATCTTCTGACACAATGGATAATGCACATGAAGAGTCCAGCAACCAGGCTTACAGATTAAGGAGGATTATTATGTCGGAGGAGATAAATCCTCATTAACTTCATTTGGGACAGCAGTTCTGTGTGCATGGACCAAAATAATGCCCTGGGGGCTGTGGAGACATCAAGCTCCCCTGAACATTTGTGGTCGGCAGAGAAAAAGATCCCTGGAGTTCACTGACACTTCTGATATAGCTGACTTGCACCACTGGCTCTTTTATAGTTTTGATATCATTTCACACAGATTTGAGGTACAACAGACAAATCCCTTCCAACTGTGCAGACATGTTCTTGTGCCAGTGAGTTTGGGGTTTGTGTATCTGTTCCTTCTCTGCATTATGTGTAGCTTGATTGAAGCCACCCTTAATGTGACAGACAAGTTAGACCAAAGTGTTAATGAGACCTGTGAGCAATGGCAACAAAAGCCAGCCCTTTAGAAGTATTTAGGATTTCATGGATGGCAGTCTTCTGTTGCTACAAAATTATTCAAGCTATCACAACTGTAATGACTGTGAAGAGCTTCAGACAACAAGAGGATAAAAAAATAGACATAAGTCAGAGTCAGTAAATGCAAGGGAATAAACAATAAAAGGAGAAACAACATAATTTCTGTACTGGGAAGGCCCTGCGGGAGCAGGTAGCACTCACAAAGGACAGATCTTAGAGTCCTTTCCTACGGCTCTCTCAGGGCAGCAGTGGAAAGGGCTTTTGGGAGTTAGTGGGAGAAAAATTAAAAGTGAGGAGAAGGTATATTGCATTTTACTGCAGCATAAACCCCTGGTGACCCCATTCTGTGGACCTCTGTGTGCAGCTCCAGAAAGGCCACAACAGGACTAGAAATAAAGTGTGCCTGGGAAGCAGGAATGGTCAGAAACATGTGAGGTCCTTTACAATTTTAGATTGAGGAGACCAGGACTGTTCAGCCTGGAAAAGAGTCACTGGAGAGTGTCCATCAAACCAAATATAACATGTGGGAGAAGAAGGAGCAATGGCCATTCCCTCCTTCCAGTTGCACAAGAAATAAAGGGCAGCAAATAAGAACAGCAGTTATCAACTTAATCAAAGGAAATGCCATGTTTGTGGCTAACATTGAATGCACCTTGGCAGAGTAGTTTAGATATGCATAAACATGTCCAAAACGGTAATGTAGACAAATTAACAAAACCAAGATGCATCAAGTGCTCTGACAACATGGTTGCAACCTTTGGCCACAGTTCAACAGGAAAATGAAATAAAAAAAGTAAACTCTTTCACTGTCTCTTCCTGGATGCTGTCAGGTACAGGATGCTATGTATAGATAGATCTGGATATTCTTACACGGAACAGGCAGTGTGGTGTTGTATTTTCTTTCTTAGATTTGTCTCTCAGACCGAGGCCTCTGGCAACTCTCATGGGGCTTTTTATCAGCAGCACTAGGATTTGCTTCAGGCTTGCAGGGTGGGTGCTTGGTGAGTGGGCTGTGTTAGCTTCTACTGCAATATCTTCCTCTTTCTTCCCCCTTAAGCACATCTTGACCCTTACAATTAACAATATTTTACTCATATGCACTGCATGACTGATGAAGCACCCCTAGGCTTCTATAGACTTAGCATTTTTTTCTCTTTCTTTTTGTCTTAAATTTTTTATGTTGCATATCCTACACTGGATGTGTAGCCCTCCTAACTTCAAATATATTCTGCAGTCTGTGCCAGCCATTTGGCATCCTATTCTCCAAATTAACATGGTAATAGTACATTTTTCCCCTGGGATCATAAGTAAAACATGATCCCTCAGATTTTTTGTTGCATAGAAATATTCACAGCTCAGTTTAAGACAAAGTCCAACAAAACATGGGAAGCAGAATGAGGGGGTCTGTGTATTTCATTAAAGGTGACTCATTTACAAGATGCATATTCATTTATCTTCTTTAGATATGGTGTTGATCAGGACATACAACACAGGTAAATGAATTTTCCTACAATTTCATGTCTGCATCACAGATTTCAGAGTGGAGACTGCGCAACAGTGATGTGGCTTCAGGTTTTCCAGTGTAACACATGTCATTCCTGCATCTACAAGAATAAATTCCCTTATTTTTAAATCATGAAAAACAAAACAGCTTGGGTTTGGGAGGATCTAGCAAATTCCCTGGCCTTCTTCACATGTAAGATTTTCCTGGCACAGTTCAGGGCATAGGAACAAGCAGGGTGCAGGCTTGGAATATCTGGCATTACTGCTGCCACCAAATCATGTCTCCTGAGATTCCCCACTTCACTATTTGCTTCTAAAAGGGTCATCAAATCAAAGTCACCAAAGTAGACTTCTAAAATTATAAAGACTCAGACATAATCTGCATCCTTACCTAGCAAGAAAATTCACATAGTTGGTCATTCAGGGTGGAAGCATCTGGAAGCAGCCTGTGCCAGAGAAGGAATCACAACATTTGAAGATTTTCTGACAGAAGTGTCATTTTGGTGACTGGAGTGTGGGTCTGGCATTAAGGGAGCTGAAACTGTGATTCAGGCCTCCTGTCTGAATTTGGGAAAAACTCTGAATAATTCTCAATTTTTTATTTCCAATCAATAATGAGGGTGTTCGTGTTTCCTTTTACACTTCACTAATCTCAGCTCTGTAAAACATTTAGGCCAAGTGAGTGCTTCCCCAGCAGCCAGCACAGCAGTTATGGATCACTGATTGCTGCCATAAGGAAAACTCTAATGCCATGACTTCCTAGGCCACTTGTTATAAAACAGAACTGCACAAAGTGACGAGAAACTAATGGGAAGTGGCTGAAAACTTAGGGGAAAAAAACAAAAACAAAAACACTTCCTCTCTATTCCAAAAACTCCAAAATGAATCCTTGAATTCAGAGAGACATTTAAATAAGTTTTTAATGCAAAGTGAGGTGTGGGGGGGAAACAGGGATAGATGGTTCTCTTTACTCATGCTGGGCTCTGCTTTATGTGTCATTGGGTGGCTTTATTGCTTTCCCCTAAAGCTACCCAAAATATTGAAAGGGACTTAAACGTGCAGCTCTAACCTGGCCTGGAGCTACTCATTATTGTCCCAGTACTAGGTGGGAAGCACAGCTGGAAACTAGTACGGATGTGTAGTTAAAAAAAAACAAAAAACAATCAAATGGAACTTGGGAACAGGACAATATTTGCCCTTACAATTATTCAGATTTTACCAGTACACACTTCCTCTTCTATATCTCAAACTTGAATTGAAACTTAGCATATTTTTCCTTCTGTCTGGTAATCTACATTGGTGTATGAATTTCAAACCATCCCAGCATTAAGACCATGTCAATGCATCTTTTTACAAATAAATGTCAGTGTAACAATTTCATTGATTCTATAGGGAGAAGAGAGACCTATGAAAAATACTTTCAACTTCTGTATTGTTTTTACTTTTGTCCTCTGTGAGACACCTTTTACATTGGCCCATCATGTGAATCACCTGCCTTTACCTGAACCAGGCATAATTACTACTTGTAATTAATGCAGCTGGGAAGGTACATAGTAAGCAACATGTCCTTCGGGAGGAGACTCATAAAGCATTTTGCAGCACAAATAAATATTCTTCTGCCTCCTGGGGGAAGTTTGTTTACTTACAGTGATGCACACAGGTACATTTGCAGTTTAGGCTATCTACAGGCCAGAGTAACTTTGCCCTGAACAAAAGGAGAAGAATTTTTGTTGCCTTTTTTTCCCTTCCAAAACTGATTTATCAAATACAGTGACTTTCTTGTCCCAGAAATATTGCTAAGTTCGACCCAAATCTGTGGAGATAAATATTTTTCGAAGATGTACTAGGCTAGAATGTGGATATAGATTTTAAAAGTGGTGGGGAAAAATATGATGACTGTTAAATAGCAAGTAGAGCATTTCTTTGCTGTAGTTAAGACATGTTGGTAGTTCTTGTGTGGGAAGGCTCATGGGGAGCATCTCCCTCCATAGACTGGCAAAGAGAAGGGGAAGTCTGTGACAGTGGTGACAATGACAACAATGGACCAGTGGAGATAGTTTAACACAGCTGCCTCAATCTCTTAGCTCCAGAGCCTTGATTTTTTTGTTGTTGTTGTTGGGTTTTTTGTTTGTTTTTTTTGTTTTTGTTGTTGTTGTTTCCCCAAGTTTAGGGAAAGCCCTTCTCCTGTTTTTCAAGATCTACTGTGGAAAAAACTTGTTTTTTATGACATACAGTTGCAGATAGGATATGTGGGAACACAATCCCTGAAAATCTGTGCATTGGTTAAATCTATACCTCGAGCTATCTGGGTCTTTCTAACTAAGGATGTTTTAATCATTTAAATGCTGTTGAGCTTCAAGGTGTCCTTAAAGAATAAAGTCAAAACAACAGAAGGAAATTTATTTTGTTCTTCCAGCAAAGGAGATAGAGGGTTACTTGAATTCAGAAAGAAATACGTTGTAATTCTTAATACAAATTAAATATTTTGAGAACACCTACATTAGATAAGTCCTTTCTCAAGACCAGAGGAAGAGTTTGATTTCCTTGAGTTCCTTCTTTGGAATGATAGTTTCTGCCAAGCCAGGTTTGCTTCGGCACACAACCGGCCTATTGCTTCTTTTTTTATAAATCATGCTAAGTTCACGTCAGGCAAATGTACAAATCTACTGCTTGGCATTGTATCCTGTACTTTGAGGGAGCCACGTGCCATGGGTGTGTTCAAGTGAAAAATACAGTGTTGATTTTGGACATTTTGTGCTTATATAGATGCATTTTGGCCTGTGTGGGCCGGAAGAGAAAGCAGTGACCTGAATAGCCAAGCATGAATCTCAGTTAAAACATTTACACAGCTGAGACCAGGAATCTCTCCTGAGCATAGAGAAAACAGTCGGAGCTGTGAAATGCTTTCCAAAGTACCGCTGCCTGAAGGAGCAGCATGAGGCAAGGCTGGTCTGGAGATCACATTTGGAAGGAACGGAGAGATGTTTCCATTCCCATCACTGGCTGGTGCACAGCTCTGGTTTTTCTTCCTCACTTTCATTGGGGTTGCCACCTACCAAAGCAGAGCAAAAATAATAATAAAATATCCTGACTAAGCCACTCGTTTGATCTTACATATAGTGATAGAATTTCTTCTGCAATCAACAGCTTGTCTCTCCTCTCTTGCCTGAAGAGTTTGCATGTGTCCATGCTCATGTGTACAAATATGTGAATATATGTGTGTGCACAGATACACAGAAACTGTGAGGACAAGTATCTGGTCAGGGCACTGGGAATCACTGCCCTGACCTGACCTTGGGAATCAACACAAAGAAGGGAAAAGGGCCCACAACAGACAGCTCCTGTGCACCCCAGAGCATTTGGGGAGCCCAGTATTTTTTGAAAAACTCAAGTGGCAACCAGGGCCTCAGTACTCTCTGGGTGCCCTTAGACAGGCTGCAGGAGATTTTGGGAGATCTTAAAATCCACTCTCATTGGATTTCAATTCTCTTGGTGGGGGGGGGGGAGGGGGGGGGGAAGGTCATTGAAAGCTTTGGTTCTTTTATTTTGTGAAGGGCCAGCACCCTTTGCAGGGAAGCCCTGTCATTCAGTCTCAGTGGCCACCCTTTGAGCTGAGGCTTATGCCAATAGCCCTGGACACAGAAAATTGTGATGAAAATACATCAAAATACATTGTGTGATTCTCTAACTCAAATGCAAGTGTCTTGCAAATTCTCTTGAAATGCATAAAATTAAACTTCTATAACCATTCTCAAAATAGTGGGGAATAAGAATCTAACCACTCACTTACTTTCAAAGTGAAAAAGAATATGATGTTACTTTTTTCTAGGAAATTCACATATGAAACTGGCATTGTGGATCTTAAACAGCTGTCATGATGGATTGGGTGTATAGCAGCAAGGAGTGGGAAAACACTGTGTCTGTCATGAGGCATTGTAAAATTTCATCTGGATTTTCTAACAGCTAGCATCTGTTACTGACTACACCTATTATGGATTCACTGACGAAAAGAAAGGCAATAAGAAAAACATAGAACAGCACTTTTTTGATATTTTGAATAACAGTCGTAGCAGGAAAGTCAAAGAAACTTACAAAGGAAAACTGAACTTCTTTCCTAGAAACATACACCAGAAAAAAACCACCAGAAATTACCTCTCTAGATCAACTTATTAGTCATGATACACTCAATTATGAGTTCTAAATGTGCATCAGGCCTTGTCAGCAATTAGCAAACCATGTAACATCACAGGCAGCTGTACCTGGCAAGGTGACATTACTACAGCTGCAAAGCATGCAAAATATGCTTAGGATACAGTGACATGGAATACAGAATATTGACAGGCAAAGGGATGAAATATCCACAGCATCCCTGGCATAGCTCCGACTGGTCCCTCTGCAGCGGCTGTCGTGACACCCTGTCCTATTTGGCACATTTCCTCCTACCTAGGAAGTCCTATTAAGGAAGAAATGGCCATGGCTGATGTGTCTGCTCTGCTGCTGTGCTGGCTGGATGGTCAGGATCAAAGGCACGGAGGAGCAGGGACGGGAAGTTCACACGCTGCGTGTGACACAACACGACGCAAAGGCTCCTCCACTCCACCAACCACTAAAAATACCCCGGCACTGCAAGGACTCCAGAGAACAGCCAGCACTCCCATCTAAAAATATTGGTCCTATTCTCTCACCACAGGATACCAGTAACGTCAGTGGGAGCCCACTGAAAGATAGTGGGAAGTCTCTGGGAGTTACTCACATCCTGCATGAGCCCACGTCTCCTCAAAATCCGCAGCCGCTCCATCAGGACCGCTTGTTGTTACTGACGTGTGAATATACAACTTGTTTATGTTTGCCCACACTCCTTTAACCTGTGCTCTTCCTTGAGAGAAATCATCCGAGAGCAATCTAAGGTTTAGTTAAAACACACTTCAAAGTTCGGGACCCTGTGGAAATAAAGCCCTAGGAATTTTGGTCTTTCCCATTTCTATCCAATACCTTTTATCTCCACGCAAAGCTGTTATTTAGTGTGTCCAAGGCTGGTTTCACTGAATTTTCTTTGTCTGGGGATGTTTTCCTTATTTCTCTTGAGAAGTCCCTAGATCCTGGTCCTGAATCAGCTGACTTCTAAAGGAATTTTGTCATCCTTTGTCTTCTCTCTTTTAGCCAGTCCTCAGTGCTAAAAATGGCTGTATAGAGAATAATACCTTACATACCTCTGTGCGTGTGTGTGTTGCCTCATATTTCCCATGTTCAGATTCACAGTATCTTTTTTCCTCTGCTTTGCTGTCTCCAATCCAAGAGGGCAAAGAAGCTATTATCTTTTCTCTACACTGAGAATCTGCTCATGCACCTTCTAGGAAAGAACAAGTACGTCAGCTAGTGGTACATCACTTCATTAAGGGGAAAAAAAATCCCTTTATAAATGACTTGCAAAAACTTTGTGTCCTACTCTTTTATGTTTCTTTGGAGCTCTCTGTTTCTGAGTGGTCTGCATTGCCACATGGTTGCATAACCTTAAATTTGGGGGTATTATTCTTTTCCATTAGCATTGGCTCAGTTTCTACTCTGCAATAATTTTCACGCAACCGTTGCTGAAGTCAATAAGGTCACATTGATGCACAGAATGAGACACTACCTCATTTATAACATTGTCAAGATACCAGCAATAGCCTTATAGTGCTTTTTTCATACCTTCTGAGGTATATCTAATGACTTTATCTGGATATTATAACTCTCATGCCATGGATGATTTGTGCCTTGCCAGGACTTTCTGTTTGCGATAAGGTTTAGTGGGCAATAAGCCTTCTGCTCAATGTTTTCTTATTGCTCTGAAATGATAAACTGTGATTAAAAATTCATATAATGCTGATAAAATTCCGGATAACAGTGAATGAAACTTTGTTTCCATCGCTCCTCTCTATTTTTATGGACAGCTAAATCAAACAGTTGTAAAAAAGCACCTGAGAACTGGTCTCCCCTCATTAGTGTGACTCAGGTATCTGACTTACACTGAAATAAGTGCCACAGATACCAGATACCTGCACTGATACCTGCTATATGCTGACTCTGATATGGCTGTGTCCTTCATCAGAGCACCCATGTACTCAGTCAAAACACATAGTTAAAATTATTATTCTACAGATAAAATATTATATACCATCATAGCCCCTGAGTACAAGGAAACTCACTGAGATGTGGCTTTGTCCACTGATGTAACACTGGATTGTCTTTTTCTTTCATTTTAATCTTCATTTCTGTGCAGAATGATTTGATTTCCAGAAACATGTTTTCTTGAGAAGCCCCAGTACAAGCACAACAGAATGTGTAGAAATAGAGAAGCCTGTTTATTTCAAGTTATTTTTTTCCACATTGCATCTGGTCAATAGTTTAGATGAATATTTAGATAGTTGAATGAAAACAGGGCTGGGGCACTGGATCAGCTGTAAAGGTTGAGGAAGAAGTGGTCTTCCCATTATTTGAATTATCTGCCTTCTTTACCTAAATTAACAATGCTCCAAACAGTAAAAAAGTCATGAGTGTTCAGTAGCCAGTGGATTATTTTTAAACACCTAATTTAAAAATCATTATCTATTTTTTAAAGAATGGTTTTATAGGTCTCTCCATAACCACCCAAAGATTGGGTGATTTGGGATTTTCAAATGTGTGTGCTATGATTCCCCATAGGTGATTTTTAACTCCAGCTCACATGGACACTTTCTTGAAACCAGAAATACTTTTGGGTATTGATTTTGCCTGTTCATCCTTGGGAACATCATCTTAGTTTACAGAGAAAGGAAAGAACTTGCTATAAGTAAGGTATATCAGGATGATCTGACTGGGGGGAGAGATGTGGGAGATATTTCCAAATCCATAGGTGGGGAGACAGAGACAGCAATTAACCATTGGTGACCAAGTGCTATAACAAAGTGACAGGGCACAAAACATGATATTAGCAGGCTGGGGGAAAGAAGAGCTCCCTGTTTTATTGGGCAGCATGGAGTGACTTCACAGAGCTTCTTGTCATGGCACGGTGAGGAGGGTGAAATTCCAAGAGGTTCCAGGAGACACTGGCCACATCCATGCTGGAAGGCTGGCACAGATGACACGAGTATTCATGCTGCACGTCCACCTCAGGAAGCCCCTGAAGAGATGATTACTGGGGCTAAACAAGGAAATTTATAATGTTACACAACCTCAGGTTTATACCCTCCCTCCCATAAATATCTGCTTCTGGAAACAGAGGACATGCTGGGTGGCCATTTGATTTTCTGTGCTGCATTATGCCTCCTCCGCTCTTTCTTGTGGCATTCTCTGTCTTGAAAAGGATCATCTTTAAAACTTGATAAAGTTCTGTGATGATTTTTTGATTTCTTAAGCAAAACATAAAGGCTGTACAGATCTGGGTAAATTTAGACAGCCTTCTTATCCACACTCTGCTGCTCTTCCCTCATCATTGGTTGCTGCCTTCTCAAGATTTCTGGTAACCTCAGATTTACATGAATTACATTATCTGAGTCTTGCAATGAGATTCCTGTAGCTCCAACATGATCTTTCCCTAGAGCTGTATGTTCATTTCCTCTTCCATCCTCCTTAGAAACTCTGTCTCCAGGTCCTTCGGAGGTTTGTGTGCTGACTCCTTTTCTTCCCTCCTGGGAGGCACCTGCTTCTTGGAAACCTTGCTCTCCACAGAGAAGTTTCAGAAAAGTGGCTCTAACCAGGGAGCTTTGTCCTTCCCAAGCCTGCTACAACCCAAACATAAGCATCCATAAATCCCAGATCTATTCCTAGGCAGAGGCACCAGGAACCTTCACTCCTCTCTGAACCTGCAAAGTGCAAGCTTAGAGCCTAATTAAAGGTTATCATAACACTTAGAGATAAAAGCAGTTCTGAAAAATAATTATGTGTGTGTGTGTGTGTGTGTGTGTGTGTGTGTGTGTGTGCGCTCCCTATACAAAATTTAAAATAGAATCATCATCATGCAAACCTAAGGCTTGCCCCTACTTGCAGCAGCCATAGGTTGTATTTGGGCATAAGCAGTTGCTATGGGGCCTGATCCAACTCCCACATAAGTCAGCAGGAGTCTTTAAATTCCCTTCAGTGGGAGTGAGACCTGAGCACTTGGATATTTTGTGAACACTGACATTATATGCTATAAAAAGCAGTGCTTTAGTTTTTGATATAAAACCCAGTGATGTCAGGGACAGACAGACTCTTGAACATGGGTCCTCAGTGTTATTGTATTGAAGATAATAAGTGCAATTCATTGCCAATCTCTTTGTTATTACTGGTGTAAATATAGATCAGCCCAGGCAATGGGATTAACCACTCCTTTATTTCTTGGCTAGTTTTCTTTATTGTTGTTGTTGTTGTTGTTTTTAAATAGTTTTCCTGTTGCGCTGTTACAGATGAGTTCTGGTAAATATTTATCCTTGCACTTGCTGTAAATGTATTCCTTTCCTGGTGGGGCACTGCACAGCTCCAGATGTGCAAACTGAAACTTTGCAAGAACAAAGAGGGCCCCAAGTGCAGCCACGCAATGGGGAGTGGGCAAAGGCTTCTGGCACCTCTAAGAAGTTGCTGCTTGCAGCTTTGCTGAAAGCAGCCATCTCAGATTTTAGGGGTGTTTGGCTTGGCCTTAGCAGGAAAGAGTCAGGATGAAGAATTATGGATAAGAAAAGGGTAAAATCTTGCCCTCTGTTACCCACGTCATCCTACACATTACCCAGCCGTGTGTTGGTAGCATGGCATGTGAACAACTGCAGCATCTCCAGGGTACCCAAACCTGCATTTCCATCAGCTCTCCTGCATTCTCCTGCTTTGAAAATGTGCCTGCTCCTCTCAAAAGGAAAGGGACCAGCATTCCACTGGAGAAATAGGTGCTGAGTTGCATGTGCCCAAGCATTTGGGCTGAAATTGTGTTTCATTCACTGAAGACAATAAATTTTTCCTTTTCCCTTTTTGGGAACATATTAGTGGCAGATTGACCATCAGCTGGTGCCTTGAAAAACAGCAAGAGCCTGGTGGAGTCACACCTGCTCCAGGAAAACATCACACAAATGTTACATGAGCAAAGTGACTGACAGATGCACTTCTAAACACACCTAACCTGCTGTTTCCTAGTGCACATCCACATGGAAGCTGGAAGCAGACTTGCAGAACATGAAAGGAAGATTTGCTTTCTTATCTCATAGTATTCTAATGTGACTTGAGGCAAACATAGTACAGCTATGGGCTTTGTTATTTTAATTATTCTGTGCAGCCAGTATAGAGCAATATCGTAGTGTATGGTTAAACATAACTCTTACTGACCTGAAAAATCTGCACATAATTCCAGAAATTGCACAGTATACAGGAAATATTTTTCCTAATGGCCTGTCCTGACCAAGGACGGTTTTGTTTAGACCTCTGTCACATCATGGGATAAGAAGAGATCCACAGATAACACTCATCTGGCAGTCAGGAGCTGGTGTCAGTTCTGCACAGATTTCCTGCATATCACTTAGCTGGGGGTGCTGGCACTGAACTGACAATATAAATAACTATATTTCATGATAGGCACTGAAATTAGGGTTCAGTGCAAAGCATGTGCAGGTCCTCCTAAAAGCCTGAATTTGTCCTATGTACTTAAAACTCTATTTGATACTTTTTAGAGGAGACAGCAATTAAATACAGTGATACTCACTGAATAGCTGGAGGAGGAGGAGGAGGAGAATAGTTTGTGCCTTGACAGGCTGAAGTGTTTTAAAATATTTTTTGTGGCTATTGAGAGTTACAGACCTTCATGTATTAGTTATGGGTCAACTCGAGTTTAGTTTCAGCTAAGATAGAGGAAGATGGGTGGGGAGTGGGGAAAAACTGAAAAAGGTTAGGTGAATATTTGATTTTTTTAAAATGTGAGAAAATTCAAATTAATCTGAGACGATCTGAAGAGATTAAATTCTGCCAGTGCCAGTCCTAGAAATAATCCCCTGTTAATATACAAAACAAGTCACATGAGCTAAATTTTACTTGCAGACTCTTTCCTCAGATGTGTTCCCACCCTTCCGGTATTTCTTTTAAATATTATTTCCACTAAAAAGGTTAAAACACATTTGGCTATTCTGATTACGCATACATGATGGCATAATCCATTTTGATGATGTTTTTCAATATTCATGACAGACAGTCCCACCCTTTAGGCTGAAACTCCCTTTGATTTCAGGTGTGGATTTTTGCCTAATGATCAGGCCCTGGGGTGTTTGGCTCATCAGTTGCTACGTAATCAGCTAAGAAAAATTTGAATTGATAAAAAGCAGGAATAATGGCACAGTGTGCTGGCAGTACAAATACAATTCAGGCTGCATATGTAAGAAAAATCACCCCTCAAAGAAAAAGAAAAAGAAAAAGAAAAAGAAAAAGAAAAAGAAAAAGAAAAAGAAAAAGAAAAAGAAAAAGAAAAAGAAAAAGAAAAAGAAAAAGAAAAAGAAATGCAGCTAATGTTGTGTGTGTTACTGTGTAATACTGTGTTATACATTCACAACAGAAGACTCAAGGAAGGATTCAGACCACACTGTCAAGTATCAGACCAGCCCAGCAACTGTTTCAAGTTGCCAACAGTAATTCGCCAGAGAAAATTGCTGAGAGTAACAGAGAATAAACTCCCACCATTCTATGAGATTGAGAGCTCCAAGAGCTTGTGTCCAAGGAGGAGTTGTAGCATCATAGAAGGGTTTGGGTTGGAGGGACCTTGAAGCCCATCCAGTACCACCCCCCTGCCATGGACAGGGACACCTTCCACTGTCCCAGGTTTCTCAGAGCCCCATCCAGCCTGGCCTTGGACACTGCCAGGGATGGGGCAGCCACAGCTTCTCTGGGAAACCTGTGCCAGGGCCTCAGCACCCTCACAGGGAACAATTTCTTCCCAATATCCAATCTAACCCTGCTCTCTGTCAGTGTGAAGCCATTGCCCCTTGTCCTGTCACTCCAGGCCCTTGTCAAGAGTCTCTCTCCATGTTTCCTGGGGGCTCCCTTCAGGCACTGGAAGGCCACAGTGAGGTCACCCCAAAACCTTCTCCTGTCCAGGCTGAACAATCCCAATTCCCTCAGCCTTTCCTCCCAGCAGAGCTGCTCCATCCCTCTGATCCCTTGGTGTCCCTGCCCTGGCCTGGCTCCAGCAGCTCCCTGTCCTTCCTATGTTGGGATCCCAGGGCTGGAGGAGCTCTGCAGGTGGAGCTCACCTGAGCAGGGCAGAAAGGCAGGATTCTGCTGCTTTTGATGCATCCCAGGACATGACTGGCTTTTCTGGGCTGCAAGTGCTGACTCGTGTCCAGCCCCTCATACACCAGCATCCCAAGGAAGTCATGCAGATCTAGCACAGAGTCTGAAATCAGTTGCTAGCGCTTGGATATCTGCAGCCCAGTGTTGGTGGCCACATGGAGGCACCCACTGCGGTCATGTAGATGCCACATGGGCTTAAGGAGAGGCTGGTAGGGACACCACTGTAGTGGTGCTTCACAGACTATGGACCACCCAAGACAGTCAGAGCTGTAGACCAGGTGACCCCAAACTGGCCAGTGAAATCCTGTGGGAAAATTCTGTGATATTCCCAAGGTTTGAGGAGAAAGGAGCACTGTGAAAGCATTTTGTAAGCCACCATTAACTCATCAAAGTGCCTTAAGCCCCTACTCTGGGGAAAACACACGTATATCTCACATAATACAGATTGCTTCCCACTTTTGTAATAAAATGTTTTCTATCCAAATGCTGGACAAAAATCATCCAGTCTCTAAGGCTGTTTTCAGGTGGCTTTTAGCCACCTAAGCGGCTGTTTCTTTAGAGCATTTTCATTTTCTGAACAGCATAAATGATGTCACTTATCAATTGCCAAATCTATTTCATAATTTCAATAACCTCCAGGGGACTGATTAAATCTGAAATACTTTGGCCCATTTTAAAGGAAGTCTAATTGTGTTTTTAAGTCAGCCTTGGAACACATGATTCTTTATTAACCTAATAAGCCTCCATTATCCCATTCCCAAAGTTCTATTCAAGCCCTGTATTTAGTGTAAAGTACCGTGCACTGGTTAATTAGAGCATATTATCTTGGATGAAAATGCTGAATCTTATTCTGCAGAGTCAGGGCTTGGAGAATTTGTTAATACTCTGCATGTACCCAGCCTGGTTCTTATCTGAGCCCTGGCATGTGTTAGCAGGGCAATTACCTACTTGCAATAGCTGCCTGCTACTTGGCAGAGGGGAGTGCTGAACAGAGAGTTATTTCACCAAAGATAGAAAAGTGACTCATTTTGATTACTCAGTCATGTTCTCTCCTCCTTGTGCCTGCACAATGGGAAAGTCTGATGGAACCAGGGGAAAGAGGAGCAGTATGTGTTGCAGTCATTTCTCTCAGTCACCACGTTGCTGTAGCAAAAGTAAAAAGCCAATAATTGTAACAAGGTTGAATAATAAAGCATTTCACCTTCCCATATTTAGAAGGCAAACCTGAATTTAAAGGTAAATGACTAGTTAAAGACATCAAGGAGTAAAGTATGGTAATAATTCAATTTCATTTTTGTTTACCACAGTTTTCAGTCTCCTTGGCCTTCTGGTCTCTATCTTTGTTGCAAAAAAAGGAGAAGTGTTCTCATCCCAACAGTGCCCTGCTTTAAATTAGTGTTTTTAACATGAAAAGTGCATTTACAAAATACACTCTTCCTAATCTGGTCTGGGAAGATTGAGCAATGTGTGTCAAGCAACATTTCTAAAGTCTCGCCCTGTCTTGGTGACCCCATTCCAATATTTGAGTGATCCAGGTCTATGAAAGTCTCCTGAGACTCATAGACTCTCAAAACCATCTCTTATAGACACATTCCATAATTTTAAAAGTTTTTTCATGAAACAGCTCACCACCTATCCCCATTTTCCTATTGAAAAAGCTACTACTAGATTTTAAAAATCGCAGCAGTAAGAACTATATCATTAAAAAGCCAGAATAAACTGTTTGCCTCTACAATAATCTATTCAGGTTGATGGTCTGTTCAATAACACATTGTTATGCATTTTCCATGCTAGATAATTTAGGAGTGGTCCCTTAATCTAATGCAGCCTTGTTTCAAAAATTGGTACACTGTTTTCACAAAGGCTTTCATGACACCCCTGCAAGGTTTAGCCTAATGATGTCATTTGAAACACATGCTGATTTGTGGTTGTACATCTGACAGTGGCACATTAATGTAGCAGCAGCATTTGAAACACAGCATACAGCAGATCATTTTAATCTGGAGAAACGAATGATAATTTTTTTCCCTTCCTGATTTTTAATATAAAATCATATTTTTTATTTCTCATGACATCAGCAGAAGGACATCCAGTAAAATAACAGTTTCAAAGCCATAAAGTAAAAACCTTCAGATGGTTTTCTAGAACTTTTCAAGTTAAGCACTTGCTTAAAAAAATAAAATTAAATTAAAAATAAAAACACATCAACACAGAATTACTGGGAAAGCCCCTCAGATAGCCACCACACTGCTGACAGACACTTCCTGACCTTTCACCAATGCTCTGTGTCTCTCCTAGAACCTTCTCCAGTGGCCTTCACTCTTCTCACTGCTGAGGTTGCTCTCCTCACTGAATCCCTACCTCTGATCACTGTTCGAACAAGATTTTAAATTTACATGGCTTCAAATACCCTTTTAGTACTCTTCCTTTATCTAAACACTAGCTCTCAGTTGAAAATTGTAATGGTTGTCTGCCAATAAGAACACTAAGATATCATTTCAATAAAAATCATACATAAAATTTTGCCCAAATTGATACCTTTGAACCTTTTAGAATGCAATAACTTCAATAATTCTGCTTTTTTGTTCCACGAAAATTATTTCCCTATTTTTCGGCCATCTCTAGTTTTAACAATAACTTGCAGGTATTTCCTGTTAAGTTGGTAATAACTGTGTCCTGGGATAATAAAACTCATTGGGTTTGGCCCATTTATCATATTTAAATTATAACTTAAAAGTGCATCCTGTTTACAAGGCAATAATTATATATGGGACTAAACAAACTCTTCTGGAGCCAGTCCAATCAATTGTGTCATATTGGGCTTGAAGAAACCTTGGATAATGCCATAGGTAGTAAAATTTGACTCTCCCCCCTTAGCAAAAAATGGGGGAATGACAGGGAAAAAAGGTTGGTATGTTGCCTAAATTAGGAAATTAACTTTGGAAAACTAAACAGCCTCCAAAATGAGCATTCAAATAATCTTAAACCTTAGCTGATGGCCAGACCATGAGAACACACCCATGTGAATTCCTGAGGGTGGATGTCAGCACAAGACGTAAATGCACAGCCCTGCACCCCCTGCTCTGTCTCCCATGTCTTTCCAAGGGTCTCCTGCCCCTCTCTGGCTGTGTTCCCCTGGCTCTGAGGCAGCACTTCCCCATTCCAAGACCACTGGCCTCAGCCTCCCATATCCCTCCTTGCTCTGTGCCATGGCCTGGATTTTAAATCAAGCCCCTTTTTGTTAAGAGAGAAGACCCAGAAGGTTAACAAATCCCCAAAACCCTGGGGAAGGAGGTCAGCGCTCGAACTCACAAGTCCTCTGTTAAACAGATGCCTTACAGTGAGATTTGGGGTATCATGCAGAGCTCTCCACCTTGCCCACATCCCTTACACTGATAATCCCAAATTTCCAGCCCCTGCCCCAGCACCAGCCTGGTGTTCTCCACCTCCATGGTTTAACAGCCTGCAGAACCTTGTGCAGTGGGACAACAGTCACTCCTTTGTTGAGGTCAGGACTTAGGGGGCTGTGGAAGGAATTTGGGTTGTCCTGTGTGCAGAGGAAAATAGCAACTGCAGAGTGAAGCACGGAGAGATACAAGCATTCAAAAAAGCCACTTGAAAAATAAACTCCAGAAGCCATCAGTGCATTCAGTCACATTGTAACTTGGCTCCAGTGTTTCCCTGTTATTTCTTAACAGCAAAATAAGCCCCAAATATTTTTCCTTTTTTTTTTTTTTTTTTTTTTTTTTTTTTTTGCTACATACTGCACAGTATGAGTAATTCAAGGAGAGAATAAAGGCTGGCATTGTACAGCACACTTTCTCATGCACACGCAAACCTCCTTCCAGCTTACTGAAGGAATCAAAGGGTGGAGGGAGTGTCTCCAGCATTTCATGTAAATGACGTCTTTTTTTTTTTCTCCAGTTTTAATGCCACCATAAACTCAATGTGATGAAGCATTGATGAATAATGGGCCCATGACACATCATACTCTTAGTTCATATATTTGGCACATGCTGGGCCCCATTTGTGTCTTTTCTTTCTTTCCCCCCAGTCCCCCAACTCAAGCACAGGTTCACAAACACCTTTGCCATGAGGAAGAAATGCAGGTTTGCTTTTGTTCCTCCCTCATCTCCCACCATACTGAAGCAGTGTCACAGAGGTCTAGTGTAGAGAAAAGACAACCTTGTGAAAAAATGCAGCTTCTTATTCGTCAAGTGACTTGGAGGGAGTTGGGGGCTAACTTGCATTTATTGAGAAGGATGTCCTTTTTCTGTATAGCATTGTCCTGGATTTCTTGGTAACAGCTGAATTCCTGAATTTAAAACCACCTAGGGAAGAGCTCAATAAGTCCTGGCTGTCAGAGGGGGAAGAGGGAGACACACTGTCATATTAAAAATTAAAAGCCTTGATGGTGAATTTCCAGTGGCACAAGTGTTTCCATCCACATGTGCCAGTCCTAACCCTGCAGCAAGGTCCATCTTTTTGCCAGCTCTTCCTTACAAAGGGGAAGGTCAGGAATGGTCTCCTGACACAGACACACTGCAGCCTTACCGTCTGATCAGGCCTCCTGAGGATTTGTGTTGCACTGGAAATGTGGATTTTACCAGGTGGGGACACCCAGAATAGGGAGGCAGAAGAGAATTTAAAAGTGCTGGAGGCACAGCATGGGAGATGTTTTCCCAGGAAAGAAGGAGGCTGGACAAAATCAGCAGTTTTCAAGTTTGGCCAATGAGCCCATCATGTTAACTGGAAAGGTCTGCTTTCCTAATTATCACTGTGAGAGTACCAGCAGAATAAAGTTTTGTCTTACAAAAATCCCCTTAGAATCTATGCCAGTGTACAAAGAGTTTTCATTTCTCATTTGCCTTTATCACTTTGCCGATATTGAGATAAGGGACAATATTTTATTTTAAGCTTATTTTTTTCCAATATTTTTTCAAATATGGAAAAGGACTCAAGTCTGTTATCTAGAAAGGTCCATAATTTCTTTAATGGAGGCTTTCAAAGCAACGTAAGGGAAGAGGGCATAAGGAAACTACTTGAAACTTCATTGCTTTGAAAAACATGTAAACATACCAGTTTTAAACCAATCAATTTTCCCCATTGTTGCCAAAAATCGTATAATGCTTTCCACATGGCTGTTTTCCACATCAGATACCCACGCTGCCATGGAGAACATAAGGAAAGCTGGGTATTGCTGACAAATCATGGGCAGTTCCTTCACTTCTAAAGTTATCAGGACCACACATGGCACAAGCACAAATTAATGCCATTTCTCAACTTGATTATGTTCATTTCCCTGGCTGACAATCTCTCCTGGATGAGATAAGACCAGTGTTCCTGCTGGGATATGCTCATGTCACTCAATTCAGAAAACAAGGTCAATCAACCCACTTTATTAAAAAAAAAAAAAATTATTACCAGCAATTTTCTCCATTTTGTAACAAAGCTCCAGAAGTTGCATGACCCCATTTCTGTCATCACAACTGTTTCTTTTTTTTTCCCCTATTCTTCAGGCAGGCTGCAGGGAGGATTTGAAATAAGGAGCTAAATGAGTTTCTTGAAATTTGCTTTTCGTAGCAGAGCTACAGGAACTACATTGATTGAAATTAAGTCCTTGGGGAATTAATTTATTCTGGCAAAAATAGCAGTTCCTAAAAATTTTACCAGCCTTTTCACAACAATAACTTATATTTTAGAACTTATTTTAAGATGAGGTTGTGTCTGAGGCTAATTATTTGCTTCTAGAAACAGATAAAGCTAAAAGCATGCTGATAATCTGCTTCTAATCTCTCTGTACCAACCTCCTTTGGCCCCATACAAATCTTCTGGTCAATGATAAATTTGGCAGCTATGTTTTCAGCATTGGCTCAAACTCAGCTGATCTGAAGTCTCTTTTTAAAACAAAAACAAAACCAGCTCCTCCTGTACGAAATACACAGCCACTGTTCACTCCAAGATACAACAGGTTAGGCTGAAAAAGGGTTAAATCCCAGTTGTCCATGGCCACATTGAGTGCTCCTATATTATTTTGCCTCCTTGATTTTAAGTCAGCCACATGCCCACTACTCAAACTACAATGCAGTCAGTGTCTGGATCTCTGACAAAGATCAGGCTTTCATCCCTGTTATTTGTGTTACTCCACAGAGTTTTTAATGGTTTTTAGCAGAGAGAAATAACAGTCATGGTTTGGAATTGCTTCAGAATGACCCAGCACTTACCATCGTGCAGCTCTTTCAGGGATGCTTTGGGATCCAGGTTCTGGCTGATGCTCCATGGGGATCTATGTCTTTTCAGGCAGGTTTCCAGTGACTAGCATGGGAAATATAATAATCTGTAATAATGAAGAGAAAAATTCTACATTCACCCCAGAGACTGGGGCTTGGTACTTTCAGAGAAGCTGCACTCAAGTAGAAGAAACATTCATTTGATCACATCAGCCAGATCATGTGAGATTTCAGCTCAGCATGGTGACAGGATAGTCACACCATTCCATGTCACCTGCCAAAGGAGTTGTCCTTATTCACCATGGACATTGAGCTTTGCCTGGATCCAAATCCAGACTACAACAGTTGCTTCTCCACCTTTTTCCTTAAAATCTCTTTCTGCAACAGGCTCCTTCCAGAGCTGTCTTTAAGTCTTAGAGAGCATGCAGAGTTTTTTCTCTTCTTCACCTCTTTTTCACTTCTGCATCGTTCTGTGCCCTAAACACTTTAAATTAGGGGGACCGTGAACTTCTTGCTCACATGGGGTATTTTACCACTGCACATTGAAGTAACAGTTTTTCTATCTCTGAGTATCTTTCTCCTTTGCCTTTAGCCATCATTCTCTGCTAGACAACATCATGGATGTTTCTTTCCTTAGGAAAATGTCTGCTAAAAGTCACTCTAGGCCCACAGCTATCTGACATCACACACAGCATCACACACAATCCTACTTTTCCTCATATTGGCAGTTTGGCAAGGAAATCCATATCGGATAGTTGATAAATGAGCTTTCTGTAGGGGTGACAGAAGTGGCCTCAGAACTTACCGTGGGCCTCTTGTTTATGATGTAAACTTCTCATTTTCCCAGAAGATAAAGGAATTTGCACACATGGTGAACTTGCCTTTGTCATTTGTGTAAAGATTTGAAGATGAATTAGCAACTGTCTGATCCAAAGTCCACTGAAGCCAGTAAAGGCCATAAAGAATCAAAGACAATAAAGATACAAAAGGATACTGAGAGCCAAGATTTTTTTTTAATAAAAAACAGTTCAATCAACTGTTTCATTTATGCTCTGCAGCATACAAATAAATATATCATGACACAATTTTCTGCTTTGGCAAAAAAACAGCTTAACAGAATAACATTAAATCATCAGTATCAATCAATCCATTAATTTTGTAGCTGAGTTATGTAAGGAATTAATTTTGTACTCAAAGACAAACTAATCTGAGACTGCAAAACAGTGCCCTGTTACTAAATCACAGCTGCAGATGGAGAGACTGGGCTTTCGATGGGCAAAGTAAGAATTAGCTGCTCACAACTGTCCAGTGTATCATGAATTTACTTGGATTTAACATACTACCTCTGCCTCTCTAGGAGCCATACTCTGACCACAACTCAGACAAGATTACCTGCAGGCAAGAGCAAGGGGTCTTTAACCAACAGGAGGTACAGCAGTCCCCCCTCCTGCTTCCCCCAGCTCTGAATTCAGTTTTCTGTCCAGAAATCTTGCTCAGCTAAAAAAGAAATCAATTTTAGTCATTTGCCTGGGATAAGATTGCAAGTCTTTTATCCAAGCCAGGGCTCCTGCTGCAGACCCAACCCCAGGGGAACACAGCCATGCGTTTGCAGATCACTGGTGCAGGACCTGCACAAGGTAAAGGTACACATGCTTACATCCCTCCAGGAAATCCTGGGGAGAGAGATGGAGTCCTGCCCTCAGCCCTGTCCAAAGGGCCGGGGTTTAGCACTCCTCCAGAGCCTGACAAATAGATGGCCTTTGTCTGATGCCCCTGAGGGCAAATGCAAGCTAATAAAAACTTGAGTCCACACAGATAACATATAATTGTAACTGGGTTTTAGGTAATGGTCTTCCAGGCTATCTCATTATTCTCTTTGAACAGGCTTTGAATTACTCTTTTGCAATTTTAGATAAAAGTGAACAGTGGTTGTGCAGCATTAGCAAACTAAGTTAGATTGAATAGTTAGAATTAATGGGTACTTTGATTTCATCTTTTCTCTTTAACCTTGAAGCCAGCAATCAGGCAGCAAAGTCATTTTCCCCTGCTCATGTTTTCTTCCTTCAGTCATCTTTCTCTCTTCTGCCCTCTCAGGCACTTGCTTCTGGTTCATTTGACTTTGGCCAGGCTGCATTTCCAACTCACGGGTGCTCTATGGAACAGCAGTGTATCACAACATTTTCAGTATTATCTGTGACTATTTGTAACCAGGACAAAGTAAAAATCTTTCTGTTGGTGGTGATCCAAGCAGCTCTTCTGGCTCTGCTTTTTTTTGTTTGTTTGTTTGTTTGTTTGTTTGGGTTTTTTTGTTTTTGTTTTTTGTTTGTTTGTTTGTTTGGGGTTTTTTTCCTCTTATTGAGTCCATTGTACTGGTCATTCGTGTTGTGGAGTCTGCATGAATTATAACAAACTCTACTTACCTTTTGCTCCAGTGGCTTATACAGAGCAGAAGAAATCCCTGAGGAGCTCTCCCACATGTTCTCCTTTACCCTCAAGCACACATGGCCCCCCAAACAAGTTTAAATCAGCTATTCCCAGCCACGAGGCTCGGACACTCCTGAAATGAACTCGGTCTTAGTCTTACACATAAACTACCAAGCACACAAGTCTTTAGTTGGTGTGGCTGTCCAAGGCACCTCTGCACTCTGGGTAATGCACCCAGACTCATCCAGCAATAGCAGGATTCCTAAATTTCCACTGTAAAGGCCACAGATCTCCTGGTAGAGGGGGAGAACGCTCACATCTCCACCAGACCTGCTGTGGAGGCCTGATAGAAACAACTGGAATGTGCTTGCAGTCTGATGCCAACAACACTGCAAATACAACCTGCAACAAATACACAGCTGATATGTACAACAGTCTTATCTGAATAGAGTGTAGCAGCTACATGTGCCTTTTCATTCATTTATTCCACAGTTCCCACAGACTAGGCTACCTCCCAGACTTCCCCCTGCTTTGGACCAAAGAGGCCACACAAACCATAACAGTGGCAGAAGTTACCACAAGAGCATCATGTCCCATAATCCCTCCTCCTTTCATTTTTTCTCCACAATATTTATTTGAAGAAAAAAAAAAAAAAGGAAAAAAAAAGTGTTTTTGCGGGATTTACAATCCACAAAGCCCTAAAGACTTCTAGAAGAAAAAAACAAATCTCAGGTGCTACTTAAGAAATTCCTCATTTCTAAACCTCAGTGGATTAAAGTTTCTGCCCTAATGATCCGTGTGAGTGCTTTTGTGTAAAACTTTGAATAACTTTATTGATTACATTCTGTATAACACAAGTCTCCGGACTCTTATTTTTCTCTTCAAAAAGCTCCTATAAAGACATACAGTACCAGAATGGATTAGTGCATTAGCCCTTGCCTTTGCAGACTTACTTGCAATCCAGAAAGGATTTGGGTGAAGAAAGTCTTACCAGGCAGGATCACACTTCTTAGTGGAAAATATTTCCATACTGAAAAAAATGGGAAAAGTAACATTTAGCACAATTCAATCTGTTTAGTTAGCCTTTTCTGTGCTGAGGCACGGGGGTGGCTACAGAAACAGCACCACCAGGCAGCACTGAGATGCCTTGACAGGGCTGTCTCAGAGCTAGGAGAGATAAAAGAAAGCCCTTTAGTAAAACTGAATGGGAGAGTCCAGCTGGCATAACAGAAGTTACAGGTGAAAAATGAGGTTTATTGGCAGAATGTTTGGGTCTGACTGAAAGAGCAACAGCACAGTGCCCACAGTTTTCTCTTTCCTCTGACAGGGTCTCTCTCCACAACCATTTTCCTCCTGGACTTTCCAACACAAAGCTCTTTCACATAAGAAAACAGATGACAAGGTAAATACAAGTTTTAGTTTTAAAATGACCTACAGGGCCTTGAGTCTGTTTTTAGAAAGGAAACAAGATTTCTGTCTAAAACCAGACTCTCCACCCTCTCTTTCTGCCCTCCCTTGTCCTTTCCACCTGTTTAGATGTTTTCACAGTGGGATAACACATTCATTCCCTCCAGACCAGGGCTCAGCTGTTAGGAATGGAAAATAAAACCCAAGTTTACAGAGTATTTTTAGCCCAGAGAAAATAAAGTGGTTGCAAATACCGTCCACCCAGCAGCTCCTCTGACTTGTGCCCAGAAAGAAAGGAAACCACAGGGCCAGGCTGAGCCCACTGGTTTTATACCCATGCCAAGTACTTTGGAGTGAGTCACCCAACAATCCCTCCCTTCTTTTTCTGCCTGTGTGAAGGTGCCCTCCCCAGAGGTCACATCAGCTGGTCCTTGCCATGGCTGTGGCACTGGCGCTGTCACTGCCACAGATGCACTCAGCCCGTGGCTCTCCCCCTCGGCAGAGATAATCTGCTGATGACTGGCTCACCACCAGGTTGCAGATGGGTCTCCTGTTTCCCTCTGATCTCCCCAGCCTCGAGGGACCAGCCTTCTGAGAAAAGGCAGAGCGTAAGGGGATACAACACTAAACAGATGACACATATTTTAGATCCACCTAATGGCTGACCCTGGTTTCCAGGCTCCCCAAGTGCCATTTGTCTTTAACAAATGGCCACACCGGCTGTGGAGATGATATTTTAGAAATGTCTTTGAAAAGGCTGACTTGCCTCTAATGGCATCTGCAGCGTGTGTGCCACTGACAGTTGTCCTCTGTGCTGTCAGGCTGCTCCCACTGCAGGTAAAAACTAAGTATTCTGAAATAGAAATTGTGAACTGACAAGGAAATGTGTTTAGAAAAAACATCTCCTGAATGGAAAAGGTGGTTTTAAGAACCAAGGAGAAGAGGATCGAGAACACACTATCATTTATGGCTGCATCTGAGCATCCTTGGACCGTGAGCTGTAAACTGAGTTGATGATGAAGTTGTAGCAAAGCAGTGATTTCTTCATTGCTACATTGACTTCGCAGCATCTTGTATGCAACAGAAAGACTGGATGATGGCAAAATTTTTCAAACATTGCTAAGAGGAAGATATAAATCCTGAAATATCCTTTATGCAGATTTTTCCAATTTTCTGTGTATGTCTTGGGAAAATACAGAGATTTTGTACAACTCCCTGGGACATCCCCCTGTGCACATCTCAGACAGGTCCCCTGTAAAGCAGCAAAAGGCATCCTAGTTCAGCTCTGCAGCCTGTGCCCAGGGATCCTGTTTTTAGCATGAAACACAACAGGCCCACCTCAGTTCCCACTCATCCTATTACACCTCCCAACACAGAAGTGTTTCCATATCCATGCATTGTCTGGGAGGACAAGAGCTGGCCCAAACAGAGCCAGCCCCAAGCTGCTTTTCCCAGCAGGGCTAGCAGGGCCAGCTCGAGGTTCTCCCAGTGCCTTGGACACACTGCACACACCAAAACACTGCAGCAGTGTTTGCGTACCAGGTCTCACAAGGACCATACTTGTTATGAAGGCATCACAAACAGCTCAGACATATTCTCCTGTCCAAGAAATCCTGGAAAGAAATATGCCAACTCCTTTGGGAACCATTCAACTCTGCTCCATCTCCATTTACTTAGTCATCAGCAGCACGCTGCTGTGGGCTCACTTAGTTGTGGGAGTATTCCCAACAGACCTCCTTAAAAAGCACTTTCTATTTAAGACCAAAAAACAGCTGCTGATAATGCTGCCTTAAGCTGGCCATTTTGCTTCTGGCTTCTATAGATTCCACATTTTTCCTATCCAGCCAGCACAACAGGCAGTTTAGCATCCATTGCCTGGGATTTCTGAAAATGCTCAGCAGTGACCCGACTGATCTCACTGCAACCAACACCAAGTGTGCTTTGTTTTCTTCTTCCTTTTATTCTTGAAAAGATGGAGCACCCACAAATAGCAGATCATCTGCAAAGTTAAGGCATAGTTATTTCAGTAGCTGACACACTGCTCCATGAATGCTGGCTATTTACAGTAAATGTAATTCCAGTTTATCTTCTACAAAATATTTAGCATGTTATTTCCAGGAGTTCAAGTTATAACTGCTATGATTTGTGAGTGTATTATTCAAGGAAACTGTACCATTATTCCATCCAGTTTGGAGACTTGGAGGAAAAACATCTTCCTGAAGCTTTCACCCTTCTACAGGGAAGTGAGTAACATACATGTGGTATTACCTATTAGCAAGTTTTCTAACCCTCCCCAGGTCTGGCAGTATTGCTGCTGGTATACAGGATAAATTCCTTCGGAACTGGGCTTTTTTTTCTTTTAGTAGATCTCAGCTGAGGCACCCCCACCAACCCAGCCAGCTTTACCCACCTTAGGTTCAGGGTGTCAGTCAAGACCCATGTTCTGAACTCTGTTTCAGAACTCCCAGTCTCTCCTTGGAGATCACAAGAAGAAAAAACGATTTTAAGAACAATGAAAACATTAACAACACAAGCCAGATTTTTAAATGGCAGAATATTTGTTTACCAAAAGATGTCTTTTGATTTGAAGCAAGGATTCTCTTAAATGCTGGCATTCAGGCTTTTTCCCAATTCTACGGACCGAGGGGGACAGTGTCCACTGAAGACTGTGCTACAGCAAATTCAAGCTCACAAGGCCGAAACAAGAAGTCCTGTTTTTCTCCTTTTAAGTTCCAGAGAGGCCAGTAAGAAGTCCAGAGACCTCAAGTGATTCTGCTAACCACAGCAGAAAATATCTACTGTGGAGTAACATTAGCAAAAGTCTGCCTACAGGTCATGAGTTTCTTCTAGAGTGACTTTTTTCCCAGATGCTCTTTTCAAGCAGTCTCACAAAACCTTTGGTACAATTTCCTGTTATTTGCAGGATGTAAAGGCAAAAAATGGGCATTTTAGTCAAGGCACACATAGCCAAAGCCCTCTATTCAGAGTCTAGCTCAACTGAAATTGTTGTTAAACTGATAGTGACAGGACCAGGCTCCAGCAGACACCAAGTGCTTCTGAAAAGTCCAGTTTCCATGGCAGGGAACCTGGAAAAGGAGTAAATTTTGTCATTTCTGACAGGAGCACTCTGGGTGCTGACTGGAGCTTGGGCATTTCATTTTTGCTACACAACATGAGGATACACTTCACAGGTGAGCACAAACAATCTCCATACATCTTCAGCAAGATGTGCACTTAAATACTTATTTACAGCTGCTATAAATCTCATTTAACAAATGCTCTCAGAAGTTGAAAGGCTCCTCAGCTGTGACTTGGATGTAAAAAAAACCCCAGTATTTGGAGGAGTCTCAGTTGTCCTCTGAGGGAGAACAGATATTTTACTAACTTACCCTACGTAGACGATTGAATCAGAGGACAAAAAGTGGATTTTTGCTTTCTCAGAAGCTGAGCAGTGGTTGCCTTGACTCACACTAACAGTTTCTGGATACCTGGTCCCACATGTGAGGAGGTGAATAATTGACAGATGGTTTTCCTTATGCAGCTAAGTAATAACTTTCAACATTATGTCAGGAGAGATTAGGAAGCAGGGGTAAAATGCACTGAAGAAAGCTGGGGCTTAAACTTGTTACCCGACATCCCCCATGCCAACCACAGCCAGGGGCGCCCAAAGGTGCTCGTTAGAGAGGGTGTTTACAGGTGAGCCATTATCGGGTACTGATATAAAATACTACTCTGGAAAAATCACATTTAATAAGCTCCAGCTGCCTGGGAAATTAAAAGCAAAAATTCCTGCAGCAAATAGTCGATCTGAAAAACAAGCAGTAGTAGGGCTGAAACAAAGGAGCTGAGCTTGAAAAACAGAGCTGTGACTCAGTCAAGCTGCAGTTTGGAAGGGATATCAGATAGATGTTTTCCTAGCTTTGCTCTTATGCAGAGATTTGTTCCTGCCAGCACAAGGAGCTGCTGAGACCATAGCCTGTCTCCTTTTGTCTTTGTATTCTTACGTGTACACCCAGACTTTGCTGCCACAAGATTGTAGGCTGTGTTTCTGGGCTTAGAAAATGCAACAGTTTGCAAAGGTGTAATAATGCATTTTATTTCAAAACAGAACTTAGAAATAGAAAGACAAGCAGAGAGGCCTGGCAGCCCCTCTCCCACTCCCAAAAGCTGCTTGTCTTCTGCTTCCCCTCCCAGTTTTCTGTTGGCTCAGTGTCTCCCCAGCTGGCAAAAAATGGGGGTGATTAAACGTTTTTTCCTAAGGCAAAATGGGAACAAGACCCTGCTGACTTCCCTTTGATGGCACAAAACATCAGCAGGGCTGCAGGGCTAGTGCTGCCCTGTGACAGGGACCCATTGCCTTCATCCTCTGCTTGCAAACTAGCTCCCACCCTGTGCTAGTCCTCCTTCAATAAAATAAAATATAAAATAGCAAAATAAATGCAACGTATCTGACCTCAACTGCTCTGTCTTTTCACTTCATGGAGGGGAAATCTGGATTGAGAACCTCAAGGCTGATTTCCTTGTTCATTGAAGGAGGACAAAAAGGGACAGTCAGTGGCAGACAAGGGCAGAGAGAGCCACACTGGCTTTAAGTGAACTGGTTTGGGTACAGAAGCAGCACAGCTCTGTACAGGATAATTCACACCAGTTCTTTCCAGACTAATGGAAACAGAACCTGCCTTCTCTTACATTTTCTTTTCAGACGGCCTAGAGCATCTGGGGCTATCATAAGCTCAGACTTCAGTTGACATCCTGTGTGACAGGATTCCAGTAAGGGTTGCCCATGGATAGGGAGCTTTCTTAAAATGCTTTCCCAGGGCAGGATAGGGATTTTAGACATGCACCTTCATTTCCATTATTTTCCACTGCTGCATAAAAAAAATTTAGACTAGAGGTGTGTTTAGAGGGCCAGTGGTGTTCAGAAAGGATGCTGGTGATCCTTCCCCATCTGAGAAAAAGTCTTTTTGTTATTCCCACTGAATCCACTGGAGTTACAGACTTGCATCTTCCATCAAATCTGATTAATGATGTTTTATTGTGGTTGTACACCAGCAAATCATTAATGCAATTTTCATCCTATCACCTGTGAACACAGCTTTTTAGTTGTTTTTTTTTTTTAGTTGTTCATGACCATCACGATTAAATTTTACTGGATCAAAATTGTCCTTTCTGTTTATTTTCGAGTTGCAGGAAAACTGGCACGGCTTACTTGTGCTTCTGAAAGCAAACAAGCAAATCCATAAGTGGGCCCTAGATGCCAACAACAACACTGCATGTTTATTGTGATGGTTGGACATACAGGAAATAGATTTTGAGTATAGTGGTGAAATGCTAAAAGCAGATTAAGTATTTAGAAAACTGGTTGAGTAGCTTTGAAGTTGTGGCGATAACCAGTTTCAAACAGTCAAAATTTCCATTACGTTTCTTGGCTTGGTCTCACTTCAGGAGGCTGGATCTTGTACACTTCGTAGAACTTGCTAATCAGTTTTTTCTGTTTTATCTGAAGTGCTTTTCACTTTGGGGGCAATTGTGAAGCAAAATAGAAACAAGGAACAGCACAGTCCAAAGACATTTAAGGTAGCCAGGAACAGCGCACTCTTGGAGACAAGGCAATTCTGAGACATGAGCAGAGCTGACTTTTTTCTTTCCCTGTTTGTCTGCACCAAGGCTAAATAATGCTTTCTAAAATGCTCTTTGGACTTTACTAGCTTGTTTAGTCTGTCACTCCTTAGGTGACCCTCTCATCTTCAAACCCAACCTGATGGAAATTTTAGGGGTTGAAAAATTTGCTGAATCTGTGCAATGTGTTCTAGCTAATAATTTTTTGAAATATTTCACAAAATTTCCTATGCCATTCAGTCACTTTGCATCTTCTCCCCCATTTTTCCCCTGGCAAGAGCTGGAACTGCCAGCAGTAGTGAGGTTTTTTGGGATTAAAAACACCCTCAACAGACTGCAGAGAGCCAAGGGTGGCATGGACTAAAAATGACTTTTTTTTTTCCTGATTCACAGTTTGAAAATTGATAGGGCTCAGGGTTTCCAGAAACTTAACCTGAACTGAGTCCATCTAAGTTACTTCTTAGTCCTGCATCCTGTCCTATGTTTTCTTTCAGTAACTGGGCATTCTCTTCCAGCCAAGGGGATAACAAAAAAGGAAAACCTTCAAGGACATCTCCATTTTCAGTGTGTAGGAGGGAAAGAGTGGAATAGCCCAGCAACACATGGCCACCCAAACCCTCAGGTCCATGTGATGGCACAGCTGATGATGTGGACAAAGGCAGAGGCAATCCCAGCCTCTCCTGAGCCCAAGGTCACCAGGCTGGGGAGAAGAAAGGTTCAAAAGCTCCCCCACGCCACCTCCCCAGCCAGCCTGGCCAAAGGGCAGGTCAGGCTGAGACAGTTCATTCCCTTCTCCTTGATCTTTTCCTTTTCCTTGATCTCCCAGACTTCACAGGAAGTCTTTGAAGCAGTGCAAACAAGGGCAGGAGCTGCTGCCTTCGGTTTAGATCCTCACAAATTACATCCATCTTTCACTCAGCCCGAGATGTTCTGCTGAACAATAGATGAGATACAGAGGCACATTAAGGCCCTTTTCTCCAAGCCCCAAGCTGGAGTATATCCAGGTTTTCAAAGGCTGGACATCATTTAACCAATGTGCATCCTCCAGAGCATCTCTGAGACAGACATTCAGCCTGTTAGCCTTAATACCCCTTGAAGATTTCAGACATATGATTCTTGCTCATTTTTCAAATGTGCTTCAGATCTAGTCTGAAGGAAAAAACAAATCTGAATTATTCCATTCTCCAGGAAAAATGTTACAAAATTAGTTGCCCTTTCTGATCCATTTCATGTTTCTTTGCAGTTTTTTGTTAAAAGTGGGAGAAACAGACTGTAAGAAAACAGGGTTGCATCTGATTTCCATTCATCTGAGAGGGTAGGTTTCAAATGTTACACGGTATTTTCTAACATAATTAATAGAACAAACTAAATTTTTGCATTCATCTTAAGAATTTATTGCAAGTGCCAAGTGATAACTTGGACATAGATTAAGCCATCAGCATTAGAAAAGAAATTCAAAAGTCTGAGTGGAAGATTTTGAAGGGCAATTAAGATTTATAATATGTGATTTATAAATTGTGATTTATTCTCTGCAATTTATGAACTGTGATTTACAATTTATTTACTGTGATTTTACTGCAACTATTCCTTTCTTTTGTACTTTATTTTTCTCAGGTGTCTGTATCTTGTTCAGTTTGAATTTAATACATGTCATTAAATGATTTGTTTATTGGCAAAATTTGCTGAAAACCTCTAAGTTAAGTGGAAACAGCATTATGCTATTTTTGAATTATGACATTAGACCTTCAGAGCTCACGCAGTAGAAGTACTAAATGAAATTAAAAGAAAACATGGCAAAAGCACAAGCACAGTTCTCTGTGTGCTGAGTTTCAATTTTGCAGTGCTTACCTGGAGCTGTACCGAGTGCTGAGACTTGACTTCATCCTGTGCCAGAGCTCCTGACTGCCTGTTCATGTTCTGATCAAGCAAAAGGCTGCTCTTGGGGCACTGTGGGGAATGGAAGGGGCGCCTTAAAAGACATCCCAGTCAAGAGGGGGGATTACAGCATCAGAGCTCACCTGGCCCTGCACTGCCCAGGCTGAGGTGGGAAGGGGGTGGGAGATGCTGAGAGACCACAGTGGCTCTCAGGCAACAGGACAAGAGGACACAGCCTTAAGCTGCTCCTGGGGAGGTTCAGGCTGGACATCACGAGGAATTTCTTCACAGAAAGGGTGATTGGGCACTGGAATGAGCTGCCCGAGGAGACAATGGAGTCACCATGCCTGGAGGTGTTGCAGAAAAGATGGGAAGTGGCACTCAGTGGTGTCAGTGGCTGGCAAGGTAGGGTCGGGTCATAGGCTGGACTCAAAGATCTCAAAGACCTTCTCCAACCCAGTTAATTCTGCGACCCTCTGATTCTGACTCTGCACTTGCTCCCAGGAGCAGCATCACAGCATCCTCACAGCCCAGCCTCACCCCGCACCTGAGGAGGCAGGAGGGAATCCAGCCCTTCCACAGCCATTACACACACTTTAAACACAACAGAAACTCGTGGCATGAAACTTGTCTCCCTAAACGATTTTGTTTGGGTGTACAGCACAGCACTGGCCAGGGTGCAGCTGCTGCCAAGCCCTTGCCCTCCCACCCTCAGCCTCCAACCAAACTAATGCCAGTGCTGTAGGAAGTAGGATGTCATAGTGCAGCACACACATACACAAGATCCCTTTAGATTCTGGTTTATATCTGCAGTGAGAACCTTGGCAGCTGTAAAAATATATTTTGGTCTGGTCACTAAGCTAAAGATTTTTTTCCCTTCTAATTTCATACACAGTTACTAAGAGTCAAGGCTTTTGGCAGTGATATTGCACAGTTCTGTCAGCTAATCCCTCCCCCCCATACACAACTTTAAAAATGATTAATGAAAATCCACCCCAGCCTGTATGATTAATTTATTTAAACAATTTGAAAATGGACATGCTTTTCATTGTTGTCTGCTTTACAATGGGATGCTTCATCAGAATGGAAGAAAGTGGAATGTTAACAGGGCCAGAACGTTAATTACTTACATCTGAGCCCCCCAAGCTCAGTAACAGCTACAAGCATGAGCATCTGGAAGTGACAAACAGATTTTTACAAGGCATTACACCGAATTTATCCCATAGTAATGGCTGGATATATCAGCATGTCTCCAGCAGCTCCTTAATTTTGGTTGAACACAGTGCTCTGCATTTACTGCCTGTGCTTCTGGACAAGTGCTGCTTGGACAGCAGGTCGGGATTGATCCTGGGGTGGTCCCACAGGATCATCAGTGTGGAAGAGACCTTCAAAATCACCTATTCCAACCAGCACCACCATAACCACCCCGAAACCATGTTCCCAGGTCTGCCACATCCAGAAACCTCTTGTGACTCTATCACACCTCTAGGCAATTTATTCAAATGCCTGACCAGTCTTCCATCCCTTTCAATGAACAGCTTTTTCAATATCCAATCTAAAACTCCCCTGCTGTTACTTCCTGTCCTGTCACTTGTAACTTGGGAGAAAAGCCTGACCCCATCTCTCCTTAGGTAGTTCAGAGAGTAGATGTCCCCTGCTGGTGACAGACAGGGTCCATCTGCCTTAAGGAGGGAAAAGGATCTTTTGGGCAGGAGTTAGCAGGGCCCACAGAAAGAGCTTTGCGCTAGACTTGAAGGGAGAAAGGGATAAAACCAGACCTGCTAGAGATATGCCAGGCCATGACCACCATGATCTGAGGGGTCTTGTCCAACTTAAATAATTATATTATTCTACAATCTACAATTCTACAACCAAAATTCTGCCCCTGACACCAGGCTCTATGCCAGGTATTGATCTGCAGGGTCTTCCTGTTTCTTCTCTCATTCCTTGCCACCAGAAGGATGGAGAGGAGCACTGTTTGCACTCCAGATCCCTTACTCAGTCATCCCAAGGCCCTGAAGTCTCTTGATTTACCTCAGACTTCTTGTAGAAACTTAATTGTTGTGCAGCTGGAATATCGGCAATGAATAGTAATCTGAGGACTGCACCAGGGTTGGGAAGATTTATCTTTATTATCTCCACATCTTCACCCAGCACACATCCCCACCAAGTGAGTCCAGTTTGCATAAGGGCCCCTCTGTTCCCTCAGGAACAGTTTCCTATGACCAATAACCATGTTTTTTTCCATTCTGGAAGCAGTTTTGAGGCTGATACCTCCATAGGAGAGAACCACTGCCATTGTCACTGCTCAGTTCCACTGTCACCTACTGTCCAAGCGCCTTGTGCTTGCCTCTGTCATCCAAGGGAGCAAGCAGGAGCACTTTGAAGTTACTCAAGTGTGAATATACCAGCAGTTGAAAAGTATCCATGAAACCAAGCCTTTCCTCTGTAACACACACACACACACACACACACACACACACACACACACACACACACACACAAAGAGTTTCATCCTGTTACTTGAATAGGAAATCATCAATTACCCTTGGGTTTTGGGACGTGTTAAGTGGGGAGGTGGAGCAGTCACAAAGGAGACATATCTGCTGTGCTGGGCAGGGACTTGTCACCCCTGTCCGTCTCCATTAAGTGTGTTCAGCCAGGTGGAGACAGGCTGGAGAACTCTGCGTGCTCCATCTGCCTGTTGGTAGTGTCCCAGGGAAGGAGAGAGTGTCATTCCAGTCCTCTCTCCAGGGCTCCTTCCTCTGACACAGAGAACTCTGACCCCATGCCTGCTTAGTGTAGCACTGGCAGCCTCTCCTTGTCATTACAAAGGCATTTCTGTGCATGTAAATGGGCTTTTTGTAGGCACATCTAGAACTATATGAGGCTTCAGGGCACCAAATAAAAAAGACTTCAGCACCTCACACTTGACACTCATCCCCAGCACCCACAGCTCTGTGCACAGAAGTGTACAAATGTACTCAAGTTTGTGCTTCAGGGTGTGACCAGCAGCGCCCCTGCACTGTGCTGCTCAGTGCCTGCCCCAATCCTAGGCCCTATCATGACCACAGATGTGGCATTTTCCTACATATTTCACACAAATGGCTCGATTCATTCTGCAGACTCTGAGCAGCCCCTTGAATGATGCTCTGTGTGTGATGCTGTGGTCAGGGTGGCTTTCCTGCCCAGCCCAGGGGGTGACAGGGTGGCGTGACTACTGCTCCAACAATGCCTGCATTCCTCTGGGACTACCGGGGCTATGACTCCAGCTTCTGGAGCTGGGGGGCCAGGCACAGATTCCTCCCCTCAAAGTGTCAAACTCCTTGAGCTGTCCTGAGAGAGGGAGGTCATTCCCAGCCTTCCTACTCAGCCCACCGCACATGACTGCCAGCAATGAAAGATGCATTTAGCTGGAGTCAGTGGGGGCACAGTTCCTTTCCCAGCTGTGAGAGCAGTCACCACTAGGGATGGGAGTCTGCATCCCTCGGAAAAAGGAGAAAACTGACCTCCCCGCAGCCACTGGGGTTTGCACAACTGCCTTATTGCTGCACTGCTGGGTAGTGGCTTCTGATGAAAGGCATGGTCCTAGTGAGGTCCTTCAGATGTGAAAATTTGGCATCTGATTTCAGGGGACTCCCAGGCTCTAGTGAAATAAATAATAAAAATAGATAATAGTTTAAAAATGTAATAATTAATAACAAAAATTTATGAAAATAGATTGAATAATAAAAGATAATTTTAAGGTACTAATGCTTAACATTTTAAACAGAAACCATATTGTGATGCTTAACTTAAAGTTTCCCTTTCCTGACCTTTTGTGATTTTTAGACAGCAGAGGAATGTCTGGAGCTTTAGGGAATCTGTCTTTTTTAACTTTATTGTATTAAAGATACATTAATATGTCAATGCAGCATTAAGAATATGAGCATTTAAAAGTAATGCATTGTTCCTGTTCAATTAAACCTGTTGTGACAGTAGAAACCTTTTCCTCCTCCTCTGACACTACTTGTCAATTTAGTGACACTCCTATAAACCCTATAGCACACACAAGTACTAGAACTTGCACATACCAGCTGTAGAAACTGAGTAGTTCAATCAAGGGCTGAAAACATTGTTACGATTTTCATTATTTTATATTGGGTGCTTTTAAGTAATTTGAAGAATCCGCACTGAAGTAACCCAAGCTGTGGAGTGTGAATGGCAGTGTGTGAATGCATGGGAATGCTGGGAGGTTGGCTCCAGCAAGGATGGATATTCTGCAGCTTGAGACAGCCACTCCACCAGACAGCTGGAGGCTGTAGGTCAACATTGAGCTCTGTTTGTTGTTCTTCAGAAAAGACAAATGTCTCTTCCACTAGTGTTTTCCTCCTTTAATATCCAGCCATCTGGTACCACAAAAAATAAAGTACTATTCAGAGCAGTATCTGTGCAAACAACAGATAAAGCAAATGCCAAGCCGAGATGCTTTAGTGGTGCCGACATCTCCAGATCAGAAAGGGAAGACGAGGCCAGAGGCAAGAAAATCTGTCTCGTCTTCCCACCACATGACATTCAGGGAAGTAAATGAATCTAGGCACTTTAATGTCATCAGGTTTCCAGGTTTTGAGCATTTATTGCTGGATGTGCTCTCAGGAAATGAAGAAAACTGGACAAAAGCCCCACAAGATGAAGCTCTTTCTAGACTCACACAGATATGTAGATCAGAATGTCCTTATATTCAGAAATGTACTTGCAGGGAACACTATTCCTTTTTTCACAGTTAGCTTACCTGAAATCAAATTGATCCCAAGTGAACTGCCTGAAGGATGAACGCTGACACATGGTGCCAATTGCTCCTCCTGACCTTGGTGTTACTATGAATACTCATTACTTGAGGATACTCTAGAATTTGTAAATTAACTATACAGTGCCCTCCAAAAATTTCAAACCCTTTCTTTCTTTGGACTACATATACAAATCATATCTACAGTGTGTGAGGACAATATACAACAAGAAAAGTCTCATCATTTGGGGGCTGTAGAGTGAAAGTCACTTCAACTTTCTTTTCATTAAAGAGGAAGCTCGGAGTTATGAATATGGGTAAATTTATTAATACTGCTTCTCTGTTTCCTGTAGCTGAACTGGGTTCTCAAGTGTTCACACTACAGACTTTGCCTACAAATCTCCTCCTGGAATTATTAAAGGGCCATTCCACAAGGAAAAGAGTTTAATCTTGGTTTTCCATGTGCGCTGTGGGATGGCACAGTACAAGAAATTGGGGCACTGGTGTACTAGTGTAGGTTTTGTGCTTTGCTTTGGGGTCATTCTGCAGGTACCTGGCTTTCTGGCAAAGGTCATGAAGAGAGGTGGCTGTGGTAGTGATCTCTGTGACATGGGATAGAGGAAGTCACACCCACTTTGATTTCTGTAACCACTTTATTGACTACTAAAGCCAAGCCAAACAACACGTGCCCATGGAGCATGCAGCATTCATTTGCATGAAATATTGGGGCCCCGGTAAAAAATACAAAGAAGCTCCATCAGAGTCAAAACAAACAAAGTCAAAACAACATCCCTAGCAATCCTCTGAACACCAAGATTCTTCTGCAGCGCAGCCAGCCGGCTAAAAGGTAGAGTTCACGGAGTCTGCCTGGGGGCTTCCACCTCTTGTATGCTTGAGGGATTCGGGGAGAGGGTGCAGAAAGGTGAAGTTTGTAGTGAGACTCACAGACTTTGGATTGGCCTCCACATTTAAAAATGCCACACACAGTTCCCATCTATCAACACAGATGATGCTAAGGACAGTAGAGCTTCAGGTTCTGGGTGTGTCACCCGGCAATGCTGGACTCCACTGCCAGTTCCCTTGCTCGAAATGGGTCCTGTGGTCAGCAATGACAGTGACAGGGACACTCAGCAGTGGCTTTATCAATAGGTGACTGACACTGGCTTAAATCCTTAGGCTGTAGGCAAAGGTAGCAGCACTGTCAGGGTGCAGTACCCTGGCTCTAGAGAGGTCTTGGGCTCTTCCCCAAGAAACATGCATAGTTAGGTACTTCATCCAAATGAGTGGGAAGCACAGCAAGGAAAGCACAGGAATAAAGGAGAGCAGTAGCTGTAAACCCCTGACCTGCAGTGGCTGTGACAGAGTCTGCAGTGGTTCACATCACTGTGGATCTCGTGGCAAAGAGAAAACCCCACTGTGTTAGAGATCAACACAAATCTTTGACTCTTCCTGACACCTTTCCAGAGGGGCTCAGCCAAAACCACCCGCCCCATTTGCACCCAGCCCAACAAGCTGTGCCAAATGCCAGCCACTGGCAAAGGCAGTGATTCTGCTGAACAGCTACAAGGAGCCCATTGTCCCCTTGGCCACTTCCCCTTCAGCAACTGAGCCGGCTCTTACCCATCTGGGTGTCACTTGGGGGTGAGCTGGGGCAGGACAGCTTTGCAGCAGGTGGTGCAGCCACCTGTGCTGCCTAATCCCAGCCGAGCTCACAGCCACCACCCTGCTGCAGGGGCAGTGACTCAGAGCCACAGGGGAGGCAAGCATCAGCCCTGGCTCCAAGCAGAGCATTTTCACACTGGAGCTGTGCCTCTCAGGCTGCTGATGAATGTCGGGGTGAGACAGATGCCCATCCTGTTAGTCCTTCTCTCATTGGAGAACGCAGTTGGGATGCTGCTGGCAGGCAAGGAGCTGACTGAGTTTGGGAACACGGAGCTGTGCATACTCCCCACGGAGTCACCCACAGCAGGGACTCCATGCCGGCTTCCACAAAGAGGCTGGGCTTGGAAGGAGGCTTCCTTGGAGAAAGTCCATGCTGCAAACTATCGAGCAAACAGGCATAGCAGACACAAGTCCTTTGAAGAGGAAGGCACTTTTGAGAAACATTATCTGTGTGTGTGTGTCCAGTTGAAACTAATTCTCCAACAGCTTCCTGCATTGCAACCTGACTACTGAAAAATATGGACAAGAGCCCCGTTGCTAAAAGGTTTGGGCAGCAATACACTCTTCTGATGAATTAGGAATCACTGGAAAAGGTGTTCTTATTTAGCAGCTGGTAAGAACTATTAAGAGTCTGGACACCAGTATCTCCCACAAATGGCTCTGAAATGGTGCTACAGTCTCCTGCCAGATGCATTGATTGCTCAGGGCCAGAACAAGAAAAGGTGCCGTTTTAAATAACTGGACACAGAGACATTTCAAAGGGCAGAGTAAAGGAGTGCCTCTGGAGGATTTGGACATAGGAGTCCCCATGCTGAATATCAACATTTGTCCCTCTCACTGAACAGTATCCAGCTCAGGGAGGTCTGTGTGCCACTTCTGAAGGCTCAACAAAAGATAAGTGAGAGAAGCAAACTATTCTCACTGCTTCACTGGGCAGGAGCCTTCACTTCCACTGAAAAAATTTAGATAAGCTTGAAAACTCCTACTCTCATCCAGGAGAAAACAGAATACTTCAGATGGGTGAGAAAGATCTTTTCCATCCTGCCAAGTTGTTTCAAGCTTCCACAAATTTCCCTCATTCATGTTGAGTTGAGACTGAGACATTTTGAAATGCTATTTGTCAATAAAGAAAGCCAGACCCCAGAATAATCTGCCAGTCTGAAGTTAGGGCTGTCAGCTGGGACATGGGAGGCCCAATGCAGCTCCCCATGTTCCCAGCCTGCTGGGGAGTTGAGAAGTTCTTGGCTGGCAACCTTGGGGGGAGCTTGCTTTTTCAGAACAATGAGTGCTTCCTCAGAGATGGCTTCTAGGTTCCCAGTGTCCCTGCAAACTACCAAAAAGCTTGGATTTCAGAGCAGCTGATTCTGCCAATGGAGCTGCAAGGAGAGGGTAGCTTTTGCACCCCATTATCTCTAGGAAATTTACTTATAAATGAAGTCAGCTCTAATATCTGGATCCACCTCTGATCCTGGATTAGAAAAGGGAATTACCAAAAGGAAAAGTTGGCAAAATGTTCTGATCACTTGGAAACAATTTGTATCTTTAAGACACAGGAGGTTTTAAAAGACTGTCTTTGTTGCTGGTCTTTCAGTTCATGATATAAAATATTGATGGGCTCAAGCACAGGGGAATTAGTAGAGTCTAAACAACAGTGAGAAAATAATGGGGAAAAAAAGTATGCAGCTTATTTATTTAGTGGGATTTCATCAAGCAAAGTGAACATCAAAATGAGATGTGAGCATTTTACCCTGTCCCAGGACATGCACCTGCAAGAAGTATTCACAGGAATGCACATGTCATGGGTGGGGGTGGATATCTTGTTTCCCAGTGGTCTGGAACTTCTTCCCATTCCATGCCACTGCCTCTGCCTTTTAATTTTATCATAAATGAAAGCACAGACATTCAGCAGGGCCACATAGGCTCCAAAGGAGAATAGAGGAAATCCTTTGATATTCAAAATATTCAAGAATAAATCAAATAGATTTTACTAAATTAATGATGAGTTATGAATAGAAATTATAAGAGATAGCTTTTCCAGAGGATTGTGATACTAGTAAAGCTGGTATCACAAAAATAATAGCATTTAAAAAGGTCCCACTCGCTCCTTGAAAACATTACCCCCATCAGTGAGTTTGAGGGACATTCATCCCATTTGAGTCTGCCCCTTTTCCATGCCCATTGATGAGTCTGGGCTCATTTAGTCCTAATCCATCCCAGCTGCACACATGGCTGAGAGGTCTTTTAGATTCCAGCCTCTGGGTTCCAACGTGCTGCATGACTTTCCCATTAAGGAGTGGGGACAAGTCCAGTTCATTTGCTGGGAGGGCCTGGCCTTTGCTGGCCACTCCCTGGCAGAGCGGGACAAGCCGTGTCTTGCCTTCTTTGGAAAGCCCAGCCATCCTCAGGCACAACAGGGTGAAATAAGGACACTTTGCTTTATCTTTAAATTTCCTTGTTTTCTTGGGCAGCGGCCAGACCCTTTGTTTTTTGAATATAGTTGTTTGTGGTTTAATTTCCTTTGGGTTTTGTTTTTTTGGTTTGGGTTGGTTTTGTTGGGTTTTTTTTAAGTATTATGATACTAGCAAAAACTCAGCTGCTCCCTGGAATTGTATAAGAAGAGGGACAAGATGCAGCACAAAATGTGGATTGAACTAAATGGTTTCCCATCAGATCTTACAAGGTTGTACAGTAGATCTCACACACCAACTGGGAAGTTATTGTGCGCTGCCACTACAGCCTGGCCTTCGTGGCATTTATGGTTTAAGCTGTACAAGCTAAAGCCAGGGGAAACAGGCTTCTCCTTGTTTGCCCTTGTTCTGCCAGCCTGTGCTGAGGGCCCAGAACAGGGCATCACCCTGAGGACTGCCTGAGCTGCAGCCTCAGGCATGTCTAGGTGAGACATGCTTTCTTCTGATCCTCTGTTAAGTCACTGAGGGTGAAATGTTTCCTTGGAAAAAACAAGGTGAACAGATCATCGGAAATAAATCATGGGAATATCTGAGAAGGAACCCAGGCTGTACCTGCTTCAATCTCATCAATGTCTGTCATTATGTGCAGGGAGGGGTCAGAGGATGGACCAGGTTCTTTTTAGAGATGCCAAGAAGTAGGACAAGAGGAATGGGGAGAAAATGATGCACAGAAGGTTCCACATGAAGGAAGAGCTCCTTCCCTGTGCAAAGACTGAGCACTGAACAGATTGTCCAGAGAGGGTGTGGAGTCCCACTCAAGGGAAATATTCCAGAACTGTCTGGACACAATCCTGTGCCCTGAGCTCTGACCCTGCGGGAGCAGGGAGGTGGCACAGATAAGCCACTGTGATCCCTTCCACCTTGACCCATCCTGGGTTTCTTTGAAGCCTCGATCACCTCACTCCACCCGTGCACCACCTTCTGCACTGTGCCAGCACAACTTTTCATGGGGCCATGCGATGGAGCAGGTCAGGGAATAGATCCTGCTGAATAATAACCATTTTTGTTTTCTGAACTATCTTTAACTTGCATCAGTTTCCTCTATCCGTTTCCTGTGGAGCCACACAGCTACGTGGGTCCACAGTGACAAGCAGAAAAAAGTGCTCACAAATGCAGGAGCGGGGAAAAAGAGCTGCTGACATTGGTTCATGAAATCTTCATGTTGAATGTTCACCTCAGCCTCAGAAAGGATCTGATTTTAAATGGCACCCAGTGGCACATCTCATTAGCAGGCAAAGTCATTGTCATTTGCACGAGACAGCTGTCATAAAACAGTCATTTGCATCTGCACATGTATCAAAACACACACTTCACTGACAGAACTGTACGAGAGAGTTGTGTCCTGTTGAGGGCCAAGAGTTTTGAAAAAGATTCAAGTGTGACATGCGAAAGTCAACTCTGATTATGTCAAGAGAAATGAAACAGAAAGACAAAAAGAAAACCTCTGACAAACAAACTCATTATAGCGTTCCTCTCAGTTGGTTTTACAAACTGATGGTCCTGCACCACATGCCTAGAGAAGGCAAAAACTCCCATGGATCTCAAAGAGAAGTGTTACAGAAGTTAAGTTTACAAGAACCATGCCAGAACAATATGAAAATCACCTTTCCCACCACTGAAATGCAGCCACTTCCAGCATGGGATCTGCCAGATTTTTAACAGCTCACAACTTGGGCCAGAGAAGACATTTCCTTTCCACAGCCGAGATTACTGTACAAATAAGATATTATTATACAAAGTAGGAAAACTGTGGCGTCTCCATCTGTGCAGATGTGAAACAGAGAGGGAGCCCAAGTCCTTCAGCTCTGGGAATGGAAGTTGCTCCAGTGACACAGGGTTGCCCCTCCTGTATAAAGGCAAATCACCCTGGCTTTTGGGCTTGGAAAGGTTTTCAGGTTTGTTGCCCCTACTGAACCAAGGTGTTAACCATTGTGCAACCCATTTCCCACTGGCCTGCTCCGTCTAGGAAGAAAGCCAAGGTGCATTTGGAGGTGTTAAGATCTAAATCCTGGGGGGAAACTTGAGAGCAGAGAAGGGGGCCAGACTTTGTGGATGGACAGCATCCAGACAAAAAAAAAAAATGCCAGGTATTGCTGAGAAAGAAAAAGCCTGGGATTGGCAATCCTCCCCATCCTCTGGATGTCTGTGCCTCCATTAAACACAGCTGCATAGCTGCACCCCGGGCAGCAAAAGACTTTTGCTTTTGTTTCCCATTGGGATCAAAATGTTTCTGAGCTGGACATGGGCCTGTATCCCTGAAGGTCCCATGGTTCTCCAGGAGACATTCTCATTGCCACTCTCCTGCTGACAGCCCTCCAAAGCCAGGCTGCCTACACCTGGGACTGCCAGGCAGTGACACAGCAACGCCCCTCTCACCCAGAGCAGATCTCTGCTCCTTCAGCCTTCACCATCCCCCCTCCCAAAGGCAGGAGTGTGGAATTTCCACTTCTAGTGAAATAACACCAAGTCCTCCTGTTAAGATTTCACCAGCAAATAATTCCCACCCTCCTTTTCTCCTTTCTTTTTTCTCCTGCTTCTCCTCTCCTCTTCCTCCTCAACTATCTAAAAGGAGCTTCTGCTCATTTTCCTGGGAAGCAGCAAAGAAGTCAAACGCCCGTGAGTTTCAGCAGGGAGCAAATCATTAATCATTTTTCCCAACAGAGAAAAGCTCCACCAGACTTATCCAGCAACCAGGCATTTTCTCAATGCACCCATGTTTCTGCCTCCATGTGCTGGTGTGCATTTCCTGATAACTGCCTCCAAAAAGGCAGATGCCCTTTGGGAGCATAACCCTTCATGCCTTTATCCTATTGGGTTAGAACAGAAGCCAGATGAATCCGTGTGTTCCCCACTAAAGCAATTTGAAATTGAACCCAAGGGATACTTAAAGTGCCTTTTGGTGGAAAAACACAGGCTTTTGAAGCCTCCCAGCCTGGAAAATCCCCTGGCCACTGGGAGAGCAGCTATGAGCACTGCAAAGTCATCATCCCCTTGCAGGAAATATGTTATTTTCTTTCCGGGGAGGAGAAAGGGGAAGTGTGTGCTGTGGTCAGGATTAACCCTGCCCATGCTGCCCAAGCTCGATTGGGCTTGGCAGGGCCCTGGGTTGTGCCTGGTGTGGTGCCTCCCAGAGCTTCTTGGGGCACCCTCCCCTCCTGCTCCCTAAAACCCTCTCTCCCCACAGCCGTGTGGCATCACGATGGATGACCCAAGTCTCAGAAACTCTGAGATGTCACATCACAACCAGGATGACCCCCTCTGTATTCAGGGAAATGGGGTGGCATATTCCCAAGCCATGCTGCATCCATGCCTCTCCATCCCAGCACATGCAGGCAGGGCAGGGCAGGGCAGGGCTGCTCGCCTGTTGCTGATGATTTTAACCAAACCTGACAAATCTAACAGCAACACTGCCCTGGAATAGAGGCAGTGCCTGTCCTGTGTCCCTGCCTTGCAGGTTGGAAGAGGGAAAGTGTGTTCAGAAAAGCCCAGACCAAGAGGGACAGAGGCTGCCTGCAGCCGGGTTGCGTTCTTATGATGTCTCATGTAAACATAAAGCAGGGGTTGCACTGGGGCAGAAGGCACAGGGCAGTACAGAACATCTGCTTTGGAGTGCTCTCAGTACAGCTGAATTCTCCTCTGTGCTCAGTGGCATCTTCGTCACTGACAGGGTAAAAGCTGGAACAGAGTCTCTTCTCCCAGGCTCTTCTCTCTCTGTTTCCTTCCCCACACCTCCCAGGCTTCTTTGTTTTAAACCGAAGGTTCCAAAGAGTCAAAGTTAATATTTGCCCAGCATTTCCACTGTATGAAGTACCTGCATAAAGCATCCATAGAAGTATGGCAATTCAAAGGTGGCATGCTTGTGCCTTGTTTGAACACCATATAACTTCTCACTAGGAAGGTGGATGAAGAAAGGTGACAGTTGGGGATGTTTCTTGATTTTCTAGGGATTTCTTCAGCTGCCTGACATTTTTAGTCTCCTTTTTTCCCCAATCTATATATGTCTTTCATCCCTTCACATTCTATCTCTCTTTTTTCCTTCTTCAGTGACCCATAAATGTATTGGTAAACACTGGGTCAATTGCAAAGCTATCAGGAAAGGTGAAAATTAGATGAGTGACTTGTTAATCATCCCCCAGGGTTTGGCTGTACCCTGTTGCTTCTCCTTAGAAAGCTGGCAAGTCAAGACCAAATTTCAGATTTTCAGGCAGTAAGAAACCTGGAGAGATGAGTTCTTGCTCGAGTTTAATTATCAGGGAAAGCATACTCCATCCCTGGCCTTTGGGAGGCTGTTTGGTTTTTTTCTCATCCCCACAGTACTGACTAAGCCGTGTTTTGTGGGCAGCCTCCCCACACTGGGTTTGTTTTCTTTTGGCAGTCCCGATCCTGTTGGCTGACTAGGGAGCCTGGGCCCCTTTATTTGTACTAAAATGGCAGAGGGGGAAGGGAGGGGAGGGAATTTGTATCAATGGTAAATCATGATAAACCCTCCCTGCTACTGCCTGCTATTCTTGCCTGATGCACATTGTCCTGCAAACCTTTACAGCATGGGGAGGACATGGGGGGGGGGCCTAAACCCCAAGGACCCAGCTTTGCAAAGCCACCATCCCTGAGCCCAGCCTGCTCCCACAGGTGGCCAGATCCAATTTTAGATGAATCCAGGAGATGGCCAGGCAGCTCAGAGGAGCTGGCAAAGCCGCAAACACAAAACAGCTTCAAACACTTTTGCTGCAGAACTCGGCAGTTTTGGTCTTAACTTTGAGTCCATTCAGCAGAGCTCAGTGCCCAGCAGAATCAGGCCTACCTTTTTAAAAACAGTGTGTTTCACCAGCATTTCATGGGCACTGTATACAGAGGGGGGAAAAGGGGGAAATCCTGCAGTTGGGTGAAATGCAAAGAGAGGCTATTACCAAAATATGTAGTAGGTTTTTGCAGGGGGAGGGTGTGTGTTGATTTTTGTTTTGAATGTTGAAGAAATAAACTGAGCAAGCTGTTTACCACATGAAACAAAGCCGGACCGGGATATTTTCAGGCCACTAAACTTGGGTTTCAGTCAGCCAACTCGGATTGACATACTGGATGAGCTACAGCCGATTGGCATGGAGAAGGGAGCAAAATATGCATCTGTCCTGGTGCCAACTTAGGCTAGGCTGCCGTTTTGTTTGGTGTCTAGAGAGCTGGTTTTCGTAATTAAACCAGCCTTCAAACCCTTTTTAAATAAAGCTGAAGAAAAGAGGAACTGAAAGGGATTCCTCTTGAGCGTATGCACACTGCTCTAGCAACTCCTGCAGTGGTTTCTGTGCAGTCCCTGAAAATGTTTCTTTTTTTTCCTTTTTTTCTTTTTTTTTTAATACTTCCCTGGAAATACACAAACACACACGCACCCACACACAGCATGCACAGTATGGCAGGACAGGGACAGAGAGGAGCTGTCACCCTGGAGTGACCCAGGGAAACATATCCATCCATTTTAACTCAGGGAATTTCATCCCCAAAATCACAGGGGCTCCGTTGATTGTTCAGCAGCAGCAGATCACTGTACCTGTGCACAAAACCATTGCAGCCACACCAGCTGATCAGAGTACAAGACACTCTGTTCTGTACCAGGAAAGGGCTGGGGGGGGGGGCGGGGGAGGGGGGTGTCACGGGGAAGGAGTGCCTTGTTTGGGCTTTTTTCCCTTTGTTTTTTGTTCCCCCCCACACACACCCTGCCAAGTCACTTTGATTATACTCGCCTGGTGGACTATGAATTGAATCCCAAACATTATTCCTGTTACAGAGGACACAACTCTTGGCTGGGGGAGGATTGAGGCACTTTCAAAATTTGGCCAAGCAACTAAAAATGACATTTTAAGCCCTGAACAACAGTGGGAAAACTGTAGCCAGTTGAATACCTTTTATATCACTAGAAAGAAAACATTAAGCAGTATAATTCAGACAAAACCATTTACAGAAACATTTTTCAACGCTTCTATTATTTTATTTTAGGATTGCATTTCCAGAGCTGGATGATTTACCATTTCAAATGACTAGCACATATGAAAAAAATTGCTCAAGAAAACAAAATCTCGTTAAGTCCCTTGCAAAGGCATTATTTGCAAAGATGTAGGAAATGGTTTAGTGACAATCACCACAAGAATTTGTCTTCCCATGATTTTGGTCACAAGGAATGCAGGTGGAATCTCTGAGGATGAAGCACAGCTAAAATCAGGTTTGAGTGTCAGCATTCACAGCAATCTGCAGAACTCTGTGCTCAGCTCCAAGAGCTGGAATTTGCTTTGTGCTGTTTCCACAACTCCCTGCCATGCCCAGCAGCAGTGGCCACTGGGAACAACCTTTCACAACCAACAATCTGAACTTCCCACAAACCACCTTACTCTGGGACGGGCAGGCACTGAGGAGGGCTGGCCCCTTGCTTTCAGAAATTTTGCACCTCTGCTTTCTCAGTGCAGTGTGATTTTCCTGCTGGCTTGTTTCCACCTCGGGATTTTTTTTCCCTCCCCACTCACACCAATCTCCTGCCAAAGTCCGGTTCCTATCTCGACAGTGTGGACTTCCTCTGCTGCAGCAAAATGGCAGGACCCAGTGACAGATGACAGGAACATTTGTGTTGAGGAGGATGATGGGGCAGCTCTGGCTGAGGACCTTTGCAAAGCGAATAACTCGCCAAATTGCTGGCAACACTTCAGCTAAGCATTGCCTGTTGTCAGAGCTGAGCTTTCCTGAAATCTCCTGGAGAGGGGAGGGCTGCAGCCTCACCAAGGACTTCAATTCTGTGGGACCATGACCTTTAAGGGACAGGGCTTGAAGGTTGGCACTGCCAGTATTTTGTCTGGGACATTCTTATGTGGGTTGTGCCGGGTGGTGGCTCAGAAGCTCAGAGTGCACAAAGCAGCTGTGGGGACAGACACCATCTAGCACCATCTTCCAGCATTGGAGGGGCAAGGACTAGGACTAAGGTCTGTGGAGGGCATGGTACACTCTGCAGTGACAAGGAGCTTCCTTCAGAAACAGCCCAGGTGTTACAGTCCTTCCAGAAGCTCTGCAAAGTCATGGGCAAGCAGCAGCCCTCACCTGGTGTTTTATTAAAACTGTGCTTTGCCAGGACAGCATTTGTTTCCTGCTTCTGGGAACTGAGGTGCTCTCCTGACTTGTGGGATGCTTGGAGTGGGGGAGGGAGGGAAGGAGGAAGGAAGGCAGGAAGGCAGGAAGGAAGGCAGGAAGGCAGGAAGGAAGGAAGGAAGGAAGGAAGGAAGGAAGGAAGGAAGGAAGGAAGGGAGGAAGGGAGGAAGGGAGGAAGGGAGGAAGGGAGGGAGGAAGGGAGGAAGGAAGGAAGGAAGGAGGAGATAGTGGGATATCTCCAGACATCCTTTCCATCTGGGGGAATTATCAGCATTCAAGTGACCACTTTGGTCACCTTAGAGAAGTGATATGCTCTGATACTCTGTAAGTAGGAAGGGTGAATAGAGACTGTAAAATGACTCAGATCTGATGGCAAGGCTGTGTGTGAAGATGGAAACTACCTAACAGCATCACCTGAGTCAAAGCCTAAGGTGACATTGAGGATGATTTGCCAAAATCCATATGCTTGCTCTCCCAGAGATCCTATATTTCTCTCTGCTCAGCACAGAGCCCTCTCCAGCACAGCTCATACTGTCTGGGAGCTCTGACCTTCCAAACACAGGTATCCTTTAGAGCCAGAAGACCCTTTTGTGCTTCTGGCTGCTTTTCTCTGAGTGCCCATTCAGTGTGGAATGGCAGCTCCAGCCCAGCCCAAGCAATGGCTGCTGCAAGCAAACCACAGACCCAGGGGTGCCTGCATTTGTCCCTTGCTGCTGGGGGACCAGAGCTTCACTGAGCTCCTGCAGCTGTCCCCTGGCCACTGCCACTCAATCAGACCCTTGTCATTGGCCTGGGGAGTGGGCAGGAGCTGGAAACAGAGAGATTAAAAGAGAAAATGGGGGGGGGGGGGGGGACCATATCCAGTTATTGGTGCTGGAGAAAATCTGGCTTCCTTCAGTCTCTGCCCCAAACAATCTGTGAAACTAAACCCCTGTGATGTGCTCATGGTGAGCAATGCAAAAATTGATGGACTTTGTACATCTAAGAATTAGATAATAGGGTTTTTTTTCACAGGAAATAGATCTGTGCACAGTTTTTAGGTGAATGGCAGGGTGTGCAAGTACAAGCTTCTGTGTGCACAATAGCTGCCTGCATTGAGCATGCCACAGAGCATTTTGCTCACAGAAAGACCAGTTTATGCATAAAATAGCCCAGAGATAACACATTTCACATAGTAAGGACTATTTATGATCCCGCAGCAGTCCTTTGGCTGGCACACTTGAAAATACCAGGCATCTCACAATCAACAACACCTCTTGGCACTGAAAAGTCCTGAACCCAAGCAAAACTCGTTTTTGATGATCAGTTGGACAACTATAAACTTGTGGAAACTCTTCTGATGTCTTGCCAGGAACAGATAGTTTTTCTTTACTTGCTGATCTCTTTGATATTGTATTGGGATATCAAGAAATTTTTTTCCTCTGGAGCGCTCTGAGAAAAACAGAGTTTTTGTTTTTGGACTCTCACAATGCGTCCTGCAGGGATTAAAATAAAAGTTGTTTATACTCTATTGCTTCCTGCATTGAAGGGGCACACAGAGCCTGCCAGAAAACACTACTTTGTTGCTATTGCCACTGTGGGTTTTTTTACATAGTAATTTCACCTAAGGCCAGGCTGCAGAATCAATAGCCATGGTTAATGGCAAGTTATTGACAGTTATCTCAGGATTAACTCATTCCTGTTTACAGGCCTGGTTCACCCTATTTAAGACATGCTGGTCCTTGACCAAAAGAGTGTTTTGCTGCCCTGATTGCATGCCCTGTCATGAAGTTTTTACTTTTCCTATACACACAACCCCCAAGAACTGGAACTACTCAGTTTCAGTAATCTGATGTAAATCAGCTGATGGTACCAGACAGAAGACTTGTTTGCAGGCTCAATGGACCATTATCTGAAAGGATAACAAGAGCAATCCAAACTCAGTAGAATCAGCAATATGAAATCAACTTTTCTACCACCAAAAACAAAGAAGCAATTCACAACAGATCAGTGTGGATGCACCAGAGGCTTTGAATTTAAACAAATAATAGCAGCTGTAAAATATATTTATTATTATTATTATTATTATTATTATTATTATTAAAAATCCCCCATTTTTCCCAAAACATCATTACATCGACCATAATCTTTCTTTTTTCTGTGACCGAGTAGTCCTGGTATCAATTTTGGGTGATGTGAACCATTACCCTTAAAATCCTTAAATGACTGCTCACATCTGTATGACTTCCCCTCACTTGAAAGAGCCAGAAATGCAAATGAATTAATCTGCAGGATGAGCTTGATGCAGAAAAATGTTGTTTACTTTGGTATGTTTGGAACAGTTCATGGTTACCCCCTGCTATGAGGAAAAAAAAAAGCCATATGACACCAGAGAAAAAAAATTCAAGACCATTTAGCAACTACTGGAATTAACCTGATGAACCCAAGTCTTGCCACAGGCAAGGTAAACAAATTGACCCTGTGACTTCCACATAGCTTTGCATTGCATGGAAGTGGAGGATCAGTGGCGTCAGGAGCTTCAACAAGAAAACTGAAGCTCTGTTTGCTCGCACAACAGTTCTCTTCAAAAGGGAAAGAAGAAATAAAATGGCATTAAGGAATCAGTGCAGTGAGGGCATTTTCATTTCAATCTACAAATCTGCTTTGACTTTGACTTTGTCTTTGCAGCAGAGTTTTTGTGGGCCTAGCATTCTTGAGTTTCAGCCTCCAAAGTCTGGAGCAGTGTTTGAGTTTAACTGTATGGTTGTGTCAACCTTTTTTGGGCTGCATTAAGTGGTGAGCTCTTCTGTGAAGCCACATCCCACAGACTTCAACATTGTGCCTGAGGTATTTGCCAAATTACTGTGGGATACTCGCCTTTGTCCCTTGATCTGTCTGCAAAAGCAAAACAGAAGTCTCTGGTTTGTCACATCCTCCCTTCCAGCTGTTCCAGCTGTTTGCCTTCATGAACCTCTCTGGACGTGAGCACTGGGTAGGTGATGGTTTGTCTGGAGGATGCTTCAGCCTTGCCTTGTAACCTTGACAAAGCAGAACTCAGCAGCTCACCCAGGCTGAGACATGGTAGAGCAGAGACACTTGGCCTGGGTTTCAGCAGCTGTGGACACCCCAGTGCTGGCTCACTCTGGACCACAACAGCACGCCCAGAGCTGGACTGCAGGACTGGTTCAGGCTGCACCTTTGTGCTCATCAACTATGACTCCAAAAGTTTGGGAAGTTCCAGGACTTCAGGAGGATAAGACATCAGTTCAGAAGGGGCAGCCATTACGCTTGGGAATTTGGTCATCCCTGAACAGCCACTGTTGGTGGTTATGTTATCTGGTGCTGGCAAACTGCCCCCTCTTGTGTAGTGAGGATGACCTGTTAGGCAGCTATTGCTATGGCTTATTGGCAGGATGTGTGGCTGAATCAACAGCAGTAATAGAAAGAGTGGTGTTCCTGAAGAGGACTGGAGCAGCTGACAGCACCGGTGTGTCCAACATTTGTCTTCCACCAGCTCGCAAAATATGTCTGAAACAGATATGACAATACTGGGTCATTATTGCAGGCATAACCCGAGCCCCAGTAGAGAGACACATTCATAATGCAAGGTTCCCTGGTAAAGAGGGGGATTTCAGAGTGCTCTGGCATCTATTCACTCCTGCAAGAGGAGATTTTGCTCTCCTCTGAGCTGTGACTGAATCTGTTGCTGGTCTATAGCTGATTCCTGCAGCCACACTTTGAAGGAGAAGACAGGTTTAACTGCACCCTGAAGAGAGGTGGGAATCATACCCCTGTAAATGAATAAATACGAACCATACAAACTGCAACGTGTCTGTGGGCTGCACATTCATCCAGCTGAAAACACCACACTCCTCTCTGCTGCCCCATTTGGGACCCACCCTGCCCGTTGTGTATAAAAGGTTTCACCTCGTGCTATTTTGCCATGCGCAAACATTCTTATTTTTCTCCTGCTTGTGTTTTTGTTGCACTCCTTGCATTGGTTTTCCAGTATTAATGCCCCTTAGTCACACTGAAGTTAGACAGGCTTCTGCTCTGTGTTTTTTTCTTCTCCCCCAGGGGTTTGTGAAGAGCAGAGCAGGGAGAAGTATAGCCTTCACAAATCAGGAGGCTGAATGAGCTTTCACAAGGTAAAAACATTGGATAAAGTAAATATTTTAGGCCATGATATGTAGGGGGTTGTTTCATAGGCTGGAGTTACCTTCAGGAATGAATCTTCCCATTGTATATAAAACCCATCTAACTGCTGAGAAGAGAGGGCTTTTTGAAAAATGCATTTTATTACATAATATTTACATTTGCTTTACATTGTTATGGCCTTACTGACTATTTAGCAGCCAAGACTATTGAATAGTTCTGTTCTTCTTCTTCTTCTTTTTTATTTTTTTTTTTGTGAAAGCTAAAGAGATCCTGTCAGATTTGGAAGGACCAGGAGTTGACTCTATTTGCCAAGTCAGTGTTAATTCCTTGTGCAGGATATTTTCATAAACGAGTGCCTCAGTAAAGTTGGTTTGGTAGGAAAAAGGAAAAAAAATAAAATAAAAATAGAGGTGGCTGGAGCCCAGCACCTGGCAGTACAAACACGTGCAGCTCAGCAGAGAGTGAGCAGCCCCTTGGGGAAAAACCTCTGGGCACTCCAAGGCGATGAGTAACCCCTGCCACGACCATGCCCTGGCAGCCACAAGCTGTGAGTCAGCCCCCCTCTGCCAGATTATAAGGGGGAGGTTGGTTTAAGTGTCCTTAGGCTTTAAAAAAATAATAACACATGTGGGGTTTTATTTTTATGCTTTCCTTTCCCATGTTTGGACCCTTGACTCTGCATTCTGGTCATGGTTTCCCATTTCTCTCAAAATTATTTTTTCTTTTTTTTTAACTGAAAGCTGAGGTTCTCATCTAATCACTTCACTCCAGGAGCTGGGGCTTTTCAAACAATAAATATCTCAAGCCTGGCAAGGAGCTCTGAGGGCTTGTGTTGGTGATTGCTGAAATAACAACCTTGGATGTTTACGCAGTGTAGAACATAGTGAAAAAACAAGCTTCAGTTTCAAGATATAAATCTTCCCCATTGTGAGAAATAGCTTCAGAGAGCTGTTTGTTTTAATTAATAGTTGCAGAATGGTGAATAATTGGGATAAAATAACTGGCCCAAACCTTCACCTAAATCCTTGCGGAAAAAAATAAAAAACAATACCAGACATTAAAACCTTCTTTTAAGATATGAAGCTTCCAGCTAGCTTGCATCAAAACATCTTCAAGTAAGAGCTTATAGCTAGACTCCTGAACTCAGTTTTAATGAAGGGTCCTGATTTTAAATCTGGCTGCACATTAAAGATCCTATATATAGATTTAGGAAGTCTAACTTAAGGCTTCATTTTTGAAAAAGGATACCTTGGCCTCTTTCGCAAATGTATTTTTATATTCATGTGTGTGTGTGTGTGTGTGTGTGTGTCTGTATATAGATATAGATATAGTTATATAGATATAATTAGAGAGAAGTATGTTTCTCTAAAATTCCTGGCTTCAGGCCTTGACTTGGCAGTGAAAAGAATATGTGAAGAGGTTTATGAAAAATAAATCTTTGCATTCCTCCAGCACCTTTCACCTGAGTATCTCAAAACACTTTACACCAAGGAAGAACTATGCCACTTTAGCCCTGCTCAACCCTAGAGGAATCTGCAGCAGGGAGTGGTCTGGTGACCTGTCCCAGGTTGTCACGGTGGGTTTTCTGACCTGACCCAAGCTACGGAGGGCAGTCAGTCTCCCCCTCTGTTCCTCCCTCCCCATCACCTTCCTCCTGCTCCCACCCTCTCTGCCCAAATCCAGCATGGCAGCCCCATGGGCTGCTGATCTCCTGCTGCTGCCCTCAGCAACTCTATTTCTCCACACATTTCTTGCATCCCATCTCCCTACACATTTTGGAAAATGCAGCCCTGACCCCAAACTGTTTACAGGATAAATAAACACAATTTTGTGTGTGGGTGAGAGAGACGCAAAGAAAAGTGTTGTCTTGCCAACACCCCCTAATCGCTCTGCTTACGTGCTTTATGTCTTTCCTTCATTCTTTATCTTTTTTGTTTATTTAAAATATACCCTCTTCAGGCTGGGGATGCTGCCTCCTTCTCCTGCCTTTTCCACAGTGCAGCCCCAGAGCTGGTTGGAACCCCACACTGCTACCACAGTACAAACAATAATAAATAAAACCAGCACTCTGAGGAGATTATAATTAGAGCTGTGCAAAACTCAGCAGTTTTGGTCTGCATCAGTTCCTCCCTGCTGAGTCTACATTGTGTTTTGTATTTGTATGCAAAAAACCCAAAGCAAAACTTCCAAAGTGCCAAGTGTGCCCGGGTCCAGGCTCATGCACATACCAGGGTGTTTCAAGAGGTTTCTCCTTGAAATTATAAACCTGCTCAATCCAAGTTTACTGAAAGGTTCCTGAACCTTTGTGGACTTCAGGGACCAGAAAAGTTTTTGGTATTATAAAAACCTCTCTCAGCTCTGCCTAATGCACCAAGTGTCACACCATACTGCCCTGTGGCTAACAAGAGGATTTAATCTCCCCCAACTGCCCGAGCAGACCCACTCCTGAGCACCACATCTGGCTTTCAAACAGTGTTTCAGATTGCCACATTCACTGGCCATGGCCAAGTGATGTGGGTAAACAGAGCCATGTCAAAAATCCTGCTCTGACCCAGGACACTGCACTGAAACCACCATGATCTGAGTAATCCCTGAGAGTCCCTGGGAAATGCTGATAGGGCTGGGGAAGGCACAGCATTTTGATTGCACCACAGATGTGCAGACCTTCATTGTCACCCCCTTGTGCACACGGGTCCTGCTCCCCTCTGCCTCTCTGGCCAGGGCTGGGGATGGAGGTGAAGTCCAGAACAGCCGTGATACCTCTAAACAGCCCAAGGATGTTTAGTGGGGCAGCTCTTACTTTTCCCCTCCTCTCTGATTTTGTGGCACTTCCCAACACGACCTGTGCTTTTGGCATACGCTAAATCACAAATCTCTGAACTAAAGCTGGCAGGAGTTCTTTTTGCCTTCCCAGGTAAAATTTGCAGGATCTGCTGCGCTACAAGGAATCACATTGATTTTGATGGATTTTTCAAGAATAATAAGCAAAAACAAACAGATATTTGAATGGAGGTTTTCAGTGTTTTCAGAATGAAAGGGAAGGGGATCATGCATTTCACAGTGATTTTTTGTCTTCTGCAGATCATTAGCAAATAATAAAGGGAGAAAAATAGATTGTATGGCAAAGAAACTATTTGCTTGTACTCAGGCTTGGCACGGTCTGGGACTTGGAGAATTTTTTCTTAATCTTTTTGCAAGACAGAAAATCCACATCCTTATTAACAGTAATTAAAACCTTAGCTCAAATTCCTAGAAGAAAAGCAGTCGTGTGCCTTACTATGAACATTTCAGCTGACTGTGCCAGAGGTGAGGGGAAGAAGGGTGAGGAACCCCATTTTTTTGATGGGGTGCAACATGCCTCAGCTGATGCACAGCATAGACCTCAAGACCCTCTTCTTGAGGCTTTTGCCTTTTCCCTCTGCTCCTGTGTAATCTGCAAGCAGTAAATTGTCACTTCAGCAGGGAGGAGGAGCCGTCCATGATCCTGGGATCCAGACTGGGGGCAGCTCCAGAAAACAACCCAGGCATTTTTAAATATAGCTTAGACATACAGATTATGTTAAGTCAGTAGACTGTAGTCACAGTTCATGGTGAGTAAAAGTAGAACAAAGGTTGGACTCAATGATCTTGAAGGTCTTTCCCCACCTTAAAGATTTCTACAATTCCACTGTAAGTAGATGCAGCTGCTTACCTTTTTTGAGCAAGTATATCTCTGCAGTTCTCAGTAGTCAAGTGTTACCTATTTTCTTAATGAATTTTAGCTTATTTCTCTTTTATTAATGGAATTTAGCTTTCTGACCTGAAAATCATATGCTTTCCCTCATGGCAGAAAGTTGCATAAGGATCTCCATGGCTTCCTGGTTCTACCTCTAGACCCTCAACAGACCCAGTAACCCAAAATCTTAATTAAACTACAGCACTGGTTTAAATTGTTCTGCTAAATGCTGGGACAGTGAAATATCACCAGGCCATTCTCATATTCCTACACCTCCATGTTCATGTTAATACACGTCCCTTTTTATTATTGCTGTACTTTTTCTCTGCAATGATATATGAAAAAAGAAGAAACATGGAAGATAAATATTATATATATATATATATATATATATATATAATCATCTCCATGACAGTATTCCCTGCAGGATAAGGCTAAAGAGCTGTAAAAGCGATAGTAGGCATAGCTGAATTTTTTTCCCCCCTTAATTAACAGCACAGTGCCTTGCAACAGAAAATTGAGGCAGGTTTCTGCTGACTTAGCAAGTGCCTCATGAGGAAGAAATCTATCTGGCAATTATGGCTTTGCGTCTCCCGCCCTGTCTCCTGTTGTTTGTGTAAGACACCGGTGCTTCTGCCACGGGCTCCTTCACACAGCTGTCCTGTCACTGCCAGCTTTCATAGGTAATCCATCCAGCTCAGCAGAGTTCAAATAAGACACATCCCTTTCTTTGCTTTAATTAATGCTTTATTTGAGTCTCCCCTGGGGATGTAGCCATGCTGATTTTTCAAAATTCTTGATTATTTTTCAAGCACGAAAGAAATAGAAAAATGGCCGCTGCTGAGATTCTGGATTTGGGAAATCTGCTTTGCTCAGTCTTCTGTTCTCAGTCGGTGTTTTAAATGGCCATGGACATCTCTTTAGCTACAGAACATATTATGCAATTAATTCTCCAGCTTGGGAAGAAGAAAAAGACAAGTCCAGCCAAATTCATTGTCATTGCAACCTCTTCTGCTGTCCTGCACACAGAGTACTGCAGCTATAGCCCATTCATGCACTGGTTTGTGCTGGCATCCCCCAAACATTTCTTAGGCCCTTCCAGGTGCTGAGCAATCCCTGATCAAGTCATGAACTGTTCTTTGCTGTGTTGTTGTTTTTCCTGCCTGTGGGTTTTGCTGACCTGGGATCAAATGCTGTATCTTGGTGTGACTGAACAGACAGACGGACACCGTCAGCACCAGGTAGGTCACTGTGGCCCCAAATCTGGACAAGGCAGTCCAGAGTCCACCCACTTGCCATGGCTTTTTCAAGAACTCATTAAAAAATACGTGTGGCAGTGCTGTTAATCAGACCTGGAATATACCAGCAAGTCACTAAAATTCATCAAAAAACAGATAAGCCAGACAGGCTAAAACCAAAGGGTTCAGCAAAACACATTTGAATCAGTCAGAATCAAGAACTGCTATATCCTCAATCAGCACTGCCTGATAATATTTCACTTGCTTTGTGTTTCTGTGTTTTAATGAGGAAACAATGGTGTTTTGTAATCCTATTTAAGTACATAACACCACCCTGTGCTGCTGCAGCTTCTCCCTCCAGTCACCTCATGAGCGTTGTGCAAAATCCCGTGGCACCTTCAGAGGCTGTGTGAGTTTCAGTGTGTTGTGTAAAGGCAACCCCAGGGACTTGTCCCGTGCTGAGCAGAGAAGGAATGAGGGCAGAATTTTTCATTTAACCTGTTCAACAGCTCATGGTGCAAAGGCCCAGCTCTAACTTCCCAAGACCCTCACAAGTCAGCTTCTCCTGAGCTTCCTGTATCACTTTCACTGAAACAGGGCAGGGCAAAATGAGTCCCAGGACAGGCTCCCCAATGCCCAGGGCATGTTGTGAACTTGGTTTTTCTGGCAGCAGCACAAATCTGCACACAGACCAGCTCTTAATCTGGCTACAGGTTTTGGCTAAAATGGCGTAAGCTGAAAAGAGAGGCCCACAGAGTGGCCTCCCAGTGACACCCTCTGATCACCAGACAATCATCCTTTTGCTTCTTGATCACTCTTTTACTCCTGGCATGAGCAGCATGCCACACGTCCAACCTTATTCTGCTGTGTCCATGTCAATCCTCAAAGGGCCAACACAAAGTAAGAACCCCATCTTCTCTTGTCCTGTCCTCTGCCAACAGGCACTGATCTTCTTTTTCCAGCACAACTTCCTTACTTCCTACAGCCAACATTTCAGCCTTCATATTAGATTACTCTTACCTTTTTGTTGGTCTGTGTCTCCTGTTTTGTTCTAAGACTGAAACCTATCCAATTTTGACTGGTTTCATGTCAGAAAGACAGGAAATGACAGATTATGTGATCTATATGGTTAACAAATATTGATAAGGCTCATCGAAGAAGTGACTTGTGCTCAATGCACAAAGGCTGGCCTGGGGTGTAGACTGGATCTTGGGTTTCTGAGCTCCCGGTCAAGTCCTACGAGAACTGCCTGGAACTTTTCTAGTACCTACATGTCTTGCTATCTAAATCTCCATCACCATAATGCCTGTGCTCCTCCCAATAACAACACTCCCTCTCTCCCTCTCACTTTGCCTTTCTCACCAACCTATAAGATGGGCTGATAATTTCAAGTAGGGATTTTTATGTGTGTGTGTGTGTGTGTGTGTGTGTGTGTGTGTGTGTGTGTCAGTGCAGGGCAGTTGTGTATCAACACATGTGATAAAGTGTATGGAAGTTACCTTGGCACTCACAGTCCATCAGGTATGTCAGGTCAGCAGGGCTGGATTAAGGGAATTCTCCCACTGGCTCCAGTAACAGCAAGTTATTCTTGCAACTAAGCTGAAAAGAAAGAGTCCAAAGTGACTCCCCCTTGCAGGAGCTGGTGAACCCTATCTAGCCATGAGGCTGGTGTGGTTAGATGTGGTTCTCAAGGAGGGGATTTATTTGAGCTCAAAAAAGCCAAAGTGAAGGCAAAGCAATCAGAGCATGGAAGGCTTGATACCATCTATTCAAAGGGTTAGGTGAGATGCAAACACAAAGTTCATCACGCCCATCTAAAATGCTGAGTTATCGCACACATCTAGTGAAAGGCTTAAGGTCACTCCTTTCTCAGTGCTCCTTTGGCACCATTTGAATACTCAGCACTCCTTTTTATTTTTATTGTTCCTCTCTGTCCAGTATTGTTTAGAGATTTAAAAATTAAATTAATCAGCCTCTTGGAGCATAAGTTACAAGGTGGCTTTATTGTGAAATTGCAGTGTGACTCACAGAGGCTGCAGATCCACCTTTGAGGCCGGCCTGGCTCTGTTATTTTTGCCTGTTGTTTGTCTCCACGCTGGTTTTGCAGCAGGACCTGTAGCCACACAATGCAATGAGCTGAGAAATGGCAGTGCGTCATCCCGGGTGTGGCTGAGGAGCGATGGCACAAAGAGAGATGGCAAGATTACAGGGAGGATCTCAGCAGGATCCGGAGGAGGGTGAGGAACAAAACGTCCTGCAACAATAAAAATATCCATTTATGTGCCTGGCTCGGGAGACAGAGAGTTCTGCAAAGTCTCATTCACCTACTGGGGGGAGCAAATTCCAAACTTCAGAAAGCACTGGCTGCAGACACAAAGACAGACAGGTGCATCTGCAAAGAACTAAAAGAGGACAAACTCTCACAAGAGTCCAGCTCCTGCTGCTGTGGAATTGCAGCTGTGGGAAGTTGCCCTTGTGTCCACTCAAAGAGTGGCGCCACTGGAATTTCTTGAGCCAGAAACAGCTACTTCTGGGAGCAGGAGAAATTATGCTGCCTGGTTTCCTGTGACTCTCTATTTTGTGGTTGATTATCTGAGGCTAATAAGGGGCAAGAGCTGAATAAAGCTTTTCCTGTGGTCAGGGCATCCTGTGTAGATTCTCCGGGGTCTAATAATACAGTTCACCTTCCTCTTCTGCTCTTCCTTCAAAGAGGCACTAATTTGGATGTCTGTCTCTGCACAAGTGCCAAACTTTCAGAAATCTGTATTAACTTTTTATCTGTAAGGACTCTTTGGAAAATGTGTCTGAAGTTGGCCAGCTTAATCCAAAGCTGCCATAGCAATATACACACAGATACATCACCAGCCAAACCTCGTTTGTTTAGGAAGCAAGGGTTCATTTTTAAAAAATAAATCACACCTTCCCCAGAGAGGCAACTCATAATCTGTGTGCTGACCAGGCCTGCTCTCGAAAGCCAGGGCTCAACTTGTGATAGTTGCTTAGCAATTAAGCAAACGACTTCTTACATCAGAAACAGCAACCACAGACACAGATCTTACTGGGGAGCTTCATCAGTACAACTGTGGCATGGGAAATACAAAAACAAAATGCCCACTGAGAAGGTACTGGCAGGAAATACCCCAGGAGCTCAGGGCAGAGGGATAGACTTTGTGCTTTCATTTAAACAGGAAAGGTAGATGGAAACCAAAATAAATGAAATTATGCTTAAAATAAAGTTACCATACCCTAGGCCAACAGAGGTTGTAACACCTGACCTAAGAATGGGTGGGGATGTTTGGGATAAAGGAAGGGAGGCCTGGAAAATTGTGGCGTTATCTAGATAAGTTTCATGGAATGAAAATAAACAGCCGATATCTGCTAAGGGGTACACGGAAAAAGTCAACAAGACAGTCTGGTGGTTCATATGATTTTTTGGTGTTCATGAAGAATTGGATCTTCCTGAACAACAGGCTGCCATGGAAGTGGAGCTAATTTAGGTTCTGTACCTGTTTACCTGTAACATTTGGGACTACTGGCAAGAGCTCCTGGTCTGGAGCTGCTGCTTCTGCGCTGCTTGCACCCTAAGCAGAGCCCAGCGATGGGAGCACAGCTCAGTGCTGGGACAGGGAGTGCTGGCAGATGGCTACAGGACACTGATGTCCCACTGTGAGGTGTTCCCCTGTGTCTGTGCCACCTGGCAGTGCTGCTTTTTTCCAACAGAATCATCGTAGAATTGAGGCCAACTCCATTACAACTCATCCCAAAACCAGACAGTTAATGGGATCCTGTTCATCAAAGCCTTCCTGTTGTTTAAGAGACACAAGCTGCTAGTTTTCTGCTAATATGAATGCCAAGGTTTGTTCAAGAAAGATGTCATGATAGATGACAATTATTACTCCTCAGAGACTTGAGAAATGGTGGCATAGATACATCTCTAGGCATATGTATGTACGAGTACTTAGGGGCCTCCAAAAGCTTATCCTAAAGGTGTAATCCTGCAAACTGTTGATCATTCTGGCTCCACTCCAGCAAAGCACTTAAATATTTGGTGAACTCAGGAAGACTCTTCACATGCTTCAAGCACATCCACAAGCACTTTGTTGGAGTGGGCTCAGAGGCTGCTCTGCAGCCACACCTTGCACGTGAGAAATACCCCCAAGCTAGTCCCAGTCTCTGTGCCTGGTGTGGCCATTGCCTTCCTCATAGCTATGGACAGGCGACATCAACACTGACATTGTCTGCCCTTGCTGAAAGGGAAAAGTTTCAGCATTCTACCTCAGTGAAATACCTTTAACAGGACAAGCAAGGTGAGAGAGACGAAGTTTTGCAGGCAGAGCTGTGGACAAAGATGTCCCTTCCCAGAATCAGCAGTCTCTGGGCAGCAATAAATCCACATGCTAAAAAATAAAGCAATTCCTAAAATATACAATTCAGGCTTTGAACCATACAATAGGCAATTCGTTTGAATAACTGGGTGTAACTGTAGGCAAAGAGAAGCTACAGGACCAGATGAGCATATAAAGCTAAACATGGGCTTTACAGGATCTAATCAAATCAGTCCACCATCTGGAATGAGAAGAAGCATCATGTGACAGACCTGGTCAACGTGTGAAAATGGTACAAATTTCTGGATAACAAGCTTAAGCTAAATCAATATGTAACATGAGTCAGAAATGGAAGCATCCATAAAATGGGTTGCACCAGTTCATCCAAATTACATCTGGTTTTACTACATTAATACCATTTTCTTCTACAAACTGACCTTAGGTGGCCTATCACAAATACCACGCTGGGAGTACCAGAAACCCATACCTGCAGTAACTCATGGCACACTCAGGTTCACATGTATACTTCTATCCATACAAAATAAATCCTACCTATCAAACAACTCTCTTCCAAGCAGTTGGTGTTAAAACCCTCCAGGCGGGTGTGTTTAAGTCAGAGCTGCAGAAGAGTGGATCCTGATTCATTGGAGCTACCTCAGGATCAGGAGCTGTAGCAAGGGCTGGAAAGAGAAGGAAATGGTAAAGCCAAGAGCACAGAGTTGGGCCACTGCTAGAGAAGTGATGTTCAGTGGGCTGAGCTCAGGACTCTGGTGGTTTGGAAACCCTGGGCTGGGATATAATGTTTGCATGGCCCCAGATGGGGTTGACTTTGCAGCGCTGGAAAACATCACACCAGCAGCCAAAGCCCCCGGGGATGCCCTTTGCTGTGCTCCTGGGTTCTGCTGAGTTCTGGTGGCTTTGGGTTATTTGTGCTTAGGTTTGCAGTTTGCTGTGGGATGGGAAGTGCATGGCAAGGAGGGGAGGTTTGGATATGTAATTTCCCAGGACAAAGCCCCCCTCGTGCAGGAGCTCTGACAGCAGGGGATTGCACTCAGCCACACAGTACTTCTTCCATCCTCCACCGCTGCCAGGACACCTTGGGCTGTCCTGTGGGCTCACAGCTTTCTGCACTGGAGTGAGGCAAACGAGAAGCCAAAGTCAATCCAGCTCAACCAAAAGCAGAAGTTGCTGTTGCCCCTTGACACCATGGCATTCTGATTGGTGGCACAAATTGGGGTGCCCCCTCTTTCCCCCCTGTTTTGTGCTGCATCCTGAGTACCAGCAGCCTGGACATGCTGCAGACAACTGCACCAAGGCAGGGAGGGAAAGAGCAGAGCCTCCATGAGGTGACAGTGACTTTATGTAATCTATGAGGTTAAGCTTTTGGTGCAAAGCTTCACTGACTTAGCAACATGTGAATGAGTTTGTGGGTTACAGATTTACTCCAGTGCTCCAGCAGACCATCTTCCTCTTCTGCTGCTTCTCTGGAAATAGTTCAAGTCAGTGTGTTGTGTACATAATTACTACTGGCTTTCTAGCCTCCAGAAATCATATTAAAAAGATAGACAAAACCCAGGGGTGTCACCAAACCAACAGGGGGAGGGATTTTTCTGGCCTAAAGTGACAGGAGTTGGGAGAGACCATGTGGCTACTACGACTGAGTTTTCCACACATGCATTTTGTTTATGGTCTCTGTGTGCAAAATATGCCAGGAAAAAAAAAAAAAAAAAAGCTCTCAGGGGAGTTAGGAATCTGTCCAGCATGTGGCAAATCCCCAGTATGACCCAGCCCTCTTCATCTGTCTTGCTGCCATGCCAGGGGTCTTTCTCCACAAGGCATTTCTGCAGTGCAGCAGGAGGAGAAAAAGAGGCATTTAAGCATCACCAGGTCACACAAACAGAGGCTCAAAAGTATCCTCAAACAGCCCATGGGTGTTGAAAGCCAATCTGGTGCTCAAGGTGAAGGGGACACCTTGAGCCCCATGGGTTGAGTGACTTTGTGGCTTGCTGTGCCTCACTGGAGCTGGTGGCAGGGCTTTATTTTTTTCTTTTTCTTTTTGTCTGACAGTCCTGCATGTCACCATGGAGTCCAGCCTCCTTTCACAGGGGGATGTTAGAGTAAATATACATTTCAACACTCCTTCAGCTCACCTCAAAGTCCTAATAACAACAGTGCAATATTTTAAACTGCTTTTGCAAGTCTCCTTTCTACAGGGCAGTTGAAAGGATATAAAAGCATTTTAACAATTTTATAGATCATCTCCAGAGCGCTTTTGTGATGTGGGAGAACGGGAGTTTTGTTGCCATTTGCCTGTGGACAGCTGCCAAGCTCACCTGTCTCCACCAAGCCAGCGAGGGCCATATCACATCTCTCTGGAAACTCTGCAGCCAGCTCTGGATGGCTTCTCACTTTACTCATCTGAAAAACACATTGCTCCATTTAACCCTTTCTCAACACTTGCTGGGGGTGTTGCTCAAAACAGGCAACTTCTGTTTGGGCTCAGGGAAAGTCAGAGCTGTGAGGTAGATTTGGAGAAATCTGAAACCAGGACCCTTCTGTGGAAAAAACCCTCACCCACATGAAAATTCCTCTAACCCTGTAAGTCATCCTACTGACTTCGGGCCAAGTGTCCACAGCTCTTCTTTTGCCACTCCCTGATCATAGTTAACTGGCCTCCAAATCAGACCCTTCTTTAAAAACCTCCAATTTGACAGGGTGCTGATTACATCTTCCTATGGGCCACTTAATTTTGCAAGGTCCTGCTTCTAATCTAAAAAATTATCATGAAAACCCTCCCATATATGGTTGACAGAGGAGAACTTTGCAGTTTGGTTTGCTGGTGTTCGGGAAATATTTACTGATCCTCATGTGGAAGGTGTGACAGAAGTGTAGTGTAATCTACTCCCCTGTGTTAGAATTTCTCAGTTTCCATCCCTACAAATGAATATTCTCCATCCTCCTCTTCTCTGGGAAAGAAGAGTACATAAAATTATTCCTCGTCACATTCCTTCACTGAGTTGGCATAATACAGTGAAATACACCGAGTTTCAATGATATGGAATATGCAGACATGGCTTATCTAAGAAAAAGCATGCAGATCAAAATCAACAAAGCCTCACAAAAGAAAACCCCAAAAGAGCTTTCATCTGCCTGATCCCATTTCCCTGCCTACACTTCTTTTTACTCTATCGCAATACATTAGTTCTGCTTTAGTTTCTGCTCTGCAGCAACATATCTGTTTAAGAAAGATTCTGTTGAGTCATTACCAGCATCAGCCAAACAGGCTTTTCAAGAATGGAGGAGAAAATAAAGGCTGTGGTTTTCAAATTCATTCCATGCTGCTTAACCCTTAAACCACTAGTGACTTTCAGACTCTCAGCCACGTCAATGCTGAGCACAATTTGGGGCTGTTGTGCCTGAGACAGAACAATGTCCGTGCTTTTGTCAATGACTGACCACTCAGGCAGTTCTGGCCATGCACCTCGAAGGCAGAAATTGTAGTGAAGGTCTCTGCTGGCCATCCCACGTCCTAAACACTCCCTTCTTGCTTGTAAACACTCTCTCAGATAACCCAGACCCACACCTAAACAGAAGCAGGGAGAAGGGCTTTTCTACCAGAAGCTGGCAGTTGCAACAATAGAAAAGGAAGAGAGACCAGCACGTCTCTCCCTCTGTGATGGAGCAAAGATTCTCTACTCCTTCTTCCCCCAGCAGGTTGTATTTAGGAGAGAACAGTGGTTGCCAAAAAAGATAGAACTTGAATAAGCTCCTGGTACCTTGAGGTTTGAGGGGCCCTCAGGAGAGCCAACACTTGGAGTGAGAAGAGACAGAAGAGGCGAAAGCGGATAAGGTGATTTTCCTTGCCTGGGTTTTTAAAGCAATTTCAGCCTGCTAAGCTGTCAGCCCACGCTGCCAATAGCTATTTCCAAAGTTATCTTTGCACAGAAAAAGGCTGGAATCCTTCTCTCTCTCATTCTCTCTGCCTCCCTTTTTAATGAAAGCTCGGTTTAGATCTGATATCACTCTAAAAGGTTTGCTATCAAAGTTTATTAGACCCATTGGGACAGATCACAGTTTGCAGAGGCTCATAGTTTCGCAGCAGATAATTGTAAAGTGAACCATTCAATGTTCTTCAAAATGCTCATTTTCCTTGGGCTCATCCATAACACAAAGCTGCACTGTGTTCAAGCATCATTAGAAGTGATCCCAGCTGATTACATGATGCTGGCCATAGTTCTGCCTTTGAAGCAAAGTCAAGCAGCTCCCGGCCCCCAGCCTGTCCCACTGGATGATGCTGAGGTGAGTGGGAGCCATTTGCAGTGAAGGCAAGCCCTACCAGCACAAGGGGATAATGCCTGCTATGTGCTCTCAAAAAAAGATCAGAGCTTAAAAAATGCTAGGAAGCATGAGTGCAGCTTCCCTTTAAGAATCCATATTTGCCTTTCCCTGCTTAATGATGATGATGATGTGAATAATCATAATAGTAATAGTAATAGTAATTAATAGTAATAGCAATAGCAATAGCAATAGCAATAGCAATAGTAATAGTAATAGTAATAGTAATAGTAATAGTAATAGTAATAGTAATGAAAGACTCCTCTACCTAGGGACTACAGCTGAAAAATTTCAGCTAGAAAGCAAAGAAACAAGAGAAGGAATTAGTTAGCATGTCTCCCTATAGAATAGCTGGGGTTTTTTTCAGTTTTATTGTTTTGGGGGTTTTTTGTTTTGTTTTGTTTTGGTTTGGTTTGGTTTTTTATAATGAAGTCATTGGTGATATTATGTGGCTTTTAGTAGGCTATCCTAAAAATGCATGGGAATAAACACCATATATCTGGTAGGATCTCTGACTGCAATATGTATCACTGAGGCATTTATTTACAGTGCAAAGGGAGGGAAGGCTGTTTCATTTCCCAGGACAGTAATGGAAAGCATGATGTCCTATGACCAAGGGTGGTGAAGGCTGGAAGAGGGACTGGGAAAAAAACATTCACAGTAAACTGAAGAGCAAAGGAGAGATTCAGAGCAGATATTTGCAGGATGCATCATCTTCTGCCCTGGGAAAAGGCTGAGAGACAAAATGGTTGAATCAAGTCCTTGGGCCAGCAATGTCCTGTCCTTCTGCTGCCATTTCCCCATGACTTTGCATTGTCATCTGGTCTAGAGCAGCAGGCTGCAACAAAACTCAGGGAACGGGTGGTTGTCAGATGCCCATGTTCCCTGCCAGGCTTTTTCCTTGCTTTTGGCCTCAGAATGCCTCTCACCAGAAGCATTTGCCACCATCTGACAGCTCTTCTGCTCTCTGATTCCTTAACAGGTCGTGCAGATGGACCAGAAGCTGGATGATATCCTGAGCAAACTCCAGGCTCAGCTGGGGGATCAGCTCCAGGCACAGATGCCAGGGCTGGCCACCCCACCTGCCAGACATCCACAGAGAACCCGAGAGTCCCCCCAAATGAACCAGACAATGTGAAAGCCAGTGGACAGCCACATGTGACCCTCTTGCTCTTTCTCGTCTGCCTGTTTCTCAGTCTTGGTGTCTTCAGCTCTGCCGTGGGTGAAATGAAATATTCTGCAGTACTAGATTAATGAGGAAAAAAAAGACAAAAAATAAAAAAAGAAGAAAAAAATTAAGAAAAGAAAAAAAAAGAGAAGAAACAGCAAGGAGCCAGACAAAACCTAATGAGAGCACATAAGTTTTGCACCTGTTTTATTTTAGCCATCATTAGCTAAACTCTGCCAGCCCTCAGCAACCCAGTTCCCATCCCCCTAGCCCCATTCGGGCTGAGCACACAAGCACAGGGAACGCTGTTGAGGGAAGCATCCCAGCCAGGGTTAGGATGACCCATTTGTGGGCACGGAAGGGGAAAAGAACTGTTCTTTTGGCATTTAATCGCTAAGTTTAATGCTCACAGCATGCCCGAAAGGGGGAAAGGAGCCAGCATTTGAACATGAAACAAATGGAAATCAGTGAACAGGAAAATTAAACAGCATGTTTTGACTTCTACCAAGCAGTGAGGATCATAAGAAGGGCAGATTTATATGCTAGTGTGAATGACAAAGTAAAGACAACAGGCTACTGATTAAAAATATGGAAGTGTACACAGGCTGGTTGACATATGAAAGGCTGAAGTAGAAACTTCAGCTAATTAAAGCAAAGGGTTGCCAGTGAGATGAGATGCATGTTGGAACAGACAGGCAGGAGAGATAGGATCTGTGTAGGCTTACTTCACCAGAACGCTGTAATAGCTATCAGCTACGCTGATGACTGTTATGCAAAATGTTCTCCAGCTTTTACCTTCATTCAGCAGCGGTTGTTGACTCCAGTTGCCTTAATTTTAACATAAGAAACCTGTATGGTAATTGGCTGTGAACTATCTATGAAGCTGGGTTCAAGAATCGGGGTGCTGCAGGAGGGCTGCAGCTGTGACTGAGAGTGGCAGGGTTCCTTAAAGAAAACAGAAATGCACGCACTGTTGATGAAAGTTAATCCCTGTTTAAATAAACTGCTGTATATAATTTTAAATGCTAGATTTATTTTTTACTTTGTAATCTGGCTGTAAATCGAGTGCACATGCTGGCTGATGTGCTATTGTTGAGGAACACCTCTGGGACAGGTAGCTGGACTCGCAAGCTGCAGGTGGAAATGCAGGCTGAGCTGCAGATTTAAACGCAGATTGAAATACAGCCCGAGCTCTGGGTGGGAGCACAGGACAGGAGCATGAACTGCCGACCTTTAGGATGACAAAGGGCACAAAGGCGGGTGACACCCAGCCAAGTGAATGGACACAGCAGCAGCCGGGAATTGCCGAGCTTTGGGATAACAAGGGAGATGAAATGTGTGATGGCAGCGAGGTGGATGGACACGGAGATGGGGCAGGAGCCATAGACTCGGGAGGAAGAGCGAGACTGGCCACGGGCAGACTGTGATGGGATAAAATCCCAGGGGTTCCTTTGCTGGGGTCCCTCCTTGGAGGCACCAGCTGGGGCTGTTTCTGTGCTACTGCTCCAGGAATAAATGGCTTTATGGAATGAGCCCTCTGGGACTCTGCCGCCTCTGCCATGGCAAAGCTGGAGTGATGTGAGTGGGGTGTGTGGGGAGCGAGGCAGGGACCCTTCGGTCACTGGAGCCAAGGAAGGGCCTTTGGTTCCAGAAAGTCTCCGACTTTGGGAGCACCACTGCCAGAGAGTCCCAGGAATGGCCGGACTGGGGAGTTCCCTTAACATTGCCACCGTGAAATGGATCTTACCTGGCACTTCAGAAAAGGGACAATACAGCACTGTTGCTAAAGACCTAAATAATAAACCAAGCTAAAATGGGTGCAGTGTTACTTACTTGAATCTTTTTAATATATTTGCATAACCAGCAATTTGAATGAGCAGAAGACTGCAGAGCAAAGACCTGATTCCTGGGAAATCCTAAATATATTCTATTCCCACTCATATCCATGAAAGCCAAGCCTGCATTGCATTTAAAAGCAACCTGAAAGACTGGTCCGTTAATAAGCATTTATTTGGACAAATGAGTGGTCCGTTTCAATGTAATCAAATTAGTTTCTAACTATTACCTGTCCCTTTAAAACTCTTTCCCAGGTTTGTGTGTCTGGGAATTCAAGCTTGGAAAGAGCACAATGAGACTGATTCCAATCTTTAGATTGCAGGCGCGTCTTAGACAGAATATTAATGATGTGTGAGAGGCAATAAAAAAAAACAAAAAAAAAAAACAATGTGGTTTTAATTAAATCAGCTGACAAGCCGCTGTTCCATCTTGTCTGATTACTACAGAGTTACTGAACATGACCAAATACAGCATGTAACATGGGAAAAGCAGTAAATAATCATTGCCAGAGCACTGAGTTGCTCCTGGCTTTCAGTCAGGGTCATGAGCTTCTACAATGGTCCTTCATAAAACCTCCCTGGCTCTGGCCAGCCAGAGTTACATGGGCAACTGGACACCAAATTAGGGTTAACACCATTTCATCAGCCACAAGTAAAAGAAAATAAATCTGCCTGGAGATGGCTTTGCCACAGAGGTTCTTAAGAGGAGCAGTGCAGCTTTGAGCAGAAGAGCTAAGGGACGGCTGTGGCCAACACAAGGTGACACTTCCTTCTGCAGCACTGCAGATATTTGTGTGAGGGATATCCTGATCACTTGGTGGACCAAGTAATGCAACAGTGTTTTACTTACTATTCAGCCTCAACAGAAGTGTTTAGGCACTATATATGTAGCAACACCTACTACTCTGAAGTGCCTGGAAAATCCAGCTAAATAGAATACAAGTGGTCACAGCTATGGTGAGTGTCAGAAGGGATGAGTGGGTGGGAGGAAAAGATAAAGAGGCACGCAGTGGTCTCTCCAGAAATACAGAATGTGTGTGTGTTCCAGAGTGTCTGTACGTGTGTGTGTGTGTGTGTGTGTGTGTGTGTGCGTGCATGTGTCTTTTTTTAAACTTACACCAGGGTTTCCCCTGCAAGTCTTGAGGGATGCCAGAGCCTGAACCTTCAGAGGTTTTAAAATCCAGCAGTGCTGGTCATACAACCACTTTACAGCTGGCACTGTGGACACCAGAGTGTGGCAGGACCTGTGACCACCACACTCCCCATTGCTAAAACACAGTTGAGGATGTGGCTTGAGCAAATTGCAGGGAGAAAGGAAGAAGCCTGGTGGGAGACACCCATTTTCACACCATATGAAGAGAATAATGGCAAAAAATTCAAGCAACATAGATTATCCATACTTAAGAAAATCTCCACACCCACAGCTTAGACAGAAGTTGCCATCCAGCAAAATCTTTCCAATTGCCCAGGGGAAAACTACACAGAATTAGCACTGATGTGACCATGTGGTGACACTTCCTGACTCTTCTTTTGAGCAAAGATGCTCTGGTACAAGTATACAAACTGTATATTAATACATTTGCACTTGGCCTTGTTGAACTTGATGTGGCTCTCATGGGCCCACTTCTTAGGCCTGTCCAGGTCCCTCTGGATGCCCTCCCTTCCCTCAAACCCATCCATGCCTGCCTCAGCATGCTGTCACCTGCAAACCTGCTGGGGGGGCATTCCATCCCACAGGCTGGGGCACTGAGGAAGATATTAAATAGTGTTTTTCCCAGCACAGACCCTTGAGGCACATCACTCATTGCTGGTTTCCACTGATCTGTAAACTGAAACTCTTTTGATGCAACCATCCAGACAATTTCTTGTCCATCTAACTTTCCATCCATAACTCTCCAATTCTGAACTAACAATATCAAGTGGGAATCTATCAAAGGCCTTAAAGAAGTCCAGGTAGCTGATCTCAGTTGTCACTGTTGTAGAAGGTAAGTAGACAAGTCAGGCAAAACTGCACTTGCTGAAGTCATGTTCAGTCTCATTAATCTCCACCTTGTCTTCCATACAGTTCAACAGGAGTTCTAGAAGGATCTGTCCCATGATCTTATTAGGCACTAAGATGACTGGTCAGCAGTCCCAGGGTCCTGCTTGTTCCCCCTTGTGAAAACACATGTGCTACCATGCATTCGTTCCCCTTTGGCAGCAGCTCTAACAAGAGCCAAAATTACTGAAAGCATCCCCAGGGAAGTCCACGTGTGTGTTTTCATCTCCATTTGTACTGACACTGGTTCACTGGTGCTCACCCTTTTTTTGTGCTGGATGGGAGTGCAGCTGCTGAGCAAGGAGCACTCAGCAAGGTCACCCCTACATCAGCTCCTCGCGCCAGTGGAACGGTGACAAAGCCATGAACGGACACGGCCCATGAAGTTGTCAGCACTGTGCAGCTACATCTCAGTGGCCCCACATTGCCTTTTCACTCAGAACAGAGGCACAGCCCAGGCAGTCAAGGTCTCCCAAAGCCACAAGATCAGCAGGGGCAGCTGTCAGGAGTACAGTTTACCAGTGCATCAAAAGACAGGAGTGTAGGAGATCAGATACTTTTTTTTGAGATGAGATACTTTTTTTTCCAAAAGATCACATGGTTTTCTAGCTGATCCAATTTCACTGTGGAGGATACATAGTGTCCTCCCTTACCAGAGACATTGACACCAACCCAAACAAGATTTTCCACATTCCTTCTGATAATGCATGGCATCCTGAAGTCTGCTGTCTGCCTGTGATGATGCAAGATGCTCAGAAGTCAGTACAACAAAGCCTGAGGGGATTATTTTCTCATTTCCATAACTACACAGTCAGTAATAATATCAGGAACCAATCTTATCTCAAAACATGTACTCAGATCTTTAATGATGATATTTCTTAAGTGATGTGTACTCAGATCTTTAATGGTGATATTTCTTAAGTGGTGTGTGGGATTAAACACATGTGTATGATAAGGCCACAGCAGTGAGGGAGATAAAAGAATTTTCAACTTCCATCAGCTGGGGGTTTTCATTCCCGAGAAAAGAAAGGTAACTGTGCCCCCAAAACAGATTATATGGGTGACAGATCACAAATCTGCTATCTCATCTGGAGCACTCTCTTCATCTCTGGAGTGTACAAAATAGAAAAGATTCTCCAGACACAGCTGCCCATTTCAGAAGCATGCCTGTCCAGCATCCCTGGATGTTTTCCATCCAACTGCCTTGATGTGGTATCCCAGAGGAACCTGTGCTGGAGGTCCCTCCAATCTCTGTAGGACCAGGACAGCTACATTCCCAGTTCAGTAGCTATGGTGAATGACCAGGGTTCTTTAGGTGCCTCTTTTCTCTGTAGATCAAGCAGTTTTCTCTTCTCACTGAAGTTTCCAACCTAAGCCCTGAAGGGTCTGGACTGACAATACATTCAGCATGTGCTGTATCTCATGCAGCCCTAAACAGCAGAGCTCATTCAGCACTCTTTTGAACAATCTGAGCAATGTGTCTATAAAGAAAACCATGGTTTAGGGAGCAAAATGCCACTGGGTAAAGAATCCCAAACATCAAAACTGCATTATGTAGTATTCTGAAGGAGTACATGCTAGAATCATTGTAATGGCCAAGAAAACCCTGGTGAAGGGCCCAGGGTAGATGCTACTCAGACATCATTTCTAGCTGCAGCATAGCTCAGCCAGCAGAACTAGACAAGATAGTACTGTGCTCTCTCCATGGTAGGAAAAGGTTTGAGTCCCTTTCAACCAGCCTGAAGAGCAATCTCTTTTCTCAGTTAAAGCAACCTTAGCCAAAAGACGCTCCAAGGTAGCTAGAAATATTAGACACCAAAAGAGAGAGAAAAAGTCTAATTAACTAATGGTCATTATCCTTTTCCCACATCCTTTTCTAATCCCTGGAGTATCCCGAGCTCTGGACTGGATTTGTGTTGCTGGTGCTGGTGATATTCACGTGCTCCCTGCAGCTCCCTCTCTGCTGCCCAGCAAACAGTGTCTGCCAGACAGGAAAGAGAGAAACAGCAAAGAGCATCCTCCCTACCAGGAACTGTTTTGCCAAAACACTTACTACTTCGTGTTTAGCCCTCCTGGGTTACAGTGGCTCCCAAATGACTCTGTTAATGTACAGTATCTCTGCTTAGATTCCTGGCTGAACACCCATTTGTCTCAGGGCTTGGATCTGGCACATGTGGGTTTGTGAAGAGAATTTTAACTCATCTTCATTATGTTGTTTGATCTCCCCCTGGGGTGGGTGGAACTGCGTGCAAGGAACTGGCCTGACATAAGCAGTGAGGGGAATTTTTGAACTCTGTGATTAATGTTACTGCTGTATCTTGTCTGGCCAATCAGACAGGCAAAGATTGTTCTTTGTTTAACCAAAGAATCATAATTTTCAGCAACAATGCCTTGGAGCATTTGCCTGAGACTCACCTCAGCCTTAGAGGGAAAAATTCACATTTCAAAAATACCTGTCGAGCATTACTTATGCTTAGTGAAAATGCAGCTTTTCTTCTTTACTGCTACATATCTTGGGTTGTCCCATCCCTTGTTAGCACCCTGGTCACCAAGACCCTTCCAGCAGCTAGTGTTCATGGTGGAGGGGCTGGGGTTTGCATCATCAACATGAGGGGAAAGGGGAACCACTTGTGCACAGTTACTGTAGCAGAAGAACAATTGCCTGATTCAGTGTCCTCATTCCCGTTGTTTTCTTTGCTGAGAATTTTCCCCTTTCTGAAACACTAAACAGCTCATTTCTTCCAACCTAAACAAATGATCCTGCCAGCTACTGATTTTTGCCTCCTTTCTATTTCTAATGGTTGGTATTGTAAATACAAGTTTCCATTTGTTTGATAGCAGGTCAGGAGGCCAACAAGAGCGAGGGACAGCTCCTGTTACACATCAGTGCTGTGCCAAACTCTTCAGTTTGGCTACACCATGAGTGTCATCACTCTTGGACTCCACCAACCCCACTGGCCAACTCCCAGGGAGCTGCTGCTTTGGCTGGAGACAGGCAGAGTGCAGTAAGAGAGCAACAGAGTCTCCATCCTCAGAGCCTCGTGTTGTGCCTTTTACTGAGCTAGTGCATTCTCCCCTCTGTGTTATGTTATTCCCCACACCAGGCCAGTCTTCCAGAAGAGGAAGGCTATTGCAATAGGAAAGCTGGCAATAAACTTCAGCATCAACCTGGACCTAGTCCAAACAGCTGCAGCTGACAGGCTATAGTCATTCCTTCCCACAGAAGAGCATCAGGGAAAAGAGGGAATATTCCTGGAGATGCAGACTACTGAGAGGCTTTGTACTTGATGGGTCTGTGCTCAAAGCAGGTGAAATTCAACGCCGACAGGTACCTACTGGAGTAATGGACTTCTAGCATCAATGAATTTGGCTTGAGCTCTCTTACCACTTGTCTGAATAAGCAGTTGGTAAATTTAAAAAAGCCCCTGGTTTCACTAACCTTACTGGAGCTCTGAATCGGAGTGAAAATTTCCCAGTGACCTTCCATCCCATATATTACATGGCAGACAGTAGTTTTTATTCCATGGAAAACCCAAGTTTGGACACAAATAGAGACTGACATCACAGAGGGGCCCAGTGATTGTGATCTATTTTGTGAATGGCACTACTTTGAGTGGGTTCTCAGATCTTCTAAGCTTCCCTCTGAGTTTAATGTATGAATGAACTCAAAGCAAAAAAGAAAATGGCAACTGGGGCAGAATCTGCACATTCTGCCTGACTTGGATCAATGTCTGACAAAGTTGCTGCATGGTCAGTGCTGAATTAAAATGGTAAGTTATTGAAAACATGTCAGTAATTATCAGGTGGGGAAAAGCTCCCATATTATTTGGGCCTTGCCCATGTACCCATTTTGCAAAAAAATAACATCATTTTCACTGGAAACATTTTGCATGAGGCAGAAAATTAAGGTGACGGTGAAAGTGTTGAATAAGCATAAAGCCAGCTTATCCTTTCAAACATAAACAGCTGAAGGAGTGGTTTGTGGCAAGGAATTACCTATGACAATGATGCTCTTTCATGTTCTGGGACGGAGCTGCTCGGTGTGCTCCCCGCTCCACCCAACCTGCTCCCCAGTTTGGGTGAAGTCATGTCTTTGGCCTTCAACAGGCAGCCCTGTTTGACGTGACTGCTGTGGAGAACCTGGAGCCACGGGCTGCTGGAAATGAAAGAGCAGGCTGAGCTTGCACAGCTCCTTCTGGCTGCTCCTGGCATAAGCTGGAGCAGGGAGTGAGGGGCATAAGGGCTGACTGCTCTGTGTGAGGAGAGGAGATGTCCAGAGGGGTAACGAGGCCAGCAGAGACCATGGTGTCCCTGACAGGGACCTAGTCCCACAGGACTAAATCCAGGCTCAAGCTATTAGTGTTCCCTGCAGGAAAGAAAAGCTTAAAACAAAAGGACTGTAAAAGTAGCTGAAAGCTTGGCAAAATGCATACAAAAGAGTCAGGGAAATTGGATGAATAAAATGCCCCCCACCCCCCAGCTGCCAGCAACATAAACATTGGAAAGACTGCAGCACTCAAATGGTTTTGCTTTCATAAAGTGCCTTTTTTTCCCCCAGACTTTTTTGGTTCTGTTTTTCTTCTTTATCTCTCCCCAGCAGTGGCTGACAGATGACCTTTAAAGCCCCAGAGAGCCGCCCCAGCAGGTGATTTACTAACAGCTGTGCCAGTCAGCAAACTGGAGGGGCAGAGGTCAGGGCTGCCCAGCCAATTCAGGGTGGGATTTAATTAAAGAAAGATGCATTACACTTTTTATTGATTTGTGTGCATGCACACACGAGCCTTTTCTTCCTTTCCTCTTCCTTTTTTTTTTTATGTTTTTGTCCCTGCTCCATGCACCTGGACATTTTATCCTGGCTATGTCAGCCTTGCTGCCTCACCCCCCCCAAGGACACTGTGCCCTGAAATCCCATCTCACACTTCCAGAGGGGCTGGGAACAGGTGGGGAGGAGGCACGTGGAGGGGAACCCAACAACTGACAGCACACAGCCTCCCTGCTTTTCCCTACATTTTCAAGGGGTGCTGGATGGGTATTTAGGGATGCTGGTTTTTCTTTCCCTCTCCCCCTGCAGTAAAACTCTGCCATTCTTCCATCTTCCAAATGATCCATTGGGAGAGTGGGAAGAAAGGCATTAAAAGGACAAGTCTTTCCTTTTTGTCTAGGATTGAAGGCTTTTCCACTAAAGAGAGTGGGCATTTTTAGAGCAGCAAAATGCACCGTAAAAAGGCAGAATAAAAATTTTGTGACTCTGTATTCACATACCAGTGTAGCTCATTCTTTTCACTCATTCACCTAATCCCCCTTTTTGCTAAGTCAGACTTTTAGTATTACTTTTTTTCTGCTGTTATTTTTATCAGATTTTTAAAATATATAATGTTCACATATAAACAAATTCCATTCAACTTGTGAGTTTAAAAAGTAGAGTTTAAAAATGCATCATGCCTGGCTAAGGCCACAGCTCTGAGAAAAGCTTCAGATTTGCTGTCAAGTCTTTCAGTGATGGACAATCTACTGTTCTAGTGGTGAAATTAATCCTTCACAAAATAAATAAGATTTTGTTACCAAGTTTTGCCAAAGGCATTTTTCAATCACAGAGTCTTACAGGGAGGAGTAAGACAAATTAAGAATAAATCTTCTTGCATTTTCTCAAAAGTCACTGCCCTCACAGATGTTTCTACCAAATCTCTTTGAGTCTTCCCTTGAGTAGAACACATGGAACTTCTGATGACTCCCAATGCAAGGCAGATTTCATAGGCTTTGGATCCATTGGTAAACTTTTCTCTGAATCCTTTCCAATTTTCTCAGCTCTTTTCTTGGCCTTATTGGTCTCTTTTCAAGGCATGGTGGTTGGCATTGGCCTGGAAGTCCATGTGACAGATGAGGTTTCTATGGACCAACATGTTCCCAGAATGGCTGCCAAATTTCTCTTAAAAGTGTTCCTTACAGCTCACCAGCCTGGGTTCAAGCATCCAGATGTGACACATCCAAGCCTTGGCTGGGTACACATGGCTTCTGAAAAGGCAAGAAGGAGCAGCCACCTGAACCAAAGGAGGACTCAGAGTAGCTGAGGATTTGTGCGTTCCCCTTTCCCTCTCATTCTGGTTTCTACCATTATGGTTTTACACCCATGCACTGGCAGCAGCCATTGTCCGTAGGTCAGAATTCTACAGCCTGGACTTGAGGCAAACTCTTTCCAAAAATGGATGTTTTTGGTGTAGCAGACTGACCCGGAATGTCTAGATCTAAACTAATTACACATCCATCTCAAGCCTCCCATCATCCCACCAAAACTGGGATGCCTGTGTTTGGCTGAGCCTTTCAACACCACCAAGGCATCTGTATGTCCAGGTCCCTTTAAAATGCATGGGAAATAAATACACAACATCACTACGTGGCTTTGAAAATCCCCCTGCAATCTCCAACCCTCACTTCCCATCCATAAAACAGGAATAACAGCAATTCCTAGCCCATATCTGCTTTATCAGTCTTGTCTATGCAGACCACAAATTCTATGAGACATGAACTGGCTGCTACTAAATATAGGTACAATGTCTAGCACAGTTTTTATTAGAGCCCCTAGGCACTACAGCTCCATAAATATCCATGTTGACTTTTTCCAGATTAAGAACACATCAATGGGAGCTTTGCTCAAGTAAGAACTGCAGGATCTGGCACTGGTGCTCTTAAACCCTAATAGGAATGAGAGAGTCTGAAGCCTCTTCCAGGCTCATTCACTGGTATCAATGCTTTTAATACCAAGTCAGCTGTTGTGACATAAAGGGTATGTTTCTCTTGGTGCTGTTTCTTGGAAATGAAGAGCCCTCCTGAAGTTTTAATTTTCTTTACTGAAAAGCCCTGCTATGGTAAATCATCAACTCACCAAATTTATAGGAGGCACAGCACTTAGTATGTCACGTCTCTGAGCCCAGCCTACTGATTCACTTACTTAAGCTTTTGTTCTTTTGCTTTGTAGTTCTCTTGATTTCAGCAACTGTCTATCATTTTCATGTGGCTTGCTGGCTAGAATGCCCCCTACTATTCCAGTAATCATTGCCCTGCTAGAGTGTTTATTACTGACTGAATGGCTGCACAGACTGCTAAAATGACCTGAGCTGTATGAATATTCCCCCAAGTCTCTGGGGCCTCACAATTCTTGAAAGAATGTAAAGGAAGAATTAAAAAGAAAAATAAAAAGAAAAAAAAAAGGAGCTTAGTTATGGGGAAAGGTCAAAGTCAAGTTTCTCTGCAATAGCAGATTTCTTCGCTGCCTTGGGTGCCTCTGTCACTGAGCACTCACCACATCACCTTCAATACTCAGGGAGCAGCTGTGAACTTGCCATGAGATGAGAACTGAGCCAGGTAACCTTCGGCAGCAGCCCACTGTGCATGGGTGCATCAGGAGACTGCTGCTTAAATCATACATGCTCCTCCTCTACAAAACATTCCCCCTGGATGGGGTCCCAACATGCTGGGGACTGCCTGGGTGTTTGGGGTGTATTTCAGTTGAGGTTTGTGGTAGGTGCACTGTAAAAAAACAAAACAAAAGAAAACAAAACACAAACAAACCACACATACACATACAAAAAAACAGTGACCAATACAAGATAATACACAGATGTGTAAATAACTGTGGGTAGGTTTCCAAAACACAGACTCTGTCTAACTTTTATCAGTGGTTTGTTTCCCTTCTGGCTGAGATTCTCAAAAGTGTGCGCCTAAAATTAGTCTCTCCTGGGTAAAAGCTTCAAAAGCATCTTAATAACACAGGAATCCAAGTGCCTAGTATAGCACTTCTTAAAGGCTCTGGAAAATCTCAGCCCTCCATCCACATCTTCAGTGATACGATTTTTAAATGCCCAGCGCTCACGGTAGCTGCTGTGGCAGCCGAGGGTAAGGATTCTTCCAAGGAAGTGGGGCATCCATCACACTTTTTCTGCTGGCCTGATCCTGCTCAAGGAATCACACCTAATATGGATTCCCACATTCAACACAACTCTCAAACCAGTTTTTAAAGCCTGGAGTCAGTTTCTATGCCATGGATCCCACACCAGACTGTTTACAGCTATGAATCAGACCACAAGCACTGTTGTTTTGGGGAAGATTTCACAGCACTGTTATTCCCATATCCACAGCTCATCATTGCTGTCAGATGTGCTAGCTCTAGGCCATAGGGGGTATAAAGGGCACCAAATAAACAAGCACAATTTCTTCTCTCATGCAAATTTTATTACAGTTGTATGGGGGGACTGTAAAATATTTCTGTGTTTAGATGCTTCTTATGGAAAGAGGGATTTTTTTCCATAGTATTAAAACAAAAACAAAGGAAACAAAAACAAAATTTCATCCTGAAAGAAAGGACTCCGGGCACAGCTATTTCAGAGTAAGCTGTTCCATACTCCTAATTCTGTAAGAGCTCCCCATGGCAAAAATGGAACAAAAAGCAGTTTTTCCTTCTAGGAGAGTTTCAGTTACTGAGCAGGCCAGCATGGGGAGCAGAAATCAGTCAGCAAAGGAACACCGAGGTCTATTCTGTGTAACTCTGGGCATGTGTGTGCAGGATGTTGATCTCTGGGATCTCATGGCACTTAGGGGGGCATCCCATCATGGAATACACACTTCAGAAACAGAGGGGGCAGCCTTTGCCATTCCTGGCTGTCTCTCACAAGGACGGAGGGACACAGCTGAAGGAAACCCAGGCCAAAGACTGGAAGAAAAAGACTGAAAAAGACTGAAAGCCGCAGAATCCCTGGCAGATGCCAAGGGAGAAGTATCTTCAGAAGCCCTCCTCAACCAGGCTCCCAAATCACTGCTGATCATGGGAAGGGAAACGTTGCTGCTGACCAAGAAATCAAAGAGAAGCAGTAAAAAACAGCCAGGGCAAGCCTTAAGTCAGTGCAAAACCTCTTTGTTACAGCTAGATCTCAGCCAGCATTTTACTCACTGAATTTAGCCTTGCTCTTGTTTCCATATGGGTCACCTAGAGGTTATGGCTTCCTAATCTTATGTATCGATCTCATGTCTGAGCTGTTTTCAGGATATATCAGATGTCTCAGCACTGTTTGTCGAGTATTTGTTATGATATCAGAATTCATGTCATGCCAGTCGGCTTCAACACACACAGGGTCACACACAGTACATCATCTGAAGTCTCCAAATGAGGTTTTCTGATTAAATAAAAATCTTTATTTACAACGTGAAAATCCTCCACGCAAGTCATCTCTATCATTAACATTTTCTTTTGCTATTAATATTGTTTCCAGCGAGTTATTCACTGGGGAGCAAGTACAATGAAGGAGAGGCACTGGAAGGTCAGAAGGAATCAATATTAATGAAAAGTAAACATACAAGTCAGGGAGGAATCGCAAACCCAGTTTGAAGTTAATTTGGTTTTTTATTCCAGCAAATATGCATGATGGCTTTTGCATTGTATTCACAAAGTTCTTGTTTGGAAGTGTTGTTAGGAACTTTTGAACTCGCTTCAGTTTCTTAGCTGCTGCACTGTCAGCCAAACATTTTTTTGTTCAGCCAGGGCCCAAATGCAGGCCTAATTCAAGAAAATGGCAAATTTTCCTTTGGTGTCCATGGGGGAGCGCCTGACGAGCTGTCCCATAAGGGCCCTAGAAAAGATACCAGCCACATTTCCAGCAGCATCCAGCAACATCCATAAGCCCTTTTCCAAGACCTCCTTCTGCTTGGATGCAGAGCGAATCTTCCTCGTACGGCTGTGCTTCATGCTAAATATGGAGCAGAAATCAAACATCTGTGGAGAGTTCATATTTGGCATGTTTACATGAGTGTTTATTCCTCCTTTGTCTTCAGGCAGCAACTACTACATAATGTATTTGGTATGATTAATTGTGGGAATGTTGTTCATCCCAGCATAGCATGACATCTCCAATTACATGACATCTTTCTCTCATTTGTAAGGGAAGAAGTGATTTCTGTATCTTGACATGTTTATCATTGTTAGGGTGAGCTAGTTATCTTATATGGGCCTGCTCCCTGGTTCTCAGGGCTGACAGATTGTGGTTTCACATTAAAATCACATATGCCTTGTTATTGCAGCTGCATCTTGAAAGGAAAGCAAATAGAGGAATCTCCACCACACAAGAGCTGTAAGATGATGTTTTGTTCAACGAGCCAGTGTTTTGCAAGGTTGTTCTAGGCTATTATCATTTATCCAATTATTGGGTATTTGACTTTCCCAGTATTTTTTTTAAGTCTCAACAATGGAAAATGTAACACACATTTCCATAGTCTTGCACAAGCTCCAGCTGATCACAAACCTTCCCTGTGGGTGGGATTTGCCTCACCTATTTTGAGCCATCTATTTAAAAGCTGGGCATCTGCTCTAAATCAAGCACTCAGTCACCAGTGACAGACGGACGCTTCTTGAGAGACAATTTATCCCACCTGGTTTCTACACAAAATTTCAGCTATGAGGAAAGTCTAAGGAGACAATATTTTTGCCCAATCATTAGATTAAAAAAAAAAAAAAGCATAATACATCTTTGTGGCTCTGCTTCAAAAGTTACAAAACTTTATTTTCAGCATTTTTCAAATGTGTTAATGTGAAGATGTATTCAAAAATATCTCAAGAAATCTGTGAGATCCAGGGTAAAATTCTCATTCTGGTGGACTCCACAAAACTTTGTACAAAATTCAAGATACCAGGCAGCATGAGAAAACTGGGCATCTCTAGACTTCATGTTTTGAGTGGGCAATTTAGCTACAGAAGCACTTGTCATGCAGTTTCAGCTGGGGCCAAGCATCAGAAGGATGTAGAGGTCCAAACATCTAGTCATAGAAAGAGGGAAGTAAGCCTCAATCATTGGATAAACAGCATTCCTTTCAGTTCCTTGCAGAGGGACTTGATAAAATTTAAATATCTTTTATTTAAAGCAAGGTGCTGTTTGCCTGCCCTGGAGTTTGCAAACTAAAGGGGTAAATGCAAAGGTCCATGTGCAGCTTAGCTCATCCACTAATGAACTAAATGAAAATCAGAGCTAATAAAAATCTGCTCAGCAGCTTGCATGCCAACCTAAATTGTCTCAGGAGTGTAAAACTTAGTATTTCAAAGAAAACTTAAGAATCAGAGATTTGGGAAAACACAGCAGGCCAACATGATAGTCTGAGAAAATTTCACCAATGAATAAGAGGGCTCCTGGTGTCCTGATAATTTTGCTGTTTGCTGTAGATGTTCTACTGCCTCCAAGCAGAAGAAGTGACCCCTTGCACATATTCAGATAAGATACAAACATGGGAATGGTTTCTTCTAGAGGTGCCTGAACAGGAAAACAGCTCCACAAAAAAAATGTAGGGGTAGGTGTTCTTATTTGCCAGCACATCAGCATTTTTCCTCACCCTACTCATTCCAAGGTTGCTTTTGTTGGTGAAGGCAGAGCTGCACAGGCCAAGATGAAGTGAACATTCACTTCAGTAATTGCTGAATTCCTCATTCTGGAAACTGTATTTTGTAAGCCAGGGCAATGGACTGCACAAAACCTCTTTCCATCTCTGCAAAACACAATATTCTGGAAGCACAACCTTGTGTTTTTCATTAGAGTTATTGGTATGATAATTACTTGGTTATTAACACTTAATACAAACTCTCGCAAACCATTTCAGCTGCAGTGCTGCTGCTTTGTTTTTGCCACTGTGGGAATGAGAAGGAAGAATTGGTAGTCCTCCCTTTCAAAAAATGGGCCTGCATAAATTATATCCCAGTATATAATTCTTTGTTGAACTGTCCACAGGGGGGCTGGAGGACCAAGTCTCTAATTTTTCATTAACCTGCACTTGCCACTGGTAAGTGTGCAGTTTCTTGAGTTAATGATTTTTGTATAGACACAAAAAGGCAAGACACACACACAGAGCGCTAACGTCCAAGGCGGCAGCAGCAATACAGATAAGTTTTCTCTTCCATAGCTTGCAATTAAGGGTTATCATTAATGGACCTGGAGAACTTCCTAAAAGGACTAATTAGTGTTTAAATTGGTTCTCTCACCATCTTTTTTTTTTTTGTTTACCCATACCCAGAGGATCTCCAGCTGTGTTAAGCAGTTTTCCAATTAATAATGCATTTGAACTTAATGGCCCAGTTTTTCTGACTCAGCCATTTTTCCGCCTGGTTTATTTAACTGACTTACAGCATGTAATTTCCACATATTTCTCAGCAGCTGAAACCCACTGAATGCTGCCACTGTCCCTGGGCAAGTGCTGCCTGGTACCCTCCACATCCTCTGTGAGAGTCCTTGTAGCCCTCTCTTGGCAGATGGAGAAATGCCTTTGTAAAGGTCCACTGCTACATTCATGGTTTCTCTCAAAGCTTCATGGCCAGCCCCTTCTAGTCCTCCCATTTCCTGCAAGATTTTGGTTTTTGGGGTTTTTTTTTCCCAGCAATGACTCAGCTGTTTATTTTCATCTTCCTGCTCTTCTTTCATTCTGTGACTGAGCTTTTTTCATCCGCTGGGCAATACAAGGAAGGTGAGTGACTCCTTTTTCTTGTACAAGCAGGAGAGAACAGGGAATGACTGATAACATAAGAAAGAGAAAGGTGAAAAAAACAGCCTGTACCCCCAAGCTTCTTCCTTCTAGTCCAAGTCCTTTAGGACACTTGATCCCATTGGCCTTGCTGCACTGACTTCTCATTCAGTGCTCCCTGTGCATCACCTGCTCTCAGCTGGTGGTGGAAGAAAAAACAAAAAATACCACAAAAGAGGAAAGTCTCATGGCTGAAACTAGGGAGTATGCAACCCAAATTAAAGGATCAAACTGCTCAGATACACTCCTGAACCTCCTGAAGCAACCCTGTTTTCAAACTAGTCCTTCCCCACTTAATTGAAGAAGTTGCTGGGGATCTTTTACCAACCACTTCACATGTCCTGAGGAGATGAAGGTTACCCCAGCCTGAAATGAGGAGTCGCATGAAGCAAAATAATGCATGGGAACATGAACCACCCAAAAAAACCCAAAAATTAAAAAAAAAATGCAATGAGCACAGTGGCTCCAGCACACCTGTTTCAACTTCCACTGGAGTAGAACAGCACAGAGATGAGCTTTGCAAATCCCTGCACAAAAGCTGCTCTGTCCAATTCCATCACCTGGATCTAAATAACATGTGAGGGAGCCTTGCAAGCGAGCACCAGGCAGATGGGCAGGTCTCAGCTCAGAGCCCACTGCCAGCCCAGCAAAGAGACACCCTGTTTTCTTCTCTCCACAGTAGCTCTTGGCATGCCCAAGAAAAGAAGACGCTTTAACACAGCAGCAACAGTAGCACTAAAAAGAACTCCTGTGTGCTAAATCATCAGGAAAAAAACAATTATTATCCTTTTCTTCTTTGTGTTCTTTTTGTTTTCCTGCCAAATACCAGAGAGAACAAAATAGCAGGTTTTTTGCTATGCAAGGCAAACTTGTAAAATCAGAAGGAAAACAAATCCTGAGCAAATAACTCAAAGCAAATAGCTGGAGGAAGTGAGGGTGGAGAGGTAGGCAGCGGGAGGACCAGCTGATACATTTTCAGTGTTTGCTGTATTAAGCCTTGAAGTAGGAAGATAAACAATGAATGGACATCTCCACAATCAAGAAATGCCCCGCTTTGTTTGGTGAGAAACAAAATGCTCAAAGCTACGTCCCAAGCCTGAACTGCCACTAGCAATCCACACCACAGCTCCAGACTCTCCTGGGGTTCTCACACCAAAACACCCACAGGTCTGGATCTGACTGGAGAAGAGAACCTGTGCTTAGAGCTGCAGTTCAGGATCCTGTGAACCTGCAAGACAGAGGAGCACCTGCACCCACGTGGCCAGCAGAGTCAACTGTGGGAGCCTGGCCATGCTCCTGAATCCCCAGGATTGCCTGACACTGCCAGTTTCTGAGTTAAGAGGGACAGAGTGGCAAGAAGCCTTTTTGGCATCAGTGCCTCATCCCCTCTGGCCAGCACAGTGCTCTGGGCAGTTTCCTGGCCCTTGGCATCACACTGGGAGCAGAGGCAAGCCATGTTTTCTATCCCTGCACACATTCCTCTGCAGGAACAACTCCATGAGGCTGAGCCAAGCCAGCGGCTCTTGTTCATGGACTCTCCCACCATATTGGACTCTTTATCAGGGTATTGCTTTCTCTCCTTAGTAACTCTTAATTTGAAAACTGAGCTCCAATCCCCACGTATTGGCACACAAAGAAACCTTCCTCTTTCTCCTTAACCCTGCAGTGACCACAACAGTCCTTACAATGCAGAAGTACCAACACATACAGGCCATGTGAGTCTGTTTTCCTCCTCTTTCCTTAAAAAGGAGTGTCTTCCCATGTAGCAAACTGAAAATCCTGCCTGTTTAAAATACAAAGCAACAGCAAACTGAAAGAGACCTGGAGGGGCCACTGCCTGCCATAATAGGATTAAGGACTATATCTCAGGCAATGCTTTTGGAATCAGCTGTTGCTTATCTGAGCTTCTTTGTAGAAGCCACAATCTCTTTGTACCAGACCCCGTTACTGGGCTACCTAACAAATGCCTTTTTTTGGCTGAGTCTACAAAGCCCATATATAAAACCTGAGTTTCTTGTCACTGAATAGCCAGCACGCAGGTGCTTTAACTGGTGAAATAACTGCAATAGCCTTTGCTAGGGAGGCTGTCTCAAAGTGTAGATTGCACTTTCTCCCAGCTCCTTCACACCACACACTGAATATTACTTGTTTTTACCACAGTTAAGTCTCTGAACTATTTTGAAATCCCACACAAAGACAGTCCTGTACAACAGGCATTACGCACACATGCTTCCACATGCCTCCTGTTTACTACCAGGCACAACTACGTAAAACAGTTCCCTGATGGTCTCTTGACATGTCTCCTGTTTTCCACCTTCAGAAAATGACAGTTCTTATAGAAAATAGGCAAGTGGGCTACAAAACAGTGGCCTAAGAATTACTTCTTAGTGCTCTCCTCTCTTGCTCTACCAGAGCAGCACTTCTCCTCCACCCAATAAAACTTTCAGAGGGCTAATGAGCTCCTGCTCATCCCTGCAATTCTGCCCTACTGGGGGTCTGCTGGTTTCCAGGAGGAGCAGTGGAAGGGACTCCTGGAAACAACTGTGCCTCTCCTGCTATCAGAGCTGAGCATGCTCCCATTTTACAGTCATCAATCCCTGGAGCCCAGACCCAGTCCAGACCAGAAGAGATAATGATAAGGAAGTGCCAAGTTTTTCAGTCCCCCTTTTCTCTTCCTGCACTCCTTGCTTAACCTAATTTTACCAACTGAGCTGGGTGACTTTCATAGGCAAAAGCTGCCTGCACAAGGATTTCAATTCCACTCACTCCCAGGCCTTTTCTTCCACAAGTGAGAGACGATAACCATCACTTGCAATTCAATAGGTTTCATATCGTCTCCAGGAAATAATTGAACCCTTTGTGGCTTTTAGAGTAACATTTTGGTATTTTCCCTGGCATCAAAATACTGCTGGATTCTGTTTAAGTGGAAGAGATGGTCAGTCTGCATTAGCTGGGCAAAGAGAAAGCCAACAAGAAAACATGTCAGTTGCCTGAAAATAAACAGGGTAAGCAGGGCAAAACCAACAGCTCCCAACAGGATGGACGAGTTCTTTCACCATGTATTAACTGGCCTCCCTCTTTGCCTCACCCTAAAAAAATAGATGCACTGGGAGCCTGAGCCAAAATCTGTTATTTAAATGGGACCAGTCCCCCACTCCCCCTGGTTCCAGAATAACCTGATATTTTTCTGTTCTGGCATGGGTTCACCCCTGCCTCTATTCTCTACAGAGCACCACCACCATTACATTCCTGCAAAATGATTCGTTCCAGCTGGAATAGAAATCCCAGATGACATGCACTTCGTAAGGAGAAGCCAGAGGAAGGAACTGGCCAGGTTTACCATGATCTATGCCCAAAGGAAAATTAGCTATTTATTCTGTGCACTTGTCTGGTGCTCTCCAGTGACACTTTGTTGTGTACAGGAGATCCCTGGATACTGTCAGCCCTGTAAAATCTTTTAAGCTCTTGAGGTGAAATCCCTTCACTCGAGCAGTCTAATGGGACACAGTTCTAATGGGACAGCCCCACCATGCCTGTGTAGCATTACAACCACTGCAAAACCTCCAAACTCTTTCCTATGGTGGTATTCAAAGACATTCCTGCAGGGCTTTCACATGCCACATCCTTCTGCCTGTCTGCCATTGGTTTAATGCCCTGTCTCCTTGCTTAGTGCCCACAGACTTCTGCTGGAAGCGTTAATGAGAGAAATGTGCAAACAAATGTGGAAAATAATCTCTAATGCTGCAGAGGCAGAGGCCAGCAGAAACCAGAGGATGTTTTCTGGCAAAACAGCAGCAATAAGAGCTGTTCTCTAAATAAATAACGTCTCAATGCATACAAGCTTAGCATTAGCAAAGAGACCTTGGGCTGAAGGCTCTAACCAGTGTTCCTTACCCTTCCTCAGGGAGACACTGGTGCACAAGCCCCTTTCATGAAGCCACACACCCAGGTAGGTACAGTCGCCAAAGTTCACTCAACTCACCAAATTTCAGGAGTCCTCACCCTTCCTGTTCTCCCTATAAAAAAAGGCTTAATATGGCTATAAAGTAATGGCTATCACCTCCATTTTTCACAGGAGAGAACAGTCCTTCAAGAAAGGCCACACTGAGATCCCCCTCACCAGGAATGTAGGAGCTCAGAAGCACTGCAAAGCTGCGAGCCTGGCGCGACTGTTCCCATGAATAAAATCCTATATAAGCCTGACTTCAAGAGCATTTCCTTGGACATTCCCAGGGGACATCAGGAAGGCCCAAAAGTGTCCTGCCCCACAGGGACAGCTCCCTCCCACTCCCTGAGCACACAGGGCACCAGCAGCAGACCAAACCTGTCTGCACAAGGGCATCACACCCCACAGGCTTCTCCCTGTGCTCCAGCCCTTCAGCTCTGCCCAGAGCTCCTTGTGAGGCACAGGGGCTGCTCAGGGGCTACCACACCTTGCACAGAAGTGTTGTGACTGTTGTCTGGGGGTTGTTACCATTGCCTATCACACTCTCTGGGGCTGGAGAGGTAGAGGAAGCCAAAATCAGTGGCCCATTTGTTGCCTGTCCTGATAGACATCCTATTGATAGCTCCATCTCACACTGGCAAAGCCCTTTATACCACTCTGGGACAGCTGCTCCAATGCCAAGAATTCCTCACAGGCTGGCCAGCCCTTGTGGTGCTACCAGGGAAGCTCCAGTTTCAGCAAGGAATTTGATGGTTGTCTGGCAAGTGTATAAATCATAAAAGTAGCTTTGTTCTGCAACACTTCAAACCCTTTGAGCTCTCTCGTATGGCTGCAGTTTGCTGGCACTTGCTGTTCAATTTATATAAGCTAAGCTGTGCAAACTCATCCCTTTCCAGCCTGTAGGCAGCCTGCTACACCACACAGGGATGCTGCCCCACTATTTCAAGCTGCATTTTGCTGACAGCAGGGCCTTTTTTTTTAAAAAGGTGCAGCCTACTTTCAGGGTTTAATTTCAGGGGAAACCCAGTGGAATCCAGGATTTAAAAACCGATTCACTCCAATAAAATCATGATGTTGCATCCAGGCAAGCCCTGTGCCCAGGAGAGGAGAGCAAAGCTCTCAGTTTTGCCCAAACCAAATGCAGTCCTGAACAAGTTGCCTTACCCTGGAGGATGGGGAGGATTCAAGGCAGACAGGGTCTGGGAATTTTCCAACCCACAGGTTAAAAAATGGGCGTAAACAAAGATTTCAGACACTTCATGCTGGATTTCCACAAATCTGTAGGCAAAGTGCTACTGTCCAAATAGTCCCTGGAAAAGTGCACTGTGTGGATACAGGAAAATACCCTGCTGTGCCTGTCTGCAGTGTGTGGCATTTATTGCCAGGGAGGGCACTTTATTTATTGCCAGACCGGGGGCAAAGGCAGCATTTGGGGCTGTGGGTGCCTCCAGCAGAGAGGCAATGCAGGCAGAGGCTGCCCTGATGAGCCATGGTCTCACCCCACAGGCAGGTGGGAAAGCTGCTGGGGTGGGCAGGGAATACGTGGGCAGGGAATGGGTGTATCCCACGACGGCTGGGCCAGGCTTTTATCTGCTGTGAATCTGCACAGGGCCTTTGATGTTGGTGGGTATGACTGGTAGGTTGGTGCAGGAGCCCTGTGATAATAAGGTGAAGCCAGTGGAACCTGCTCAGACACTCAGCTCATTTGAAAATCAGGATTATATGGGGCTGGTGAGCAAGGAGAGCATCTGTGCAATGCTACGTGGGGCTATGCAGGTACCCAAGCCAGAGGCAGATAATAAATAAGCAAGGAAAGACTGTAAAGAAAAAAAAGCTTCAGTTTCCAGCAAAACCTCTGAATTTCTTGCCGGTGCAAAGCACTGAGTTCTGTGCTTTTCCAGTCAAGCCTTATACTCAATCTAGGTCAGGTATTTCCAAACTGTTTTTTTAAAAAAACAGCTAAATATATGGGATGTCAGGATGAGGACTGCCCCCCTCACCCCCCCAAAAAAAAAACCAGAGGAGTAAATATCAGTTCAGGTTGCCCTTCCCACCTCAGCAGCTGCCCCACTGGACTCTCCCAAACCTACAGGTTGCCAGAGCTCCTTCCTGGACTGTGATTTCCTCTCTGTCACTCCCAGGCAGAGGAGGCTTTGGCACAGACTTGCCACAGCTTCTCCCCACAATGCTGAAGTGAGCTCAGGGAATTGGTCAGCACAGCTGGGGCAGTCTCAGGCTCTGGTGGATAGACCAAGACCCCAGAGAACCCAGCTCTGGCTGCTGGGAAGGACCCCAGGAGCAGCAAGACATGTGTTGGCCATGAGTCTCTTTGCAAGTGATGGTTAAATGCTCTGTGGGTCACGAGAGTCCTGGGGAAGGACAATCATGCAAAGTGCCATTCTACATCATAAATGCCAAGGGAATCTGTGGGTGGGAGTGAAATGAAAAAGAAGTATCTTTTGGAACTCCAGATAGAAAAATGTGAGTGGGAAGAGATGCATTTCAAAGCTCAGGCTATGTGTATGCATTTCTAGAGGTGTCTCTATGTGTGTATAGATATCCATACACCTCTTTAGGCACTGGGATACACAAATGTGCAGAGCATACAGCCACACCCATGTGTCCATCCCTTGCCCCTTTGGTAAGCATGGAATTTAGAAATTTTCATTTCACCTTCTTTCCCCCATCGAGAGTCTCCCATGCCTGACAGACCATTCAATGCTGTGTGCAAGGAAACACTGACACTGGAAGTTTCCCAGCTGCCAATATCATAATGGACAGGCTGTTTCACACCTACCAAGGAAAAGGGTTTTCCCCTCATTTATCCAGTATGTGAATGAGCACTAACACCATTAAAACCAGTCAAGTAACATCCTGGACTAAATGAGATCCAAAAGGGCAGTTTAGGGACACAGAAAAGCTTTAAAGCTAAGGAAAAGCTTAATGGAGAAGGCAGGGGAGGGTGAAAAAAAGGCACCTATCTGCAGGCCATGAAAAATGTTTCCCACAGGAAATTAAAACTCATAAGTCATGCATGCCCACCTAAGCCCATGCCAGGAAGGAGAAATAAAAGACTGGAGAAGGGGAGGGAAGCAGGGATAGGAAGCAGCTGTGGCAGGAACAGTTTTCAATAACCAATGGCTTGGACTCAGATTTCCAAGCCTTAGGACATTATCTGATGTGGAAAGGGATGGGAAGACAGCACTGTGGCTGATGGAGCTTATGCCAGCACTGTGGACCTGTGCAAACCCTCTGGATGGGTGATGTCCCAGCTCAGGGTCCAAATTCCAGGGTAGAAGAGAGACACGACGAGCTGTTTGCTGGCAGACACTCTTGGCTGTTGGCTACAGACCCTTCTGCAAAGAGAGAGGGTAGTTGGTGCTGGTAGCAGTCATGAAAAGAAGAGGCTCAAGGGAAAATTGTAGAAAGAAGAGTGGCCAAAACCATGCAGAAGACTCTCTGTGCATCAGTGGTGCCCTGCAGGAGGACAGGGAGAGGATGGGGAGGGCCTTGAGAAGGACAGACCCACTGCGCTGCAGGAGAGGGCATGTCCTGTGATCAGTCAAGGGGTTGTGCAGAATAAAGATGCTCACATGCCTTAAAGAGGCCAACACAAATTTCCCTGGGGGAAGCCCCTGCTTCTTCCTGCAACATTTCCCACCAGGGTTTTTCACAGTTTTCTCAATTTTTTATTAATGTTTTTAACACCTTCCTGGAAGTCTCCCCTTTCTAACCAGCACCACATCAGCACCCGTTCATGGGACAAGGGTTTCAGGGCTGAGCCCTGTCCCAGGCTAACAAAAGGCATAAATGCTTTTACCCAGCTGCTGCTGCTTCTCCAGTTGGGAAAACCAAGCCTTGCAAGAAGCAGCCCTGTTAGGATGAGTGGTGACTCCATGGGATGGGGAGATCAGGTCTGGACCTCCTTCATCCATCCTTCTGGAGGTAGCCCTAGATTGGGAGATGGATGTCTTCCCTGGGTGACCCAGCCCAGCCAAGCCTGATTCCCCTGTCTGGTGACCATCTTTTCTCCATTTCTTCTGAAATTTTATAGTCTGCAATTATTTATGGACATTCCTATTGGTGGCTGTATTTTTGTCTCAAATGAGACACCTGTCACTGAAGGTCTCAGAGAGGAGCCACACTGCTGTGGAGAGGAAAAGAACAGATACCAACATCACTGTCATAAAGAAGGAGATAAAAATACACCAATTGCTTTGGGATTTTCTGTTTTTCTTACTGTCTGGTTATTTAATTAATCTCCTGCTCACTTCCTAATTTTTCCATGTATTTTTCCTCAGTGATAGTTTGAGGGGTTTTTTTCCCCCTCACAAAATTCCTCATGCTTCCAGCACACCTGCTCCTTTGGGCTTCACCTGGAGGGAATGGAATTGCATGCTCCTTTGCCTTGTTTATGGCAGTGTTCATATGTGTACTTCTCCACATCAGGGGTGAAAGATCTGCCCCAATCACAGCAACTTCTAAGCCTCAAAAGGGGACAGAGGAAGCAGCATTTCTGCTCATCTTGACACAGCCAATTTCATCAGATGTCTTACAGAGAAACCTTTTTTTTTTTCCTCAAAACTTAAAAATGGGGAAGCTGGTGCACTGGAGTCCCCCTGAGGCTGATGTTTATTCATTTGACAAAGCAGGTTGGGGTCAGAAGAAGGCAGACACAAGTCTATGGTCTGATTCTGGTCTGGCACCACTGCTGCCTTCTGCACTGGAAAAGACATCCCTCAAAACACACAGAAAGTCACTTTCAATGAAAAGGTAATCCTTCCATTTAACAGGTACAGGAAAAATACAGCCAGCAGAAGATTTTAAAACATTTTTTCTGGCTCACCAGCAAGGGGAGATATGTCCTGTGCAGAGCAACAAGGAGCATCTACAAGCAGTACTCATGTTGAGGGCAAGTACATGACATAGCAATAGCCCTGAGCTCCTCTTTCAGCATTGCTCACTCATGCACACCAGAGAACTAAAAAAAAATTATAAGATTGTTTTGCTTATGCTTTGGGAAATGCTTGAATAAAACAGAATACTTTATTTTTTAAAATTTAAATTAAAAAGAGACCACAACATATCACCACATCCCAAAGACTCAGACAATATTCTGCAGGGCCTCAAGAAGAAATAATGACTTTATTCTTAGGTTGGTGAGCTGGACTCAGCAAGGCAGCCCAGATTCACAAAGCAGGGCAGCACACTCCAAAAGTTTGCAGATAATGGGATTCACAGCCCTGAGTTACAGCCCTCACTGCATCCACAAAGCTTGCAGGGATGGAGAAAGAGAGGAGAAAGTGAGAGGAGAAGAAAGCCAGTGCCAACAGCAGTCAGGTAGGTTGGGCACTCATCTAGGAGTGAAACAACTGGCACCCAGTTTCCACTCTGGAAACTGGCTAAGGCTAATGCAAAACTGCTTTGATTTCTGGAGCTGAGAAAAGCCAGGCTTGAGCCCTAAAACATCTACCAGGGAGAGACAGGCCAAAGTCCCTGGAAGCAGAAGGAGGACTCTCTGACAGTCTCCATGAACACCTTCCCAGGGAAGCTCTGGGATAAAGCACGAGAGGGCACTTCATGTTGGCAAAAACAAGGTCTGACATGTCCTGAAAGCCACGTCACAGCAAGCAAGATGGGTGAGAGCTGATTTAGTAGAAATAGGTAGGAATCCTCCCAGCCCTGAGCTGTGGGTATTGCACATCTCCAGCCATGGGACAGGTCTGGGATGTTACGAGCACAGACCTACTGTGGGTCTCAAAGCAAAACACAAGTGTGAGGTTAAAATGAATGGGCATCTGGATCATTCTGCATTCTCTATGCCCTCCTAGCAAACACCCAGCAGAAGAGATAGAAGAGCAGCAAAACCAAAGGTAGTGTACCATATACATTTATTTTTAAACATGGGAAAAGTTGTACATCTAATCTGAAAGTAATATTTTAAAAAGCAAACGTCCTCTGACTTCACCATCACAACTAGATATTTTATGCAGTTGCCACAGTGGGAAAGATTCAAGCTCCAGCCTGTTCAATATCCAGAGGCTTCATTATGTGCACATTATGAGTATTAGTCTAGTCTTGGCTCTGATTTGTTATTTTCACTGCTTTCTTCATGGAGAACACCTTAAAATTTCTGCTTTTCCCAGAGTTGAGGTAATTTTCTGTATTCTGTGGGATTTACCTTAAGCTTGGCTCAGAGTCTTGAGGGGCATTTTTACTTTACTGTATCTCAGCTTGGCTTTAGCCAGAACTCGTCTGAGTACAAGCTGTATTTTATTATGTATTTTTGCTGCAAACTAATTAGGAGTGCAGCTGTAAATAAGGAATATGGGACTTGCTCTCTGCCAGATTAGCAGGAAGCCAAACAGCACTTTGTCAGCAGCCTGAAGCTCATGTGTAAAAAGCTCAGAAGAAAGAGCAACAGTCTTCTGTCCTCTTCTTCAACAGGAGAATGACACCTAGAGAGGTGGCTCAAAACCTCGGATGTTTTGAACTGAGTGGCCCTCTGCTCTCAGGAAAACAGAACGTGGCCCATGAGAATCAAAAGTCTGGGGTTGCCAGGGCTTGGGCATGAGCAGGATGGGCTATAACCTGCTCTGGGTCCAGATGGGGCTGAAGGAAAGACTCCTGTATCCAGGCTGGAGCAGGAAGGCAGAGCGGAGAAACCATGACAAGAAAACATGGACCATTTCTTCTGGGAAAAAACAGCAGTTGATGGGGGCAAAGCTTGAAGGCAACAACTTTGAAGAGCTGTAATTTTGACTGGCCATTTTTACTGCACCAGGCCTACATACATAACTTATAAATAAGTAAGCAACCAACAGCTACTCACATGGTGAGGTTTTTTACTACGGAAGGAAGGTAGCAACAGGAACAGACAGGACCAGCTCACACTCATGTAATGACCTTCACAAGTAGGCTCTGGTCAAGCCAGGCTTATTCCCCCTGAAGTCAATGAATACTTCTTTTCCTTTAGTCTTCTTTTCCCTTTACCCCTTCAGCCATAAAACCGGAGAAAGGCTGAGCATTGAACAAGCCCTGCTCACATCGTGTTTGAATGGGACGAGGGTTTGCACTGCATCCCCACACAGGTGCAAGACTGAGACATTTGTGTGAAGAAGAGCTGCAAGATCAAGCCCCACAGACCCCAGCTGGCACATCCCATTCCTGGCCCACAGAAGCAGAAGCCTTAATCCTCACAGGAGTGTCTTGGTAAACATGTGGTTTCTAACAAACACAGCAAAATGCTGAGGGAGAGGATTTTGAAGTAATTGGGAAACACTGCTGAGGAGGAGGAGGGGATTTGGTTTTTTCCTCAAGTTATTTATTTTTTAACAACACAAACAGCCAGGACTGTTTAAAAGACTCTTCCTTCCTCTTCCCCTTAAGTGATAGATCCAGCCCTGCCTCATGGCTCAGCCATTCATCTCACACTTGGGCAACAGGCATAGTGAAGCAAAGTTCAGGAAGGCTCCGTAAAATCTCTGCTGGCCCTTAAACAGAGCAGCAGTGCTCTTTTTCCCATCAAGACCTTCCTTCACTCCCAACTCTTCCACTACAAGCAGCCAACTCATGAAGTCCCTATTGCAATTGGCACAATTTATTACCCACAAGAACTGAAAGCCCTCTTGTTTGGAAATCTTATGTCTGTGTGTTGATGGCTTGAGTAGTCTGACAGAATAAGAGCAATTTTCTGCTGTGGCTATTTAGGCTATATGTGCACCAAAATGCACTTGTTCAGATGTGACTTGTCCTCCACAAATCTATAGAGAAGTGTTGGCTTGTACTGAAAAAGAGAAGGAAATTCAGAAACAGTGGCCTCCATGGAAATTGAACATTCTTGTGCCCCATAAACACGGCTGCCCAATGTGAGGTGTCTGCCACCCTACAAAGGCCACCCAGCCTGGCATGACTGGATCCAACATAAAATGTTATTTCTGTAGTGGGCCACTCCTCCTGAAATGGAGCCTCTCCCAGACCTGTGAATTAATTTACCTGGGGTCCTTTAAACAGCACCTTCAACTCAGTTTAGGAGAAGGGAAAAAGCAGTAACAGAGGTCATTTAGCCCCCTACCTTTGGCCTTTAGAGAACCATACTGTAGTGTCAGCACTCTCATTACAATATCTCATTATCAGACAATTGGAAGCTGGGAAGATAAATGGCCAGCTGTTGATACACCAAATATGAGCCCTGGGTGAACTCTATTATCCTGCACCCTCAGGACAGAATTGGCATCTGACTTCACCAAATCAAGCTGTGCTTGGGGGGAGGGCAGGGGTGAGGGGGGAAATGGAAAACCTGCACTGATTTCAGAGATCAGCCTCACAGGTCTGGTGGCCAGACACACAGTGACCTGTCTTTTCTAGGGCTTTCCACGCTCTGGAAATGCATTGTCCTCTTTCAGTGCACTCCGCAAGGGGGGCAGCCATGGCCTGAAATCCCTATTGTGGTGTCAGGATTTCATCTGCAGCAACAGCAGCTGTGTGAATTTTATTAGCAAAGGCTTTCGGTCCTTAATAGTTTCCACCAAGAGAATGAAAAAAACAGGCAAAAGAAAACAACAATGCTGTGAAGTGGTTTGGTGCATTCATGTTCTGCAGACCATATGCACACATGCTGGCAGGCAGCATGGCAGGCGGGACTTCACTGCTGACGTGAGTTGTGGTCAACAAAGGAAGCTAAAAAAGGAACTCGGGGTTTCTATCAATCGAATGGGGGCAGGGGGATGTCTGAGCTTACAGGAATCTAGGATGTGTTGCTGCAGATTTACACACAGCACAGGAGATGTGTGCCTAGGAGATATGTGGCAGATCAGCCAGAACCAGCAGTCTTGGAAACTGAAAGCAGCTTCCAATAAATGCTGAAGGTCCAAGCTGCTGTATTGCTCAACATTTTAAGGCAAAGGCAGAAGAACCACACTTGGCTTCTTGCCTCTCTGGGTTGTTCTGGGTATCACACATGGTTTCCCCAAGAGGGAACAAAAATTAAATCAACCAGTTGTGAGCTGACAGCATGGAGCACTGGGGCCATGTGTCCACACATGACAAGGATCCTGCAGCCCAACTCCCTGGCTGAGGGGTTGCCCTGATGCCCTCTTGAATGTCTCAAGAGCTGGGAGAATGGAAAGTTCATTCCCTGGTTGAAGGAATGCCTCTCACATCCCCCCAGCAAAATTAGACTCTTCTGTAGGTACTAAGACAGTCCACAGGTTTTTTCTGTTTATAAACATTTCATCATAAGAACTTCCCCTTAACCTTCTTGTTGGGGTTAATAGTTATCTCACTAATAGCTGTGAGAAAACAGCACAATTTCTCTTGGGGATCACTGTGTTGGGAGACTGGATCAGCCCCCATTCTTTACTGCCACAACTCTCCTCTTTGGAAATCCCCCTATATTTTCCTGAATTTGTTAGGAAAAAAAAATAGTAGAACTGTTTCCAAGAGCCAGTGTCATTATCTGTAGGCTCTTCGTGCTCTCTGAGCAACACAGCACTTCCTCCTCCATCAGAAAAATTCAGTGGCTCCTTCTCATGGCAGATCCGCGGCTTATCCCAAACAAGCTGATTGCTTTCTTAGGGATGGCAGTGAGCCTGGAGGAGTTTTTCTTCCTTTTTTTTTTCTTTTATTTAATAAGAGATCATTTTATGCTATTGTTCACCTTGAGATGGAGTCCAGCTCCAAGAACTAATGCTGTCAGGCACAGTTAATCCTGAGGCTGATCAAAGGGATGTCAAATTTGGCATCATTATCAGCTACCTTCATTTATCATTTGTACTTTGATATGAGTCACATGCATGAGTTAGGTTACAGATTTCACTGCCCCCTCAGGTTAGCTACTGCCAAAACACAAGTTTTTTCTTCCTCTGTGATGATCTTATAATCTTCATCTCTAAGGGATCTTATAATAACTGTGAAGGGTCAAAGATGGTCACCAAAGCAAAATTCTCCCATCAGTTGGGTTTGGGACTGTTTATGGGTTAGGGATGATACAAATCATCAGAGAAACCAAAGAAGCTGATCTCTTAACTTCAGTTTCAGACTGACCAGGGCACCAGCTTATCCCACACCAAATCCACTAGAACTTCAGCATCTTGACCACTACCACTTCAAAACCCAGACTCAGCCCCTTCACCTCTTAGGGTCTCAGTTGGGGTAGGGTTGAAGAGACACAGTCCTAATGAAGAAACCCTTATTCCTCCGTCCCTATTGTTTCAGGCTGTACAGATACAAGATTATGGTTTTGCCTTTATTTCTCTAATTATACATGGAACCAAAGCCCAGGAAACCAAAGTAATTTCAGAAGAACATACCAACAGCTTCCCCATGGCCCCTACAAAATTAGAGAGGACCACTACCGCTTTCTATGAGTTATGTTAAGGGAAATGCTTAAGTCATGCAATCTTCATGTGTGAAGAATTAAAACTCCATTCCCCATGGATTGAGAGGGCAGAACATTCCTCATGACACCGTGCATCCAGAAGAGTGACCTAACACTGACTGTGTACACGTTCCTTTACTGCAAACGATCATGTCACGGCACAACTGCAGGTGTTTTATCCCCATGTCCTGGCCAAACTCCAATAATTACATTCCCTCTCCCTAATTTTCCTCTGCAGATGCAGCCAAGCACAATCATTAGGTCTCTTTTGCCAAAGTGTTTTCTTATGCAGTGTGGAGCAGCTGCCATACTTCTCACCAGAAGCAGCTGCAGTGAAGTGCAAGGAGACCAGATTGCCTTACAGGAGTGGGAGACTAAGGCTGCAGCAGATCATTCAAAGTAAGAGGTGACTTTGAAACACAAGACTTTGAGATCTGTGCCCTTTCCACCGTGTTCAATCTCCACTCAGTGTACCAAAATGGCTTGATGAATGTGGAGCACAGGTTTCTGTCAGGTGGGTCAGAGCCAGGGACAGAAAGCACAAGGAATAGGATCATGATGGAGAAGTACCAAGAGCTGGACCCTCCACTGATGGGCATCAGAGATTTTTAGGTCGGAGCTGGCGTGGGTGGGAGGAGGAGCCATGCTCAGAGCCCACCCTATGAGCCTGGCTACCAGGACAGACAGCAGCAGCTGCAGGGAGCAGGGCTTGCTGGAGGTGATTTTCCAACAGCCGGCTCAGGAAACCACTGTGACTTAACAGCCAATTGTACAAAATGGGCCTGGAGTGCCTTTAGCACAGCCCGAGTCCTAACAGCACCCGAGCTATGCCTGAAGCCTCCCCTGACCCTGCTCTGCATTTAAAATGAATTCCAGGGAGCATTATATTCAGGACAAAGCGGAACAGAATTAGATTTAGGAGAGAGCAACTGAGGTGACTGCCCAGGGCCCAGAACTAGAGGGGAGCCCCACTAATCCACATCAGACAGCAGCAAAAGTCAGCCCTTCCAAGGGGGGCAGGGAAGAGGTGACCAAGCCCAGCCTTTGCCCTGTGCCCCAGAATTTAATGCCGACTGTGCAGCAAGAGAAGGTCGACATAAGCAGGGGAAGGAGAGGAACAAAGACCCCACACAGGATAACAGTGAGGTGACTTAAACATTCACAGGCTCACTCCAAGCAGGGAGTGAGGAGAAGTCAAGTTTTGTGCAAGAAGGCTGTAAATTTCCTGTTTAAATCTGTACATCGGGTTTCCCAGAAGCAAAGGCAGTGTTTTCAGAGCCGTCCGGACTGGTGCGCAGGGCAGTGTCTCGGCGATTGCGATCGGTGCTGCGGGGATGCTTTTTGTGTTTGCAGGCGCTGCTCGGGGTATCAGCCCTGCACGGTTTGTGTGAGCGACTCTGATCGAACGAAACCGCTCTCCAAAACCTCACAGCATCAGAGCACTCCCGTGTGTGCCTGGTACATCCCATCAAAGAGCCACCGGCCAGGGGGAGAGGGGCGCAGTGACATCCCGGCTCCCTGAGATCCCTGATGCGCTCCATGGAACGGCCCCTCTCCAGGGACAGAGGAGCCTCGTCGCAAAACAAGCAAAACAAGGGATCGTGAGAGTGAGAGGAGAGAGCACTGAGAGCTGTGAGCAAAAGTGAAGACGTGCTGGTTTCACTTCCAGCCACAAGAACTGGGTGAACCTGAATGTGACCCAAATTACATGAAGAGATTTGCATCACAATGAAAACACGCTGCTACTGCAGCAAGGGTGGCTGGTGCCCCACCCCCTTCCCACTTTTCTGGAAGAAAGATTTCTGTAGCGCAAGGGTTTTGCTCAACCCACCGCTTCCTCATTTGTCCCCGACTACTTCTCCATCCAAGGATGTAGGAGGGACTCAGCCTGAGCCACGGCTCCGGGGTCCCAGCCCCGAGAAGAAAGGAAGGGCTCCGCTTCCCGCTTCCACTATGGAGGGGAAGCTAAGAAGGAAACTGCTTCTCCCGATTAACCAGCGATGTAAACTGGCCGGACGGCGAGAGAGAGTGTGAACTGCCCACCGGGAAAGGGCGAAATCCTGAGCCAAAGGCACGGCTGCAAAAACTGGCTAACCCCAAACAGCTTCCTGGGAAGTTCGGCACCTTGTTTAGAGCAGCTTGTAAAGGCACAAGCAACCCCCTCACTTCCTCCCTCCCTACAGACAATCTTCTGGTCCTGCTAATTTGTTACTTCCTATGTAAAAGCCTTTTCTTCCTGCATTCTCTCCTTTATCCAGAAAAAAAATACAAGTTAAGTTTTTCCAGACCTGATCTCCTGGGTTCTCTTAGTGTGCACTTAACTTCCATGTCCTTCAAGGACTTGTCACCGTGACCTCCAGGGGGGAAAAGTAACCACATTATGCTCTTTTTCCATATATAACACTCCACCCTCTTGTCCCCACCAAAGAGAGAAAGGAAATTAATACTCAAAAATACTGGGCTTTCAGCAGTATAGGAAACAAAATACTCCCAAAAACCTGGCTGATCTCCATCACTGCCCAGGTGGTCTTTACTGCTGGGTGCTACTCTAGTAACAGCAATCCCAAGCCCATCAGTGATGCTTTTGTGGCAGTCCCTGTCTAGTACTGCTCCCTTACCTTCTGAGGAAAATAGTGAGTGTTTTCCCCACCAGATGGATCACTGGACCTGAAGGTGAAATGCATCTACTGCCCCTGCAGAGCCTGGCAGGGAGCACCTGCTGAGGAGACCCAGGTCCCAAGGGCAGAGCAGAAGAAAAGTGAGATAAAGGCTCTCTTTGCTCCCCTGCTTCCACGTGTGGCAGTGGTGGAGTTACTAAACCAGATCTCACCAGACCATGTCTGAGACATGTGCTTACATGCCCAGCTTCTTGCACATATGAAAGAACAAAGAAGGGGTTGTAGGTAAAACACCAGCCTTGGGCAGGTGAGACTGGCCTTCAAATCCTTGTCCAGCAACACACTTCTTCCATGGCCGCAAAAATAACCTACAGGCAACAGATCTTTGGCCCTCACAGCAGGTCCCACAGCACTTGTGGCAGGTGCCTGCCTTCCTCATCCCACACAGAGCACCCTGAGTGCAGGCCACTCAAAGAACATCACACATGGAAACATCTTAAATGTCTACACAGCCCTTGGCACAGGTTTCACAGTTCTACACATGCTTGGAGACCCACATTCAACATCCTTATAATTGACTTGGACACAGGATTGGAAGGGATGCTGAGCAAGTTCACAGATGATACAGAACTGGAGGAGCTGTCTGCTCCCTTGATGGCAGGGAAGCCCAAATGGCAGGGCTGGGCTGCCACCAACTGCGTGAAGGGACATGTGTGCTGGGTTCTGCACCTGGGATGGGGCAACCGTGGATGCACAGACTGGGAAGGAGAGGCTGGAAAGCAGTGCCAGGGAAAGGGACCTGGGGGTCCTGGTCAGTGGCCAGTTGGACATGAGCCACCAGTGTCCTGGAGCCAGGAGGGACATCCCTGTCCTGGGGGCACCGGGGCTGGCCAGGCCAGGGAGGGAATGTCCTGCTCTGCTCTGGGCTGGAGCAGCCTCACCTGGAATACTGTGTGTGGTTTTGGGTGCCACAATATCAGGGGAACATTAAACTATCAGAGGGTGTCCAAAGGAAGGCACGAGGATGGTGAAGGGCCTTGAGGGGAAGCCGTGTGAGGAGCAGCTGAGGACACTTGGTCTGTTCAGCTGGAGGAGACTGAGGGCAGACATCGCAGTCACAGCTTCTCCTGAGGGGAAGAGCAGGGGCAGGCACTGAGCTCTGCTCTCTGGGACAGGACCTGGGAATGGCTGGAGCTGGGTCAGGGAAGGGTCAGACTGGATATGAGGGAAAGGTTCTTCCCCCAGAGGGTGTCAGGCACTGCCCAGGCTCCCCAGGGAATGGTCACAGCCCCGAGGCTGCCAGAGCTCCAGGAGTGTTTGGACAACGCTCCCAGGGATGCACAGGGTGGGATTGTTGGGGTGTCTGTGCAGGGCCAGGAGCTGGACACAATGATTCTTGTGGGTCCCTTCCAACTCAGCATATTCTGTGGTTCTGTGACATTAGGCCACACATGCCAAGGGCAGGCCTGTACCTCCTGTCCCCAACTCCCCTGCCCAGTCTTCTACACAGTTTTTAGTTTTTAGAGTGCCAACATTGATAGTGGATTGCAGTGTTTTTTCTCTCTCAAATTTGCAGAAACAGCACCATTTCTTTTCCCCAAGCTTGTTACCAGTTTCACAGGCTTTGCTGACCAACATTCCCACAGCATTTGCTCCTTCCACTCTTCTTTCAAGGAAAGTATAACACAGGGTAGATTTCTTACAGGGCTTGGCATGGACTGTTAGCCATAAGGTCTCAGTAAAGGTTTTGAAAAATAACTTCCAGTGAGTCAGAGTCATATGACTCCCATCCCCACCCCAGTGATGTCCTCCAGCCTTGTGTGCCACAGTGTCATCTCCCAGGCCACAAGAAATGTCTAGAGCAACAGTAGTGGTGGCAGCAGCAGCAGTAATTTCCTAGCTCAGGAAGCACAAACTTATGGGCTTTTTTCATGGTAAACAGCTGCTTCCTCACTTGTGCTGAGAGAAAGTCCTTCAAAAGTTTTCTCTTTAACTTCTATAGCAAAACAAAATGAAAAGCAGAGACAAATGTGTGAGGCTGCCTTTGATTTTCTGCAGTGGCAGTCACCGACCAGGGAAGGGAAAAAAAAATATAAAAAAGCAAAAGAGAAAAGATAAAACTCAGCATGGACTATACTGTTCCTCTGGGCAGAGAAGAATGCTGGAGGTGGTATATGCCAGGATGACATCAGGGGAGTGATGCAACTGATCTGGAGCCAGGAATCTTGTGCAGCAGGGAGCTATGCAGCTCTAGGTGTATAGAGAAGGGTGTATATTTTTACATATAAAACTTGCAGTTCAGAGCACACAGACCCAAGAGGAGCACAGAGAGTATGCTGCCCACTTTGCCTGTGTGTCTCATGTAGGTGGAGCAGGGAACTCTGCATTATCAGGAGCCACCCAACACTTTTCTATGAGAAGAATGTGTTACAGTTTGTGTTCAACTTTGCCAGATTTCAGCTGTTGGGGCTGGATTTTTTTCCACGCTTGCTGCCTGCCCCAGGCTAAGTGGTTTTTGGGAAAGCTTCAGCAAAATGGTTCAGTTGCTTCTCAACACAAGGTTAGGGAAAAAAACGCATTTTGACCCTGTTACAGACTATATGTATGAAAAGAGCTATTTGGGGGATTCTGTGATGGCTCCGCACACTGGAAAAGGAATATGGCATTTGTGCCACCAATACCAGACCTCCTGCCACCCCTGTGTGATTTCCCCCAAATCAGCCACATAAGCTTTCCAGAAACCTCAGTCTTGCAGACTCAGGGGAGAGTTTTTAGGGTTTGAAAACTCTATCTGTTTGCTTTGTCCATGAGCCTGGATCAGTGGAAAGAAGGAAGATGTTTCATTTGAATAAGGGGATGCAGGGAAGCAATGGACAAACTATGAGGGGCCTGTCTTCCCAAGCTCTGGGCTCTCCAAACGCTTCTGGCTCACAAGAGGTGAGTTGCTGCCAACCAGTCATTCCCCAGAAGAGAAGCAATGTCCACTCACATGCTCAGCCTCTGCATTTGTCAAGCACTGCACAGCAGATTTTCCATTAAGAGTGGTTAGCCATTGCCACAGGAAGTCAAAAGGACTGGGACTGTCCCTTTGGAGAGGAACTGGCTCTTTGAGTTTCATCTCCACTGACAGCAAACCCTACCAGAGCAGGGGCTTCCTCCAAGGGATCTCTCCAGAGACAGGCCAGCCAAGAGAAATATGCTCCTGATGCTTCCAGCTGCCTTAGGAAAAACATTCTGGGAAACTTGCAGAGCCTGGGACTCAGGAAGATCCTCCACACAACACACACACAGTTTGCTTTGGGGAGTTTGGTTTCTCTTTCTTTTTTTTTTCCATTTAAGAACACTAACTCTATATCCATGAAATCCTAGGCAGAAAGTGAAGGTGACAAACCAAGCCTGGAACAGTTAAGAAAACCAGCAGAAAAATGAGTTTGTGTTTGTCTCTCTTCCTTATGCACAGTTAAAAATGTGTTTTCATATGACATGATCAGGCATCAATATAATGAAATATTGCTTGCACTGCTCTGGTGTTTTTTGCAAAAAAAAAACAAATTAAGCCAAGCTATACTGGTAAGTATTATTACGGGACTATCCTTACAAGTTACCTTGAGTTTCTCAATTCAGTCCCAAATATTTCTACTTCAATAAGTAAATCAATAGGATGAAAAATCAGTGCAAAGAGCCGAGCGAGTCAAAAACTCCCATTATCTTGACAAAGAAATAACTAATTTATACAAAAACATCATGGTAAGAGCAGGAAATATCCTGCCAATTTATATAAATCACTCATTATCTCATCCTAACCCCATTCAAAATCAGAATAATGCTCTAATCAGAATCTGCAAGAAGAACTGAAGAGGTAAAGGATAATGAGATGGTTTTGTGAGAAGTCTTTTGGCATGGAAACGTTACATATCTGAGACGAAATTTTGAAAACTGACTATCTTCTGGTAGTATATACATTAATTTTTGTGAAAAAGTAATAAAATAGTCAGAAATTGGCAGGAAGCAGAACTGGAAGTACAGCTAGTGCTCCTGTGAATTTGCTGAAGAAAGAATTGATGTGAACACCTTAAACACCAGCTTTTTTCCTTCTGAATCCTCCTTCTGAAGGATTTCCCCATCCAATATAATTGGAAAAATATAACGCAAGCTCTCTACTCAAAAATCCATTAATTGGTAAAGAAAGGGTGAAAACATGCTATTGATTATATAATTTATGTGTTATGATATCCCGGTGGGCTGACATGTTCAGTGGTGACCTTAGCCTTTGAAATGGTGGCTTACATAGTATAAATCTCCTTCTCGGAGTAGTGAACATTTTTTTTACAAAATCTTTCTATTAATACACCACAGCTTATGACTTATTCAGCAATGTATTCTTGGTCTAACCTCGAAAGAGGAGAAAATAGGAGGACTTCTATAATTCTCGCACTAAAACAACAATCCAAAATCCCTCAGTGGCATTTCTGCAGATATTCCAGGCAGGGAAAACATGGCCACTTCATCTTGATTCAAATTAAAGTAAGTGAGCATCTGGATTCCTTTCTGGAAGAAAAGAGTTACACGTTTACAGCTATGAAAGGTGTGCAAGGTAGAGAAGGCTGTGTGTTTTATATACCTAAGCAAGACACTGTTTTTCTCTGACAAAAAATGCCTCAGATTTTCCTTTCCAGTTAACCATCTCTCTGGACATGGCACTGCTGTGATCTACTCTTCACTGCTTTTTGGGAACATCTGGGTAACCAAAGCCAGTGTTAATAACATCAGAATAACAAATCTCCTGCAAACAGGTCCAATCCTCCGCAAAATTTCAGGCTAGTTTCCTGCAGAAATGATCAGTTATACAGCCTGTGGGTGGGTCCATACTACTGGTTATCTGTCCTTCCCCTTCACCCCTCCAGGAGCTTTTCAGCAGCCCAGGAAATTTCCATCAAATGTTCCAGTGGGGCAGTTGTATCCAAGGCTGTAGGAACCCTCACACTTTGTTCCAGTGGATGACAAAGGAAAGAAACACTAATGATGGGCTCACTAAAGCAGCAAAAAAAACCGCCTCGCCCCAAATTAGACATCAGAGACTGTACACAACAGAGGGCAAGCAGGCTTATCTCCACCCATGGCAGAACGACTCGCTCATCAGGACATTTCTATTTTTGTTTTTAATACAAGGAAACCTGCAGTGAATGTTCTGATGAACACAGAGACGGATCAAGAAAAAAACCCACACAGAAATGTGTGTGTGCTCCTTCAGCAGCACCTGCACAGTTATCTAAGAAACAACAATCTTTTTACTCGTCATTCCATCCTCTCCTCGACTAATTTTGCTCTTTAATTATGACTCCTGGCAGCCTGCAGTACAAATGAGGATTTTCCTCCTTTAGGTAATGCATGTTCTTGGCTCTGAGGAGGAGGCCTGTCTGTCAAAACATTAGCTGTCTCTTTCATATGTTAAGTATTAATTCCATTTATCTTCGAATTATTTTCAAATACTGGAGGCATTCTTCCCTGTATTGGAATGCAACAAGTGCTTAATTTCAGGTTTTCATGTTATTCTTGCTCAGATATGAGGCCAAAAGCGAGTAATTAACTTCTCATTTAAACCCCATTTCCTTAAATACCTATTCTCTTACCACACACAGCTTCTTTACCAGCCCCATGGTCTCCCACAGGAGGAAGGAGCAGGTGGCCCATGGGGACAGTCACAGCCACAACCTCATTTCAGATGGCCTGTAACCACATTATTATTATTATTATTATTATTATTATTATTATTCCACCTTTTACTGGGTAATACCAATGCACACGTTAATGTGTGGCAGGGCAAAGGACTTATTGGTCCCTCAGCAGGGAAAGAATTTCTTGTCCCTGATGTAAAGGAAGGAGTTAACAGTTCATCACCACCTGACATAGAGGTCCTTCTCCCCTGCTAGGCAAGGCCAGTAACAGCCTGTACCCATACCTGGAGCCATGGCAGATCTGTGCTTCCCTTTCAGCAGGAATGAAATCAAGGATTGAATCTGCACTGGTACAAGGAAAACCAAGAGTCATGGGTGATTTGTGCACTCTGTGCACTCAGGGCCAGAAGTAGCACTAGTATTTTGGCAGTGTAAGACCACACTGACCTCGTGCTGGCCCTCCAACAGCTGCTGGCATTATTCTTCTCTTCTACTAAGGGATTTTCCATGTGAGCCAAAGAAAGGGAGCTCCAGCATCTCTTGAGTCAAGATAAAGGCATCACTCCTTCATAAACTGGATGAAACCACCACTTGGATTAGTTCTACCAAAGGAAGAGACAACCGAGGGAATGTGGTCACAACCAGCCTTCTCAAAACTCCCACGGAGACCACAGAAGATGCAACTTCAATGCTTTAACTACCCAGGACCCCAAATCCTAAAAATGCATTTAAGGCACTGCAAGATGTGGGTAAAACTTACGCAAGAGGCACAAAAATAGAGCCCTGTATCCACAGCAACACAGCCACACAAGAATTCCAGCAAGTCCCTTTTTTGAGGCCACAGCAAAGCTCTACCCAGAACTAAGGATGGACATCCCAAGGGAAAAAAGCATTTCAGAAACACTTTCCTAGATCCTTTGGAGGGGAAGACCTCCACCCCTCCTGCCTTGTGCCACCTTCCCATTTTCCCAAGGGGCCGTCTGCCCTGCCAGGAGCACTGCACCACGGCGATGAATCCGTGTTTTCCACTGCAAGGAGGAACATGACTCACAGTCCCCACCAGGACCCAGTGACTTGTGGTATCCAAAGCAAACACAGACAGCAAAGCCTTTCAACAAACAGTCAACAATCTCCTGCTAGCTGTCCATCCCATGAAATGCCACAGTTTTTTCCTCATTTTGTCCCTTGCCGTTGCCTTGACTCATTCTTTCTCAAAGAGGACAGTTAGAAGCAGAGCCTGAGCCTCGCTTTGCCACCCAAGCTAAGCCTAGAAGAGTCTGTGGAGGCCTGAACATCCTCCTCAGCTTCCATCACATGTCCCAGTGCCTGCTGGATGACACTTCTAGAAATATCCAGAATGAAACTAAATCCTCACCTCCTTCAGGAAACTGCTTCGATTTTAGTGATTTGAGACATTTTTGCAATTTTAGTGATTTTAGTAACTCCATCTCCCCTGCAGAGCTTTGCACAAGTCCCACGGTGAGCAATACAGGAGCTCCTTGTGCTAAAGAGGAGACCTACAGCCTCAGCTCCAGCATCCGGAAGCCAGAAGCCCACAGCCACCAGCTTCACCACATAGCCTGACAGTCTCCATTGTCACTTGTCCTGAGTGTCTGAGGAGTTTGGGAGGAGGAGGAGAGCAGGCAGGGACAGCCCTCTGGGCTGCAACACCAAGGATGGCGGACAGGTGAGTTCAGCATCCTCAGGCATCATTGGGAAGGGCACTGATAAGCATCCATCACTGACACAAGAGGACTTCAGGACTTTCCCTCATCCCCACCAGCTCACCCACATGGCCAGCAGGCCAACACACACAGATTGTGGACAGCTGGTATCAGCAAAGAACAATCTGCAATGAGTTTTTAACCTTTGCTGACATGATCTTCAAGAGTAGCAACTCACTTTGCAGTACCTGCAAATGGAGGTAGGGAGTGGGTCTGAAACTGCTTCATTCTGGCCATCAAACAGCAATCACATGTTGATGACTTTCAGTTTATTCCCTGAGGTACCTGGTTCAAATTTGTGAAACCAGGAATGCTTGCTAGTATGTTTTCAGATTAAATGGACCTTTCATTTTCTTAATGTATGTGCCTAAAAATAACAGCAGTTGTGCAGTCAAGAGATTAAATTCCCCTAAAGTCTGGAGAGGGATTGCAGTTGTCTGAAAACAATAGGTCCATACTTTATTCAGCATTGGTGTATTTAGTCAAGACAAATTTGAGTGGTCATGAAGACTGCTTTGTTTCTCTGTTAGTGTTTGTGAAAAGCTACATTAAAACACAGTGCTGTGAATGGCCTGACATTCATGAACAAATCTTGTTTCAGCAATCACCCTGTACAAAGCAAACCCAAAAATCAGTAAAACCACACAGCAGGTCCCAGGTTTGACTTCCCAAAGCGCTGTCCTGCACAGCAAAGTGTGTTATACAGCCATATACACCCATACCCACACCTGCCTGACGGTTTATGTTACAGAGCCATTATCCTACCAAACTAAGTCATAGAGTGACATTTTCCCCTACTGCATTCTTAGCCTTTGCCCTCCTGGTAATATTTGCATAGTTTTAATTAGGTCTCTAGCATCTCCCAGGAGTGACAGAGGGATACCCTCAGGAGCAAGCCAGCCATGCTCAGTACTCCCAACCTTGACACCTCAGCAGCCTCACATGCGAAACAGACACTGAGGAACTTGAGGCACCTTCAGATAGGGGCGACAGACAACAGAGAGTTTTAAGGACAGATATTTGGGTTTTAAGCATCTAACATGAAAAGTCAGGCTCTGGCTCCATTCTCTAATACATTAACCTGCCACCTCCCTGACAGCCAGAGGCAGTCACTCAGAGTGGGGCACATTCCATATGCTCAGGAGAAACAGGGAATAGCTCTGAATATCAGCACAAGCCACCAGTGAGACTGGGTTTGGATTCAGAGATTGCGGAAGTGTAGAAAAAACAAGGACATATTGCACAGAATAAAAAGACATAACTGGATATGGAAAAAACTGCTAGTAACAAAAGGTGGCAAGAGTAATACAAAGACATTTGAGCATTTGCAGGACTCAGTGCTTCCCTGGAATGACTCAGCCCTGCCCAGTAAGGCCTGGGTAACACAGACAAAACCTATGCAACACAGGACTCCATCCTGCTCTGCAGGCAGGTTGGCCTGGACTTCAAACTCTGCGTTTACCTGAGCTCCAGGTCAGCTCACAAATGCAGCAAAATGATTGAGGGGTCAGAGCCAGGCAGGACAGCGACGTCCCTCCTTCCCAAGGGCTTCAGGCTAGAAGTAGGCTTACACACAGCAGCTCTGTTGTGCCACTGCTTCATGCCCACTTGTGTATTCTGAGTGAGAAGGGGCTGGTGGAGCAGCTGAACCTCAATCTTGCAAGTCTTCTGCCAGCAGAGTCCCCCCTGGGAAGGGAATTTGCTGCTGCCCATCTCCAGCCATAATCTCACCCTCTCTGCCAATACTCATTTGCTCAGAAGAGCTCACTTCAAAGGCAACAGCTGCTCTTCAAAGGGGCAACAAACTGTAGGGAAGTGGAGAATCAGGGGTCTCCCCAGCCTTGGCCACAGTTCCTGCAAATCCTTGAAGGGGCTTTGGCCCAGACTGCAGAGTAATTGCAGAGCAAAGAGGGAAGAGACAGAGGGGATTAGTAGGTTGTTTGCAAATTTTCCTAAAGAAGGAAAACCTTTACCCTGTCTTTGGACAGGCCTATTTGTCATTATTTAATCTTTTTCAGGGCAGATTAAAGATGCAGTGTTATCTATCTCCACTGGGATCCCACAAAAAACACCAATGGCTGTCTGTCAATTCTGAGTACTCCTGTAAAATTACAGACATCCAGCTTTTGGTGGGGTACTAATGAAAAAGTGAAAAATGGTTATATGCCCCTCATTTGACCAAAGAAACACTGTCATTCTTTGTGGCTGGTGCAAAAAGCAGGAAAAAAAAGTTTGGATTCTTCAGCATAATCCTGGTGTCCTCAGTTTCTTTTGGTCTTTTGAGATTGCCACTGTGGGTTACCATCAGATATTAGTGAAACATCACACATGAAAAGAAATTATCTACCTCCAGACAGAGGGAGACTCTGGCAGCCTGAAAGAACTCCATTGTCCTGTGTGCTGTTTTATGTGTCATATATGAGAAACCTTTACACTTATCAGGTTTCAAAATCAATGTAAACAAAAAAAACAAACCAAAGTATTTACATATCATGTTTTCTAATAGCTTTTTTACCCTGTTTCTCTTCACTGAGCCACACAAAAATTTGATCAAAGACTTCAAATTCAGATGGTCTCCCCATCTCTCTCCCTGTATTCTCCTACCCTTTTCTTACAGAGTACCTAAAACAGTGGCTACTTTCCCCTATGGTTACTGAAGTCCCATGTTCTGCAAGAAAATGCCCTAATGAAAGTCCCATCACCACCGAGGTTCACAGGCTCAGTTCAAAGTACTGATCATCAGGGGGCCAAGAGGAACACACCTTTTTTTTGGTTTAGAGAGGTCTTCCAAGGAGCACGACAGCATCCTCAGCAGTGAGATTTGTAGCAGGAATGGTCCAATAATGGCCATGGGATTTCTGAATCTCAGTTTCCCATCTCATCAGACAAAACACTAATTTGTATATTAGTTTTAGCCTCCATAACAAAACAGTTTCACCAAACAATAGTTTTAGTATTTTTTAAAAGGTACACAGACCCCAGAGAGAGAGCAATTCAGTGTACTGAACTCTTCAGCCAGTGAAGAGACAAACTGAAGAGCAAGGACAAAGCTTTTACTCAAAGCAGATACTCACAACAAGCCCTTCATTTGGGGCTTCTTGTAAAACCCATGCAGGACATCTAGGAACTGGGGGAAAAAAAAAAAAAACTCTCAGAAGTCTCTGGCTGTTTGGAAAGAAGCAGACCCAGTCTAAACCCGAGGTTCAGCAGCTCTGTCTCTCATCTTTCCTGTCTCAGCAGCACTGCCACGAACACATCTGGTACCTGCTAATTCTGAAGTGATGGGTCACTTACTTACAAAGCACCACAGTGATGCAGCTTTACCCCACAAGGGCTTCTGCTGCATTTTTTTTTACCTCTCAGTGCTCTCTCCACCAGATTTTTTCATTTTCCAGAAAAATGTTTCTCTTTTCTAGCCCAGATAGGTTTGTAATACCCACCCACCTGACCACAGCATCTGAGCAGCTTCCAGAGCTGCATTCAGCAACATGCCTAACGTTTGTTATATGTGGTTTGCTCGCTCCCTCCCATCCTTCTGCCCAGGGAAGGTCTGTGTGTTCAGTGCCTTGTTTCATTTTGGCATTTTATTTTTAAGGTGCTTCTGGATCTTTTCTAGCAAAGAGAAATCAGCTCTAGAAGCATAACTTAAACAGAGAGCAGAAAGATGGAAGTCTGTGATTCTCCTCAGTGCAATTTCTGCCATTTGGTCTTGGACTGGTCCTTGAGAAACTGGCTCTCTTCTGGACAGGTAAGTTTAACAGTTCCCCTTGATCTGTAATTGTTTACAGTGAATGTGGAACAGGTTTCCCAGAGAGGCTGCAAAAGCGCCATCCCTGGAAACATTTGAGGCCAGGTTGAACTAGACTCTGAGCAACCTGACCTAGTTGAAAATGTCCCTGTCCATTGCAGGGGGTGTTGAACTAGATGATCTTTAAAGGTCCTCTCCAACCAAAACGATCCTGTGAGTCTACAATCCCTTCTGAAAGGCAGGAGTTTGAAATTCCAATTTTTCATAAATAGGAGATGCTCAAGCCACCAAGCACCTGGAACATAAAGACAGAAGACAAAAGTTTGATGCAACTCTTCTATTCCAAGCCATTGCAATCAGAAACAGAGGGCAGGTTTCTGCAAGAAGCAACAGTGATTCCTTAAATCCCAGTAAACCACCAGCCAGCAAAGCCCCTTGCAACACCCTTGCCAACCACTGGCTATGAACAAGGGCAATACAAACTGCTTCAATGCTTTTCAGGGGAAGAAAGAGACCCTCTAAAATTTTTTTTTTTTTTTGTGCTGTACACAATAGCTAAATAAAATACCATCAGGATCATTGTTTTCAGACAAGAACTATACTTTTAGGTGAGAGTGGCAGGCATCAAAAGTGATTTCAAACCAATGGGGTACCACAAATGCAGATTAGATGAAGCAGTAAATGGCATAGGGAGGGACTGATGCAGTAAAATGTAGAAATTAGAGGTATGCTTTTAGTTAGATTTTAAATGAGTACAGCAGACGACTTTACCAACTACAGTGAGGTTAGCTGGTCTTGGAGACTTTCAGATCCTAGGACCTGAACTGATCAGGTCTGTCAAGCTTTTCTTTTCAAAAGATCTGGAAGGAGAGAGGCAGGATAAAAGGGAAGGAAAAAAAACAAAAACTCAAACAACAAAATAGTCTCAGTACTTAACATCTGGGACAGAACAATGTTCTAGCTCCTGCTCAACAGAATTCTATGCAATAGACAGTGAATATTTCACCTTTTTTTGTTTTTTCTTCTTTTTTTTTCTTTTTTTTCTATTTTTGAGGATGAAGCAGCTCACAAGGAGAGCAGGACCCAAGCAAGCCAAGAATACAGCATCCAGAATGCTTTCTAGAGAGAAGAGAAACTTGGTAAGAAGAGGTAATTGATGTCTGCAAAATTAGTGGGTGCTCTCAGCACTCAATGACTGGAAAAGGGGTACAGGTGAGAGAGGTGGAAGGAAAAGGTATAAAAGGTGGCTGCAGAGCAACTTTTTCTTATGAAAACAAAGCAAGTGCTTTTGCTACTGAGATCTGTAGGGAAAGGCACAGTGAGAGTACCTACTCCACCAGCCTGCAGCTCCAGAAATCACTGCTGCATATTCCCCTGTCTTTGCATCCAGTGCACCAGCCCACTTTCCCACAAAAAATTTAAAACTGTGACTCAGCAGATCTCTCTGGAACAGCTCTGTGATTGAGATCCCCTGGCAAACAATGCAGAAAATTCAGGCCATCAACACCAACCTCTATTTGCCCAGCTAAGCAGCTCTCAGGTCATTTGTGGAACAGATTTTGATGGCCAGAGACACGAGGAGAAAGCTGGAAGGCAGAGTCCTGGGTTGCAGCACACAAGATTGCTCAGCACCTTCTAGCAAGCCTCATAACCATAAGATGGGCAGCAGTTGTCCTGCACAAGGCTTTAAATTTTGCTTTACTGCAAGGAACAAGCAAGACATGCTAGCTCCCAGGCTGTGATTTCATGGTAGTGCAGCCAGATTACTCCCATCCACTGTCAAGCTTTTGGTGCCAGCTGCATGAGGAGTGAGACCAGAAATGGACCCAGCTGGGGAGAAAGAAGTATCAACACACAAACCAACAACAAAGAAGGGAAGATGGGAAATCTCTGCAAGATCCATTCCCTACTTCAGTTCCTGAACTAACTTCACCAGCAGTGCCAGGGGCAGGAATGAGTGGGCTGGATAAGGAAGGAAGGGGATGCCTAAGCCAGCACTTCAGCAGTACAGAATCATAGAATCCCAGGATGGGTCAGGCTGGAAGGGACCACAGTGGGTCACTGCTCCCCCCTCCCTGCTCCAGCAGGGCCCTCCCAGAGCACAGGGCACAGGATTGTGTCCAGCTGGTTCTGCAATATCCCCAGAGAGGAGACCCCACAGCCTCTCTGGACAATCTGTTCAGTGCCCAGGGAAGAAGTTCTGCCTCCTGTCCAGGTGGAACCCCCTGGGCTCAGTCCCTGCCCGTGGCTCTGGTGCCATTGCTGGGCCCCCCGGAGCAGAGCCTGGGCCCTGCTCGGAGCCCTCCCTGCACACAGGGACACCCAGGGATGAGGGTCCCTCTCAGCTGGGGCTCCTCTCCAGGCTGGACAGCCCCAGCTCCCTCAGCCTTTCCCTGTCACAGATGCTCCAGGTCCTTGATCAACTTTTGCCTCTGTTGCTTTCAGCCAGACTGGCAGATCAGAACTTACTAGCCTTACACAACTGGCTCGCCCAGCTCCACCTGTTTGCAAACACCAAGCCCTGTTTTGCATTATTTGTGCTCAGATAAAGATAGCTTTGCTAGAAAAACATGCTATATATTAAGTCTTCCTCAACCCAGGAATAGAAGCACCCAACTGATCATCAACCCCAGGTACGGCCCAACTGACATCATCCACCTATCCAGCTGACAGCGGAGGCAAGGTCTAAAGAGCCCTGACCAACAAGAGATGGTTTCTGAAGCCATCCTCATTGCAGTGCTAGTGAATCAGCTTGGAGGAAGAACATAAAGAGAATAAAAGACAACTGAAATCAATGGAGTGGATGAAAACACCTTGCTGACTTGTCCTCCAGAACCAGCAACACTAATTCTTTGCTCTGCATCAGTGCCCAAGATTCAGTCATCTCCTCCTAAAGGAAATAAGCTACTTGATTTACTACACCCAGGACTGTCACAAACTCAAGTACTAGCAATTGCAGCTGAGGGACTCCCCACATGCTAGATCTTTCAATGAGAAAACACAAAATGTTGCTTCTTGGCTGCTCTTGGCACATGGCTGTGACGCAGGAGATTTCCCAAATAGGTGAAGAGAAGGTGAGAGAGAGCTCAGCTGGGGTCAGTCGAGTGGCTCTGTGAACTGAGCCAGCAGAGGTCTCTCTTCCACTAATAAAAATAAATAAATATCTATATTCATCGGTGTATGCATATGTCCTCACTTGGGATCCCCAGTCTCAAACTAGAATAAAACATATACATCCAGAAGCCAGCAGCTCCCATACCACTTTGTACAAAAAAAAAAAAAAAAAAAGTTGGCATGGTGTACCAGGTTACCAAGCTCACAGTATCAACTCCAGGCTTCACACCTGGCAGGAAGAATTTACAGTATGGTCAGTCCCACACCTCCAGCTTCTTTCCCCAAAGCAAGTGAGGACCACAGCTGTACTTGCTAGGACACAGCAATCTGCTTGCAGAGCTCTTCCAGCCTGCCCAGGTAGCAGGGGATAGGAGCCCTTTCTGCATTGTAGGTGCCCAGGTACACTCTGGGCAGAGCCAGTCAAGACAGAAAGGCTTTATCAGGAAACAGTTGGATTTTTGGCCTCCATGTAAAGGACTGCTGGGTCTTTGTAGGAGTAGCATCTGAAGCACACAAAATGGGGCATCTGCCCATGACTGGAATCCTTGCTTGAAGACTCAGATGTGAGGCCAAGGATAAAACTGGAGTGAAACTAATGTTCCTGCCTGCTGTCTCCTCCAAACAGCTGCAGGCACAGTAGGATGGCCAGGTATAAAAGCTTGAGCTGGCACAGCCTGTCTTTGCAGAAGGGGAACTCTGAACCACAAGGTGTGCTGCTCCCTGCTTCCACCCAGAGCCGGCTGGCAGGTGCCAAAGCTACTGGGAGGAGCGGGACAACCCCTGCCAGCACAGCACAGCACAGAAAAACACAGAACAGCACAGAACAGCAGAGAAAAACACAGCACAGACCAGCACAGAACAGCACAGAAAAACAGCACAGAACAACACCGTGCAGCCTGCCACAAGCACCCACCCAGGCTAGCCTGGCCCAGCTGGGCCTTGGACTGGTGTCCTCCACTTCAGTGACACCCCTCAATGTGTCAGCTGCAGCAGCAAATCTCCCGTTTTCCAAAAGCCAGAGCCAGAAAACTGCCCCCAGAGACCTGAGAATGGATCCCCACAGGATCCTACAACCCCTCAACAGCAACCTGTCCATGGCTTGTGGAGAACCTGTGGATCAGCAGGTTAATTAAAATGGGGAAGGTACATACAGCCAGGCACAGCTGGGAAATAGGGGGAATTCCAGAGGGGTTATAAAGCAGTGGTAGCTTTGTTTTCTCCAGGGAGAAGCAGGGAGTCTGATGCTGGTTTGTTTTTAGGCAGTTGCACTTGGTACATTATCATAACACATTGACATGTTATTTTTATATTTTTATTATCATTATTAATTTTGTATTATAGGAAAATATACATTTGCTTGCTTTTTAAGTGAAGTGAATCAGGAATTGTTTTTATTAGAAAGAAAAAGAAGAGAGAAGAAAAACGCATTCCCGTCTATTTTTTGGCCTAATTTTGAGTCTTGCAATGACTGATGTGGGCAAGACAGAAAACAGGCAGGGAGAGGAAAGGCACACAAGCTGCCTGGATAGAGGAGGTGGCTGAGACTGGATGAAGCACAGCAAACCACAAGTGCAGCTACAACCTGCCCAGCAGGAAAAAAAATGCCTTTTCTAAGCTCCATAAGTAAAGGAAACATCAGAGGTGAGGGGGAAAAAATTAATATTAAAAAAGTACAGAAAATCTTCAAGGGTTTTCTAGTAAAATGAAAGCAGACATCTAATTTGAGGAAAGAGCAAAATAAGTCATACAATTATATTTTACTGCAGATCACGTATTTTGTTATAGCCACTATACTGTGGCCTTTTTATTTTGCTGAGTCTTTAAAAAGAAAATAAAAAATGAGGATAGTAAATTACTTTCTAATTAAAAAAAAAACCACAAAACACAGTAAGATGTCAAAACAAAACATGTTGATATTTCCTGAAGCAGGATATTTTCTTTTGAAAATGAAATTCGATTTCGGTTTATTTCAGCTGAAGCTACTGAGAAGCACAAATAGGTAAGGATGTCAGTAAACATCGTTTTCCAGCTAATTTCCCCATCTGAGGATGCGGAAAAGCAGTGGTGTTGCGATTGACTTTAAGGACACTTTATTAGCACTTTCTCTTCCCGCCAAACATCTCCAGCGAAAAACGGTCAGATCCACGTCCAAACTCCTCCTGCTTAGGAAGGGCTCCTATCTCTCTTCCCTGGCACGGGAACACGCGGTTGTATGGAACGGAAAGCCAACCCTTGCCGCAGCACGGCCCTGCATGGAAGCCCCCAGAGGGGAAGCCGCGCTCCCACCGCGAGCAGACCGGGAGCGCGGCGGGAATGGCGGGGATGGCGGGGGCGGCGGGGCGCCCGTCGGGCGGCGGCTCCAGCCGGGGGAGCCCCGCAGCACCGGCCCGACGGGGACGCGCTGCCGTGTGCGCGCAGGTACGTGCGTGCGCACACGCGGGGGGTGCGCGCGTCCCCGCGTACGTGCGGCCGCGGAGCGAGGGAGAGAGGAAAGGGAAAAGGAAAAAGGTGGGGGGAAAGGGCGGGGGGGTGCGCGCGCACCCTGCGGCGCGGCCGCGCGGTTGCATCAGACGGGGCGGGGCGGGCCGGGGCCGCGCTCCGCCCTGCCCCTCCCCGGCCCCGGCCCCGGCCCCGGCCCCGGCCCGCCCGCGGAGCGCTGCGGGGCGCTCGAAAGCAGCGAGGGAAGGTTGCCTCCAGCCGCCGGAGGAGGAAACGCTGCGGCGGAGAGGAGAAAGGGAGAGGGCGAAATAAAATTTTTAAGTTTTTCCCCGCCGCGCGGGCCCGGCCCCGTCTCTGGTTCCCCGCGGGGCTGCGGCCGTGCAAGCGCCACAAGCGGCGCCCGAAGGAGGGGGCGCGGGGCGGGTCCGAGCCGCGGCCGCCCTGCCCCCCTGGCTCCGGGCGGGGCGGCGGGGCACGTTCCCCCCTCTGGCTGCGGCCCCGCGCATCCCCCAGGGGTCACCGGGGGAGGAGCAGGCGGGCGCGGCGCTCCCCGGCGCTGCTGCGATAGCGTCGGGCGCGGCTCCCGTGGAAGCGGCGGCCGGGGCGGCCTTCGGGCCGAGAAGCGGCATCGATCGGCCGCGGCAACACGGACAGCAGCGACGAAAAGAAAATAAATATTAAAAATAATAGCGGGGGGGAGGCGGTCAGAGGGCACGTCGCAACCCTACGTGACGGAGAAGTGGGACGAACCCCGTCCGCCGCCTCCCTCCCTGGCCCGGGGGCCGCAGCGCCGGCCCCCCCGCCCTGCCCCCGTCCCCTGCCCGGGGGGGGGGGGGGGGGGGGGTTGGCTTGCGCCGGCCGCAGGGATAGGCCGGCTCAGGGAGGCGCCGCTATTTATTTTCCAACGAGATCACTTTGTTCGTGCTGGGGCAAAAAAAAAAAAAAATTAGAAAAAAAATCGCAAAAAAAGAAAATCACGTAACTGTTTTTCTCTTCTTTTTCTTTTTCTCTTTTTTTTTTGTTTTTTTTTTTGTTTTTTTTGTCTCTAAATCTGCGCGAGTGTTTTCCACGTTTAGCGGGCTGTGTTGTGCATCCCGGCCGGGGCGGCAGCAGTCTCTGTGCGTGGGGCAGGAGGGCGGGCACGCATCGCGGCCGGGGCGGACGGCAGCGTGTCCAGCCATCCCTCGCAGCCTCCGGAGCAGGGCAAGGGCAGCGCCGGCGCCCGCCGTGCCCGCTCCAGGCCCTCCGCCCCGCCCTGCCCCAGTCAGGCCCGACACTAAAGCGGGGCTGGCGGCTCGGGGCTCGCCCCCTCTCCCCGTCCCCTCCCCAGCGCTAGCCCGGCACTGCCCGACGTTCTCGGGGAGGTTTGGGAGCGAGGACGAGCCCGGGCGCGGCCGGGATAAACAACAGGATCGCGTTGCACCGGGAAGGGGGGAGGACCCTGGCGAGCCTTGCAAGGAGCTGTGCTCCCCCTCCGCCCCCGTTCTGTGTTCTTCTACGTGTTTATTTATTCCTCGCAAGCCCTGGAGCTGAGAACGCCGCTCCGCCGCATCCCCGGGCGGAGGGGGCCTCTCGCACCTTGGCGGGCAGGGCCGGGCAGCCCCCGCCATCCTCCGCACCACGGGCATCCCCTCCTGCAGCCTGCCGTGCCATCCCTCCCTCTGCCCGGCGGAGCGCGGCCGGTGCCTCCGCCAGCATCTGCCGGGCCCGGGGCGTGCGAGGCGCCATCTTTGCTAGCCACGAGCGGCCGCCCGGGGAAGATGCCCCGGGGCTCCGGTCAGCGCGGCCCCGGCAGCGAGGGACGGAGGGACAATCCCGGGGAGGCGCTGGCTCTCCGATAGCGGCCCGGGAGGTGCTCTTTAGGGCTCGAGTTTGAAGCCTTAGGAGTCAGAGGGCTAAGCGTAAGAAATACCTCGAAATACTCTTCTCAATAAATAAATAAATAAATAAATAAACAGCCCCACCCCAAACCCCAAAAACGTTATGACTCGGGAAATTCCACTCTTTTGCACCAAGAGAGCACATCATTCCCAATTATCACAGAGGAGACTAAGAACCATTTATGTTGGAAAAGGCCTCTTTTGAATCCAGCTGTTCACCCAGCACTAAACGCTGTCCCCAAGTGCCACATCCACAGGTCCTTGAAATCCTTCCTGGGATGGTCGCTCCACCACTCCCCGGGACAGCTCGTTCCAAGGAGCACCCTTCCATGAAGCAATGGCATCGCTGCACTAAGGATGCTGCATCCTTTACTTTCACCTGCACCAGAGACCAGTGAAGACATGGATACTCAAAGGAAAACTGCTGTTATTTCTTGCAGTCTTATTTCCTCCTGTGCCAGGCTGAGGGAGGTTGAAACACACACTAATGAAGACCATATTTCTTATATATGGCAGTTTTCTTTATTGATTGCTTGATGTGAAACAATATCAATCTGGATTTTCTTTTCCCCACACATTACAAAAAAAAATTAAATTGGCTCAGTCTGCAATCGTTTAAGCACAGCCATATTAATTATGAGAAAAAGAAAAAAAAATAAAAAGAGAAAAAAAAACAAACTGAAAAAACCCTCTAAAAAGTCTACCAAATAGAGCATTTACAAATGCACAAAAACATGCCACTTTGGCTTTATGGGGAAAAAATATTGTCTTCTAGATTAAAAAAAATCTTTTAACATAAATAAGTTAGTATAATTTCTCAGTGTCTTTACAGAGTTATGTACACAGGTACACTTCAAACTTTTTTTTTTATTTTTACATACAAGTACACAGGCAACGTAGAAATACTGTTTAAAGATGTAGTATCCCTTTTCCTCTCACACACAAACACTTCCGGAAGTGGGTCAGATCAGAAAATAACAATATTCCAGATTCAAAGCAAAAACCTTCCAGATTAGGTTAAAAAAAAAATAAAAAAAAAAAATCAGGCAGTGTAATCAGGTGGGATGATTTTACACAACTTTTTACAGGCTATCAGTTTTGGATTTGGGGTGGGGAGTCAGGGGTGGTCGGCAGGGAACTTTTGCTACTACATAACGGAATCAACACAGCTCCCACCTCTTCAGCTTAATGCCACAGGAAGAAATTTCACAATCTGCTCTCAACAGTTACCAGGATGATACATTAAAAAAAAAAACTAAAAAAAAAATTTAAAATTAAAAAAAAAAAGTAAAAACACTGTGGAACCACTTAAAGGGACAATACATCTTTAAATAATAAAAAACCTACACTGCTTCTCTTCATAGATTTCTTTGCTTGCTAGATTGTGAAAGCAAGTTCCAATCGGTTATCCTCTTCCACTCCCTCCCCCCTCCCAACAAGTTTTATGTGCTACATAAGGTAAAAACTATATACACAGGTAGTACAATGAAGCAAATAAGGAAACACCTAATTGCACAATGCTACATCCAATGCTTTTAGAGGCAGGTCTTTTAAGAGTGCCTAAAACTTAGTGTTATTGTTTGCTTTTTGTTGCTGTTGTTTTGTTGCTGTTTTTTTGTTACTTTTTTTTTCTTTCAGTGCTTGTACAGGACCTCCATCCCCCGGAGATCAGCGATATGTATTTTTTTTCCTTTCCCACTACTTTACATCTTCCTCGCTTCATCGCCGCCTGCTGCACCCGACGAACGAGGACGCGCACATCCTCCACTCTGCAAGGGGAATCATGAAGGGGGGGAAAAAAAATTTAAAATAAACAAAAAAAAAAAAAAAAAAAAAAAAGGACGACGGGGGAAAGCGATTAGAAAACATCGACAAGAAACGCGATCCGCTGCGCAACCGGTTCAAACCGACACCGCATCCCCGGGGCGGGCGGGCCCAGCCCGGGCGCGGCCCCCGCCGCCCCCCCGCCCCCTCCGGGCCGGGCCGGGCCGGGCCGTGCTCCCCACACCGCTGCCAGCGGCCCCGGCCCCTCCATCCCTCGGCGGGACCCCTCCCGTGCCCCCATCCCCGAAAGCGGGCGGGAGTAGTGGCATTCTCATGGCCGCTCTCGGCCACGGCTCACCCCAGCGGGACTAATTTGTTGCAACTTCTGCTTTACAGCTTAATCTCTCTCTCTGCACAATCGCGATCGGGTTTGTTTTGGGGTTTTGTTTTTTTTTTTTTTTTTTTGTTGTTTTTTTTTTTTTGGTCAACCTCTCTCCTAACCCCGACTCCCTAACCGCCGGTGCAATTTTTACCAGCTCTCCCCGCCCCAGCCCTCGCCTTAAAACAAAACAACAAAAAGGGAGTAGGAGAGAAGAAAAAAAAAAAGGCAAAAAGAAAAAAAGAAAAAAAAAAAAGCTGCACAACCCAGGCTCTCATTAACTCGCTCCCTTCCCCCTGCCAGCCTCTAAAACCAAACCAAAACAACTGAAACAAAAAAAAAAGGGGGGGAAGGGGGGGGGAGGGGGTGAACAAACCAAACAAAAACAAAACAACCTTGCGTTGCTCAGATTTTGAGAAAGTGCCCGGATTCCCCTAAAACCCAACTTCTTGACTTATTTCTCCCGTAGCGGGAGGTGGTCGCGACATGCGACGGCAAGGCTGACACTGGAGGTGCTAAAGCCCCGGGGGCGGGGGCCAGGGGAAGCCCCCCGAAATCCCTTAGCATCTGACATGATGCACCAGCCGCGTTCCCAACTCCGTCCCTGCACCCGCAGGGTCCTTGGGCAAGGGCTCTCCCTGCCCCCGGTGCCCATCCCGCGGGAAGACAGGGTCAGTCCCACAGCAGCCCCTGCCCCAGCCCCCTGACGCTGCCGAACCCAGCCTGGGCTTCGCTCCTTGTTTTGTTCTCTTCAAGCCCTGCGCCTCCCACTCCCCACCCTCCAACACACACCCATTCCCGAGCGCTCGGGGAAAGCCACCCTTCCTCGGAGAAAACACCCCTCGACGAGCCCACAGGGGCTCGAAGCCCCCTCCCCACCCCCTAGAGACGCGGAACAGACACTCGGTCACCCCTTCTTCCCCTTACTTGCATCCTAATGCCGGATCCTAAAGGGAACTGACCTAAACGGTTTACGTTTGATGTCTTCCCGGGCTCGATTTCTTGGGTGTTTGTTCCACTGAACTGGCACTGGGGGAGTCTTCTGAAACCTCTTCTTCTGTTGTGTTGGCTCTTTTATTTTGAGGAGAGGAATCTAGGAGGGGAAAATTAAAAACGAGGGGGGCGGGGGAGGGGGGGAAGATATTAAAATATTTTCCTTCCAGATGTTTGCTCGGCATCCAGGGGGATAGATGGAGCCGAGGGGGGAATATTCCCGGATCTCCATGTCAGGCATCGGCTGCGTGAAGCGAGCAGGGGATGGAGATTGGCTTCTCCCTAGGTAGGAGATCCAAGTTCCCTCTTTTCGGCTAAAATCCACATTCGTCTTTTGCTGAGCGCTGTGAACCTCCTCCCACCTGAGCAAGAGCCCGGGTCCCCGCAGTGGGGCGGCGAGGGGTCGGGGGATCTGACCCGCGTCTAAGGGCTCTTCCTTGCAAATCATCTACCGGCTCCCACTCTAGGCGGGCCCCCCGGGACCGTAAACACTACCCGGGCTTTTTTAGGGAGAAAGGGGCGGGGGGTGACACGCCGAGCCGGTGCCACGCGTGGCAGGGGCGGAGGGGCCGGAGCCCCGGCGCTGACACGAGTGGGACGCGGGGCAGAGCCGTGGGGTACGTTACCATCGGCCGCGGGTCTTTTCCTCTGGGCAGTGCACTGCTCTGCTAAGTCCGTCTGATTTTCTGAAACATCAGTCTTTTGAGCTACACAGTGAGTGTCCTCTGAGATTCCCTGAGAACCGACAAAAACCACGCTTTGGCAATTCCCGTTTACATCCAAGCTCTGGCGGCCGGCGGACTTGCAGACGGCTTTTCGTAGCCGGGGGGGTCTGAAGTAGAAGTCGGGCGAGCTCCCCTTCTCCACGGCTTGCCACTCGTACCTGCCTTCCAGCGGCCTGTGATTCTGGAAATCGAAATTCCACTTCCTCTGGTACGCCTCCTCCATCTCCTGCAGGTGTTTCTTCAGTTCCCTGTTGAGCTCTTCGTGGTTCACCGGCCCGAAGAGGTTCCTGCACGCTGACGGCTTCGGGTACTCCGACTGCCTGGCCTCCATGCGCTCCAGGGTAGGGCTCCCATTAGAAATGCGGACGTTTGACATCTCCCCGCACGCTGTGGCTCCAGGCGCTGCTTCTTGTGCTCTCTGCTCGCTCTCCGCGGCCGACGCCGCCTCTCCGCCGCCCTTTATTTCCCGGCGCCCGGCGGCTCCGCTCCGCGCCTCCGCTCCGCGCTGCCCCGCGCTGCGGCCCCGCCTCGGCCCCGCTCGCCCTCGGCCCGCGGAGAAGGGGCGAGGAGGCGCCCTTGCATAAGCGCCGGCCCGGGGATGAGCCCCGAGAGCCGCCGCTGCCGCCGCCGGGGAGCCCCGGGCGGGTGAGGAGCGGAGCGCGGCGCTGTCCCCGCGGTGCCGGTCCGCTGCCGATGGCGATGGCGCCGGCGCCGATGATACCCCTGCCGTTCGCACTGCCGCCGCGTAGTAAAAGCGAGACGGAAAAAAACAAGGCGAGACGAGGCCTTTCCTCCGCCGCAATATGGCGATTGAAGGGAGGCTGACGAAGAAGAAAATGATTGACAGGACGAGTCTATTTAAACAGGCCGGCCGAGCCATTGGTTACGGCGGCGGGCGCCGCCCCGTTCGCCCGGCCCTTCCCCGCCGCAGCCGCCGGCTCTAAAGGTGGGACAGGGCGAGCCGGGCCGGGCTAGGGCGAGCCGAGCCCGGGAGCCAAGGGGAGAACGGGAGGGGTGGGACGGCACCGCCGAGCCCCTTCTCCTCACCCCTCTGTAAAGCCCGCAAAGCCCGGCTTGGGTTTGTGCTACCGCATAAAAACACCCGTCCCGCTGCTCGCCGGAGCGGCCTGAGGAATGGTGATGGCTTGTTTAGATCTAGGGCTGTGTGTGACAGAAGCGTCCCACCGCTCTGGTTTGCCCCGGTAGGGCTCTGGTGACGCGTCCCCGCCGAGGTCCGGGGCTGGGGGCAAGCTCCGGGCAGGCTGCCCACCGCAGGGCATGCCGTGGGACCAGCGCCCTGACCCCGCTGCCTGCGGAGATGGGCTGGTGGCTCGGAGTGCCAAGTCGAACTCCTGCCCTCTCGGCAGAGAAAGGACTAGTTTAAGAAACGTCTCTAAAATAACCTCTGCTGGGATTTCAGATGTTGGAAACCCGGGAAAACACAAAAATAATAGCACCGGGGTTTGTTCTATATGTGTGCTCAAAAGACTAGATGAGCAAAGAGTCACAGCCAGGGATTTTCTAAGCAACTTCCTCGGATGGTCAAAGCAGGTGTGGAGGACATAAGAGCAACCATGCCCTCCTCTCTGGCACCCTTTTCTCCAGCCCTTTCCACAATCATCTTCCTTCATCAGGCAGGGCAGCCCCTCAGTGAGTTGTGTGACACTGCATGTTCTTTCAAGCACTAAATGTTATGAGTTTCCAGGTACCCAGATCCTGTGCCTGAATCTTTGGAGGGCCCTGAAGCCTCCTCACACCAATCCATCTGGCCAGGTCTCCTTTGCAAGCAGAGCAACCCCGCCCAAACTTCGGGGTGGGAGAGTGAATGGGGTACACAAGTAACAAGCTATCTCAGCAAGGTAGGGATCAATACATTTGGGTTTAAGTGGCTGAGATGGGAGTCAGCACGTTTGGCCTTGAAGACATGGAGCTTTTACATACTGGAGAGAAAACACAACCTTCACACAGTCCTCAAGCCCAGGCCAGCACTTTGCTGGTCATCATCAGATTGAAGGCCTCCAGCTTCTGGTCACACCACTCAGCAGAGTAATCTCAGTATCATCAGACTCAAGTTCAAAAAAATTATGTGTACAGGAACAAAAAAGTTTTAAAACCACAAGGTTGAAATACTTTATTAGCCACATTATTTTTATTTATATGCTGGGGATTTTTGTACTTGGAAGATGCTTTTCACCTCTTCTCAGAAACCACAAGTTTCAGCAATTTACTTGCAGAAAATTAAAGCTGATATTCACATGTCTGCAGGACCTGAGGAGTTTTTTTGAAGTTGCGAGTCCATGATAAAACTCAATCAGCTGGAAAAATTGGGGCCTTCATCTGCTGTATTTGTAGGATTTCATCTTCATTACTCTAGGCTTTCCTGTCTTTGACTTCCATTGCCACCAGCAAGGAATCCCAATTTCAAGCTTCATTTTCTCTGCCAGGTGTAGGGACACTGAGCTTGTTTTGTTGATCCACTCAAAGGAGTTGCAACAAAGTGATCTGCAGAGAATGTCTGAGGATGCCCAGGGCTCATCCTGCCCATGGGGGTAACCTGCTGAGTGTCCCACCCCAGATTCCTTAGGTGAGGAGTTCCCATTCTCTGCGCCCTGGGAGTCTCTGCTTGTCTCCCTAATCCACAAGGGAAAGACAACCCTCTTGTCTGCACTGTTATGACAGTTTACCAGAATATAAGCATCAACTAGGAAAAAGAAAGAGAAATGTGGGGAGTGTAGATTTCCAAATACTGGAAAAGACTCCGTGCCCCACGAGTCAAGCAGCAGCAACATGACGGCAGTACAACGGAGAGCACTGATTTATCTGAAGCTTTTGGAAAAGAAAAAAAAAAAGTTACTCTACGACAAGAACCTTCTGGTTTGGGTTTTTTTGTTGTTGTTGTTTTTGTTGTTGTTGTTGTTGTTCTGTTTATACTTCCCTTAGCACAAGGGCCTGAGACTGAGCCCCTGGATGTTGTACAAGTATATTGAGTACGAATAATTAAATCCAAGGGGGGGGGGGGGGAGGAGAAGGGGGGCACGAATAATTTAAGCCGCTGATGGAAGCAACGGAGAAAATGAAAGAGGAGTGGTCTGCCCCTTGGTTTATCCTTCTTTCTCCTCTATCACCCTGCCTCGCTCTCAGAGGGGCTGGGGACAGGGAAAGGGGACGGGGTGTACCCGCATAGCCGCGGTAGCTGCGCGTCTTTCCGGAGGCTGCACAGCCCTCTACCCGCGCCGCCGGAAACGCTGGGGTCGCGCTGGGACAAATCATCACGAAAAGGGGTAAAATTAAGGAGAAAAAGTAAAAAAAAAAAAAAAAAAAATTAAACAGTGTCTTCCCCAGGGTGGGAGCATCCGCATCCCCGGATCATCCGCGGCCATGCTCGGGGATCGGGCTTGGTCCCCGCCGCTCTTTCGGCTCCCTCGGCTCGTCCCTCCTTCTCTTCCATGCGATCTATGCGATCCACCTTAAATTGCTGCGACTACAGAGAGAAAAAAAAAAAAAGAAAGAAAAAAAAAAGAAAGAAAGAAAAAAGGAAAAAAAAGGGGGAAAAAAGGGCTGTGTCTGCAGCGACCTTGCCATGATCTAAAGTGTTTTGTTTACAGTCAGGCACCCCCGATGGCTGCAGCAAATCGGGACAGAGGCAGGCCCCCGCCCGTAGTAGCAGTGAAGCGTGGAAAAAAAAATACAGGAGAAAAATGTACTCGAAAGTCCCGGAGTGAAGCTGTGGAAAGATCAGAGCGCCATCGTCTTGCAAAAGAGGGGCACAGCAGTGGGACTGCGGGGTGGGGACGGGGGCGAGAGCTGCGCTCCAGCCTCCCGCAGCCGGCTCTACCCCGCTCCGGGGCCGCTCCCGCTGGAAGTGCGGCCACTCCACCATCGGAGGACAGGATTGCAGAAACAGGGGAAACAAACAACAACGCGAAACCCCAATCCTCGAATAAAACTTGGAGGAGTGAAGGAGGAAGGAGGGAGGAGGGAGGAGTGTTTGTGGGGAGGTCTGGGCGAGGAACGGCCTGGTTCCTTTAACAGGCTCGGGACACGCTGTCCCCTCTCTTCCCGCTACCCCTCTCCTCGCTCTTGTTTGGGTTTTTCCGCTGGCAGAGCTGCTCGCTGTTTTTCTTTCCTCCAGAATCGCTTAGGCAAGCCTCCCATCCTCTTTTTTGGCCACCCTCCTTCCCCAGCACTTTATAAGGCTGTCCGGCGAACCAGCAAAGCCCATCCGAACCACACACACAAAGCATCTGGGTTGCTTGGGATTTTATCTATTCCCTTGCAAATAGGGGGGAAATTTGGATTCTTACCTGAGCTCCTCCACCAGGATGTGTCCTCCAGAGTGAAGGATGAAGAAAGCAGGGATGTGGCATGACCCATCTGGAGGTTTGAGGAGGTTTGAGGAGGTTTGCTCCTAATCCACTTCAGCTGTTACTGAACCAGTGTCGCTTCCCCACCTCTCCAGTTTTTCAGGCCAAGTGCTGATTTCTTCAAGAGATGTGGCATAAGCCTGCCATGAGATTTGAAGAGCAGGCCCCAAGTATTCACCGTATAATATTCACTTAACAGGAGCCTTTCCCTTCTGGGCAGGATTAGGGCCCGGTGATGTTCAGCAGCAGGGTCTGTCAAGAAGGCAAGAGTCATTTCAGTGTCCAAAGGCTCTGGGACATAATCCAGCAGTGCCCAGGACCAGAGCACTGCCAAGAGGGGCGAGGAGATTCTACCCTCCTGTGCGAGTGGCGCTTGAGACCTTTTGCTCATTTGCTGTAAACTCTAGAGGGAGCCGAAGGACAGAGATCAGGCCAGCGCCAGGACCGGGCCTCGCTGCTGGCAGCATCCCCAGTGCCCGCCTGGGCTGTCCCTGGGCAGGTCCCGCTCCCATCCCATTGGGGGTCTCCTTAATGGGATCTGAGGGTGTCCTTAATGGGATTTGTTTAAGAAGGCAGGTACTGTGTCAGCAATGCCCTGTGCTATTATCATAGGGCAGGTTACACAGTTATCTCTGCAGAAGACAGGGGTTAAATTACTGGTGCTGAAAGTATTCACTCTTCTCTTTGGAGCCCTCTGCTTGTCACCAGCTTCCCTTGACTTGCTAAAGCAGCAGTCCTTCCAAAATACCCTGATTTTGTCTCAGGGAAGACTCTTCTGGTTTGTCTGAGAAAATTTTATTTTTGTTTTTCGTTTTGTTGGAATTGCAAAATAGGAGCAAGCTTAAACTACCCTTGAAGCACAGGTGAAGCCAGGAGTGCCCTACAGCCAGCAGATGTACTTTTCTGAGTAACCATCTTCTCCTTTTTCAGACCAGGAACAAGAATGAGGATGTTAATATACAGTCCTTAAAAATAAATACACATACTCACAAGTGATTATGTTGAGTTATCCCAGCAAACACAACTGTTGTAGAGGTGAGGCCTAAATCAGCAAATTGATTACTTGCTGTGAACTGACTTAATTTCTCTGAAGAAAACACACCATATGAAAAAAAGAAATAGTCAATCCAGTCTAACTCCATGTCTGTAAGACTTCCCATTTAATACATCACATAACCCATGTCACTTTGTTAGAATTGCAAATTTTTAACATAAGAGTCTTAAGCAGAGAGGGCTTAAGTAGAGTAGAGGCTTCTTATGGCAGCTAAAGTTCCTTTCCCTTTCTGTGTTTTTTCCCCTCCTTTCTGCTCCTCTCTCCCTCCCCTTCCCCTTCTCCTTCCCTTTCCTTCTTCCCCTCCCCCTCTCCCTTTCCAGGGTGTGGAGAGGACTAACCTGCTCCATGTTTATAAAGTTCTGATTATGGAAAGCCCAAAGCAAGAGCTGCACACGAGCAATAACCAGGAGCTATTATTGTCACTACGAGATTAAACAGTTTTCCAGTCCCTTTGCTCCACCACCTATGCCTTTAAGAACATTTCCCAAGAGAAGAATTATGTGCAGTGGAAATGACTTGTCCTGTTTTTCTACAAAGCCTGAAGTGAACCTTTCTGGGAAGGGAATGATATTTTGTAGCAATGTTTTCTCAAGTACAATTCTTTAGGTTCCCGAGTGATGACACATTGTACAGCAACGCTCTTGGCACGAGGCGTTCATCTGTGAGAAGAGATGCTGGCCCCATTTCTTACAGCCATTCATTAAATAAAAACACCCTGTGTCATATGTTATGTTCCTCTGAAATGTTTAAAGTTTTTAGTGCATGAAATTATATGGTGCCTGGGTAATTTTTTTTCCCAGAACCTCTAAGTCAGTTGCTGAACATTGTTGGAAGAGCTTGTTATTTTTCCTTAGTGTTGTGTTTTGTTTTCATTTGGTAGGATCCCAACTTCATGCAATAGGCTTTTTCAGAAATACAGAACTATGTAAATGTCATGCTTACAGCTGACCACAAAGAGGCCGCTCACCAAAAAATACCCCAACATAAAAACATCTGTATCTTTTAGAATTTTAGGCATTCTGGGTGCTGTTTACATCTAGCCCAGTTCTCTTTTTTACTTTTATTTTTCTTTTTTTCTTTTATTTTTTCCTTTTCCTTGTTTTTCCTTCTTTTTCCTTTTGTCTTTCTTTTTATTTTCTTTTTTTTTGCTTTTTTTTCTTTCCCCAGTGGGCTATATTAATTGCCTTAGGATCAAGAGGTCTACAAACATCTTCCTTATATAAACAGAGGAACTGGTCTGGCTACTTTCTAAACCCCTTAAGGAAGATGACCCATCTCACATACCAAAATGATGGCATTAAGTAACAGATTACTATCAGGGCTTGGGATCTGAGTTCTGGTTCTGGCTTCTCTTGGCCATGTCTCTGTACATTGCTGCAACTCTTGGCACCTCAATTTCTTCCTTCACCCTTTTCCTAAACAGTTTAGAATTTTAGCTGTTGGAAACACTCTGTTTGCACAGTACTACATCTTGTTTGTGTTAACCAACCTAGCAAGGGAATTGTACAGCTCCAGGATGCAAAATCCAGGGCATTAACCTACAGTAATGGGATGTTATTACAGAGGAAGATTGGAAGAGGATTCTGCAAGCATCTGGCAATGGGGAAATTGTTACAAGGTAGGTGACAGGCATTTCAGAGAATCACAGAATGGCTTGGGTTGGAAGGGACCTTAAAAATCATCCAGTTTTCCACCCTTCTGCCATGGGCAGGGACACCTTCCAACACCTTCCACTATCCCAGGTTGCTCAGAGTCCCATCCAGCCTGGCCTTGGACACTGCCAGGGATGGGGCAGCCAGAGCTTCTCTGGGCAACCTGTGCCAGGGCCTCACCACCTCACAGGGAACAATTTCTTCCTAACACCCAATCTAAACCTGTTCTCTGTCAGTGTGAAGCCATTCCCCCTTGTGGTGTCACTCCATGCCCTTGTAAAAAGAAGTGCTCCACCACCATCCTTCCAGCCATGCCCAGCAGGATGGTCCTGCCAGGGCAAGATCCTCCTGAGCCCAGTTACCAATGGGCTGCATCAGTGCTCCTGGCCCTGTTCGTGACTGACTTAAACCAGCCAATCCGAAAAAAGTACAGCAAGCTGGCCAGTCAAAAAGCAAACATTATTTCGCTGAAGCCAGTCTATTGCAAAATGCACCATGGCCACGATTTGTGGCTTATGAGAAAGATGGAAAAAGAAAGGCCTTTTATTTACTAGCACTTGTTCTGGGTTTCCCTTGTAAGGAGTCAAAGTTTCTCTGAGCAGAGACCTAATCTGCTGTGATTTTGACTCTCACAAGCTGCTTGGTTACTCCCTTTGTTCCGGCTGCCAGCAGCTGAACTGGGACATCTATTCAAAGAGGAGTACCTGAAAGCATCACTTTAGAGGATTTATCACCTTGTTATCTCTAATTTTAAAGGCTTTTTGAGAACAACTTCCACTCAATAATTTTGCAAAGGACAAAGTTATCTCTGCAATTATCATGGTTTATATTTAATAACTGACTTGAATGACAGCAACAAAAGAGCTAATACTATGAGAGACCCTGGAAATTCTCCTTTTCTTCTGTTGCCCCCTATCCCAATTGTGCAAAAGACAGGTGAGAAATCACAAACACAGCAAAAGCTATGGTCTGACTCAAAAATTGTTCCTTGGATCTCTAATAATGTCCTTGAAGAAGTTATTCTATTCCTCGAGATCTCCAGCACTCTCAATCCATGGTCAGCCTCTCAGAACTCCTTTGCCCTTCAAAACAAATGAAAACTACCAAAAATTAACCTAAGCCCTCATCTGTCCTGTGGGTGTCTTTTTGAGCCTACAGCACCCTGTTGTTTCAAGGGGGGGCTGAAGAACCTGAGCACAGCCAGAGCTTCCCAGGCCAGAAGGGAGCCCTTTCTTGCAAGTCTTCAGAGCAAACTCTGAGACCATGCTAGACCCTACCTTGGGATTGCCTCACTCTGCTGTGGTTGCTTTGCTCAGACCCAGAGTTAGAAACAAAAACCCCAACTCTCAGCAGGCAGAAGGGGCTGGTCAGCCACCCAACAGGCCAAGTTAAGCCTGCTGAGAAGTCAAGGCCAGCTCCTCCAAGGAATTCAAGTGTGTAAGCACATTTGAAAACCTGTCTCTAATACTCTAGAGGATGGTTGGCAAGAAGTCTTCTTAGGGTGCCTGGTGGGAAGGGAGAAGGCATGATCTAATGGCTCAGAGGGTGCAAAGTTGCTTCAGGGATTTCATAATGCTGGGTTTTCAAAAAAATAAAATATTGGGGTTCTTTATAATTTCTTCTGCTCTTTCAAGGCTTCCTCCTTACCCACAGAAGCCAGAAGTTCATTCTGCTGAGAAGGAAAGATTCAAGGATTCTGGCAGCAGCATGGGTTCAGGACCATGAAATTTAAGACAAAAGCTAATTGACACAGCAGAACAGTGACAAGTGCTCACACCAGAAGCTGAGGTCACTTTGGCTACACAAGGGAGAAGTTGACTTCAGCTCTGGACATATAGTCTGGAGAAGTGTTTGGGAAGACTTTCCTAAGCCAGATAGGTTAGGTTCAAAGCTACTGAAATCCTGGTTTCAAGAGTGACTTTAGCACTAGGGCACCTTGACTTCATTACAGTCATGCAGACCTCCAAGATCACATTCTGAAAAGTAGTTGCATCAATATCATGTAACTGCATCATTTTCCTGCTTGTAAAAAGTGTTTTGATTTAATTGAAATGATTTTAGATCAGTCCTACTGCCTCAGTGAATATTCCTAATGATGTTTTAAAATTGCCATTTATTTCTTCTTACAAATTGCAGATTTTTGTAAGGGTGATTTAGTGGAATCTCTTGGTGAGAACAGCAGCATCTTCTACAGTTTTCATGTCTCCCTGTGAATTCTTGGTATAAAAAGCTGATGGTAATGCTAATAAATTGTTTTCCTTTTGTACATTCAGATGTTGGCCATCTCTAGATTGGGCCCAGCGGGCTAGTTACTTCTGAGCAATTTTGCAGAGTTTGTATTTAATTAATAAGTAATTTGATTCTTTTCCTTTCTGACCTCTAACAAGCGATAACAGCCTATCTTTCAGAAAGTCAGGTAAGAGGCTTTCTTTCCCCTAGTAAGTACTGAACTCTAGGCCTGGAAAAGGGCCAGAGCACACAGGGACAATGTTCCACAGTAACATTTTGTACCTCATTAAAAAAAAAAAAAATAACAACAACAAAAATGGCCGACTCACACATGAAATAAAATGTCCTTCTTTTCCTCCTCCTTTTGTTTTACAAATATTCATTTATTCATTATACTTCCTGTAAAAATGACTGCACACACACACATTCACACTGGATTTTTCTGCTGGAGAAATGATGTGTTGAGATGTCTTGTATTATATTTATGAATTTAGTTTGGCTTACATCAAGCTACTGTGAAAGATCTCCCATCTCAAGGTCTCTGTAGCAAGGGATTTATGGGTGACTGATGGTTTGGATTACTTCAGTTTTGGGGGTGCATCTCTTTAAAAATACTGCAAAAACCCATTGCTTCCATATTCTCACATATTGAGTACCTTAAAGCTGAGGGACTGCTAAGTCACTCTGGAAAATATTGGCCTGGAAGACTTCACCCATCTGTGCAAATACACCACAATCCAATTAAACTGGCAGACTTTGCAATTATTTGCAGATTTCCACAATCTGGCAGCAGCAAGCAGATACAGCCTGTGTTGCATAAGCGAGTTGTCGCAAGCCCGTGTGTCCCATGGCCTGACAGAGCTCCCCAAAATCCTGGAGGAGGAGTGGGCAGTGTGGTGTGTCCTGCAGATTGGCACACACCAGAGGGATGGATTTTGGTGCCAAAAGCAACCCCTAGCTGAGTTCCTGGCCCCAGAAAGGCAGGGTTAAGCATAACAGTTTGCGGCACCATCCCCTCCACAGCTACAATGTCACAAAGCCAAATTAAGATGTTTCCATCCTTTGCCACTTATTGTTACCTCCACTTTAAGCAAGGCCTTTAAAATGAATCTGAAATGTAAGAAAAGAAATTAACAAAAATAAAAGGATTGTGCAAGGGAATTAATCCAGATGATTTTGCAGCACTGCTGCACACTGTTGCACTTTCACCACTGAGGAAAAGGGAGGAGGTAAAAAAGTGGCCTTTTCTGAGGAAGAAGATGCTAAACTCAGTAGTAACCACAGGACCACTTCCCCAGCCTGTGTCAGCACAGGGCCATGCTAATGTTTGTGATAGCAGAGGGAATGAGGGTTGGAGAAGAGGGAAGGTGAGCTGGGTGATTTCTGTGGCAGTGCCCCATCGCAGTGTTTGTAGGGGATGGGATTCCCTCTGCCAGACAGATTGAGATACTCAAAAGGCTCAAAGGTACTTTCAATTCAAAGAAGCAGTGTGTTTGTCCCTAACAGCTGGTTTGGAAATAACCACATTAGTCCAAGATTCAGGCTAACTTCTTAAAATCTAGGCCTAGACTTTTGTAAAAAGCCCACCAAAACAAAGCTTTTAAGACCTTCTTCAAAATCACATTTTTTTCTGTTATCAGTATTTCCAGCTGCACATTTTCACCCTGGTTTCACTTTCTCCCTCAGTGGAGGGGATGCTCCTCTTGGGCAAGGTTTTAGGTAGGCCTGGAAAGTGCCTCAGGTTAAATTAGTAATAAAGGGGGGACAGAGTGGTGGTTTGTTTAATATTCAGTGTAGCTCCCGGGTGTGGCTCACAGCACAACCCCACCAACAGCAGTGTTGGCAGGACCCCAGGGCAGTAGATGGTAGGCACTGAATCTTGGCCCCAGGTGCTTAGCCATGGAGGGAATTCCCAGTCCTCAGCTGGTTCCTGCCAGCTGGAATTTCCATGCCAGATCAGAGGGAGGTCTCCCAAAGGAAATGAGATATTTTCACCAGCTGTGAGGTCACTGGATCCTACTGCCCCACACAATGTGAGTAGACGTGTGAGAAACTGAAGCAGCACTTTGAGCAAGGTTCCAAGTAGGTGAGTAGTAGGAAAGGCTGAGGTGGGATGCTCTGGCCTGAGACCTGCTGTTTTCAAGACCTGCTCTAGTCACCACCCATGGCTGCTGCAGGCTCTTCTGGAAATCATGGAACTGCAAGGAACACCCAGCTCTGCACAAGCCCCAAAACCCACAGGAGGAGGGGATGAGGGAAGTGAAACCTCGTTAAATTGTGGTACCCAGGCTGTGTGGGAGACCCATCTCAGCTGGATGAGCCATTTCAGCAGCCTTTCCTCTCAAGATATGTAGCCATGAAGATACTCAAACTCTTCCTTTCCAAAAACGAGGAATCAATCCCTTCAAAGCATGGCTGTGTCCTCTCCCACAGCACAAATCTCATCCATCACCTCCCATTTCAGATCCCACCTGCACTCCAACCAACAAGATCTGCCAGGTCATCCAGCCTCAGGCTCCCTGCTTGTCTTTTGGGGTTGTTTCAAGTTCAGGGCCTGAAACACAGGTATTTTAAAAATTAATATATAAGTTATTAATTTCTTCTATTTCTTTTGTTATGATATTTACTTATATCATGCAAAATGAAAATATTTCACCAGAGGAGAACTGATGGGCTCTAAGACAAGCAGTTCAATAGTTTTCTCTGAACATCCATTTAAAAGTGGATTCGAGTAGCATGATGTTCTAGCCACGTGATGTAGGCACCTTCATGAGGGAGAAAATGGATGAAAAAGCAGCAAAGTTAGAAGAAATAGTTCCAGATTATTGTTCTCTACTTCGATAACACAGCTCAGGCTTTTAATCTTAAGGCTGGGATTTGTCTCCATTACTGCAGATACATCCCCCTTTCTCCTTATTCCCACAGAGTATCTTCTTCCCAGATCCTGTACCACTTTCTGGGAAACTGAACTCTTCTGGCAAGCAGAAGATCTCCTAGTTTGTCATCTTACAAGTCCATGGAGGTGAAATAGCATTGGCTCATCATTTCTGGGGCAGTTTCCAGTGGTCTATGAAAATCACAGCTATCATAGAGCACAGGATCCAAGTTGCCTCATTTTAGCTGCATAAAATAGGATTCCTCATCTAAACTACTCATTTTCCCACACCATCAGATGACTAGTCATCCCTCTTCTCTGGGACACCAGCTGGGATAGGTGAATCACCCTCTGGATGTGCCTGTTTCTGTTTGTGGGCTCTGGAGAGTACCTGCATGTCGAGTTCAGACTGGATGTGAGCTTTTTTTCAGCCAAATTTAAACGAGTCTTGCCCATAGTGCTGGCATCTCCCCGAGGATTCCATTTGCAGCAGCACTGTAACAGATGCTGAGAATACATTAAATGTTTTCCTAATGTCACATTCCCATGTCTGCAATCATGGTAATTGCCTCAGTGGAGTTTTGCAATTGCAAACGAGCAGGAAGCCATCTGCAAAGGAATCTGTCTATTAAGATGTGGCCCCTATTCTGGAAGTGCTTGAAAATCCCCAGCACATTTCTTGGGCTAAAGATAAAAAATTAAAAAATAAATTTTAAAAAAAGTCAGACTCCTGCAGCAGTATGGAAAGTATCCAGAATACACTCCAGCGATCCAAGGAATAGACTGACTTTTACTTTAGGACTGCGCTAATTAAATACTGCTAACTATATCTGAATAGAATTAAGTCAAATTTAAGGCCTTTTCTGAGCTCCAGGGCAATGTAAGCTTGTCCTAAAAAAAGAAATTACCGACTGCTGACAACAGGTGTCAGCAACAGGAGCAGCTGAACCGGGGCAGAATGTGAATTAGCTGCAAGTGTAGACAAGGACAAGCTAAGTTCAGCAGTGTTGCTGCAGCCATGATGAGCCCTGGCTGGAAGCAGGGATAAAGCTGGGGAGCAGAGCAGGTATGAACCAGATCAGTCAAGGGTGCAGCTGCCCCTGTCAGTGTGTGCAGATAATCAGTGCAGATCTAATTTTCTGTGGCATAGATAAGGTTTGTTTTAGCACCACACATGCCAAAAGCACCTTGGGTTCCCATAGGAATTCTTGGGTGGCAGCCAAGGGGAATGTTTTGCAAGGAGTACTGTGCTCCCTTCCTCTTACTTCTCCCCGCTGCCCAGCAATCCACAGGAATTCCCCCAAGGAGGGATCAGGTGTTTTGCTTCTCTTTTCCATGTGTATCCATATTAAATCCAGCAGGAAAGGTGCTACAAAGGCCTTGGACAAACCAGGGTAGCAGAGCACTACTGACCCCACCAGTCCTTTGCTCTTTTGCTGCCATTTCCTGCTGGTTCCTACACTGTCTTTCTCATCGTGTTTCTTCTTCCCCCCGCCCTTTGCTCTTTTGCTTTTAAATATACATTTAAGATGGGTTTTTTTCCATGCCCTTTCTCTGTAATTTATCCCATATGTGTATATGACTCTCCCCATAAAAAGGTTTTGCCCAAGTCTGTCTTTGTTTTTCATGTTTTGGCTTTATTTTTAGTATTTTTGCTGTCATGCTCTTTTTCTCCACTGCTTTCAAACTCAGGCCTGTTTAACCCTGCCAGCCTTCCTGACCTCCACAAGCACAAACATCAGTTCTCTCTCCAGGTAGTGTAATTCCCTCTCCATCAAGGAAGCAAGAAAAACAGGTTTGCAGTTGGTATTTGTTAACAGAACAAAAACAGAGGGTTAAATTCCTCTGGGCTTGTTTTTGATTTGGTAAAAAGAAGGGGCAAGGACAGGACTGAGAACTGAGGACACACACCCAGGCTCCCAACTGAGCTGAGTGGGACAACTGCTCTTCCACAAGTATGGGGAGGGGAAAGGCAGCAAATCTAGACTCAGTGAAAGGAAGAGCAGTTTTATCCATTTCAAAGGAGTCACACCCACTCCAAATTAACACCCATGCTTTAATTTACCTTCATACCCCCTGTTAGAGTAATGTATCTTCAAGTCACATTACAAAATTAAAGCTTTGCCAGGGGTTAAGAGTGTTGGACCAAGCTTACAGGCTTTCCCCACTTGTAAGCATTTGGCACTTTCACATAGGTTAGATTTCCTGCAAGGGAAGAAAAGACAGTTTCTGCTCCTAATTTGTGACAAGGCCATACAGTGGATCCACACTTGCGCCCAGAATAAAAGCCTTTAATACTGTCTCAAGAGAAACAATTGTGCATATTCCCAGCTTTCCACTATAGCAAAGTAGACTTATTGTGTTAGAAGGATGCGTGGGCTTAACACTGCCTTCAGAAAGCTTTAAAATGCAAATAAGAATTGCTGATAGTAGGCAGGAGCTGGGGCAGTCATTGGTGTAGTTGTAGAACCGCTGCAGCTGTTTTTTGGACATCCCACCGCAGGAAGGCTCAACTACTGGACCATTTTCACCTCTACCTTTAGGAGTCTGGGGTATCTAAGTAAGGAGCATCAGAAAGATTTGCAGAGGGAACCAGGCTGTTGCTACAAGACAACTAGATTCTCCTGCTTCCCAATAAGATATGCCAGGAAAAACAGATGAAAATGATACTTTGAAAATGATGAGTCTAAACTCATTTGGGTCTGAATTCATGCAAATTAACCAAATATGTTTGTTGACTATAAGTGGAATAGCAGAAAGGTTTTCTAAGGGAAGATGAGCCACTTGGACCTAAGAGATCACCTTCCATGCCATATTTTACACTATGCTGTTGGTTTTTTTGTTGGTTTTGTTGTTTATAAACAAAAAAACAGCATCTCAGATTAATTAGGGTGATTATTACAGGGAATTCCACTGGAAAGGTGTACCTTTGGGAACTGGGATCATACACCTGATGGAAAAAACTGCTCACCCTTGTTTATTCTGACCTGTCACCTTGGCAGCTCTTTGCTTTGTTCTGCAAGAGACAGTGGTCAATCACCGCCACCAAGACATTAATGATTTTATTGGAATTTATCATAGATATCTTCAGTCAATCCTCTCCAAGCTGAAGAAATAGGGAAGGCTCAAAGAACAAGCTCAATTAATGCTTGCATAATGGCAAGCCATCCCATACTTTGGACCACATTTGTCATCCTTCTCTGAATGTTTTCCACTTCCACATGCCTTTTCCAAGCTGAGAGGAGAAAAACTGCTCATGAATGTGGGCATAGCACAGATTTGTACAGGGGCAGGGTGAACATTTCTGCTTTCTGACAAGATTTCATTTCTAAAATGGGCCAAGGTCTTTGACCCCTGCTCCTGTATTACAGCCCACGACCATTCCTCCGTGGCAGTGGTGAGCACTTAGCTCTTTGTTTTCCATGGGAGGCTTTTTCCCATATGTATCACTCTGTGTTTATGTACAGTGACACTAATAATGTATCCACGCTGTCCGTTCCCACTGAGCTGCTCTTCAGCTCATTCCTATGCCGCTGTTAGGAGCCCAGGGCTCCTGCACTGCTCCCTCTCCTTCTGGCCACAGAGCACAGAGAGCTGCAGCCTCAAGGGCTGGCTTTCATCTAGGAACCTAGCCAGAGGCAAGGAGGCAACATGCCCAACCCAGGAGTTGCAGTGGGGATGAATAGTCGAGCACAGACAGAGCCTCGGGCTCACACTCCCCCTTACCTGACACTCACATCCCTGCTCCTCACAACCCGGCCAGAATGAACTGCTTCTGACCAGAGCCACTTCTGACCAAAACCTGTAAAGACAACTGCCTGCTCCTGGACTTTCCTCTCTGACAGATGCTCTCAGAAACAAATGGCCATGGCTACAAACTTTACATTTCCACTCTTATCCTATTACTCTGCCTACTCGAGCCACCAGTTTACTTAAATGATTCTTATTATGCACTAGTAATTTTTCTTGCCACATGCACCTCTTGTTGTCTCTTTGAGTCAAATGGAAAATACACAAAAATCAGGCTGACCAGGTCGTGGTAGTGTCCTACAACCTCTGCTCAGCACCACTCAGCTGCTGCTGTATCCTTAAGCACACACACAGCCCCAGGACAGTGCCTCCATTGGAAAGAGGGAGCTGTTTTTCCTTTCCCTGCTCTGGAGTGGTGAGGCTGGGGGTCTCTGGCCACATTTAGATAGCCAGGCTTGTATAGAGAAATTAGAATTACCAGACACGTGGCAAATCCAATAAGTTTAAAAAGACTTTTCATTGCTAGGCATGCCAAGATGAGATGGTAAGACAGGACATGAAGTATTTGGGGGTGTTTTTAACTTGTGTCACAGGCACATGCTTTATTTGTGTGTAGATCAACTACTCAGTTGATTTTACAGTGCACATAAATATGAACTGCTTGGTACAAGATCAATTTTTCTGTAAATGTAAAAGATGACTAATGAAAGAAAACCCACATATTGTAAGATATTTCATCTGTATAATTTCAAAGTGAATCTGATAAAAGCCAAACAGAACACAAATCTGTTTTAAATTAAATTACTCCCATCAATCCACCCCCCCATATTCCTGAAGTCTTTAAAGTGATTTAGTGGGGAAATGTAAGCTAGAAAAATCAGTTTATTGATGTACTACAGAGTTAGGTAAAAAAAACAAAGGCAGTGGCAAAAAGCAGTAGCACCTTTTTAAAGTTATTGTGATACCAAATGCAAGGCCAGGGTAGAAACATGTGTTGGTTAAATTATCCTGCAGATTTCAAAATATTTCAGACCATGTCAGCAAGGAAGCAGAAGAGCTCAGGACTAAGTTCCCAGGGAGGGCACAAAAACAATGACTCAAAAAGGAAGCTTGGGAAATGTGGGGAAATGCTCAGTAATTACTTTTTCATTTGCTTTATTCAAAACGATTCAACAAGGGGACACAAAACACAAAAATTAGAGCAAACAACAGAAAATTAGCTTAGCCCAGACTATGTCCATTATTTATGAATGCCTACTACCTCTGTAAAATAAAACCAACAGATTCCATGCAGACACATGGAATCTCTCAGGTGGAATACAGGAAGATGCACCATAAAAATTGTGAGCAAAAGGGAGAGGAAATAATGGGGCTTTTTAAGCAGCAGCCTGACTCACATTAAAATCAAGGAATTTTGGCTTCAAAGAGAGATGGATGGAGGACAGTAGATTAGAAGGAGCTGCAAGCCAAGGTTCTCCTTCAACCCTTCTGAATAAATTCCTCCAGCCCAAGGCCTACATGTCTTTATAGAAAGCAAAAGTTTTAGCATTAAAGAAGAAGCAGAACCTTGCAGAAGTTGTCCCAGGTAGTAGGTCAATCCAAACTGTGAGGAACAGGAAGAAAAATACTAGGAGGAAAATGAAGATAAAATTTTCCATTATAAAGGTGAGGTAGGGGCAAGCAGCCACTCTCCACATCAGGAACTTTATGACTGGGTGCACAGGTGCCATTTTAAACCAGAGGTGATGTGGAAGTGACAGCTCAAAGTGTGAAAAAAAGGAATTTTATGAAACAGAGGAGAGAGGTTACAGAGTGCAGTGCAGTCTGTATCCTGCAGCACTAGACAGGAATTGGCCCAGTCAACTCCTCCCTTCTATGGAGCTGAGGGTCACACCAGTGGCAAAGTGCAAACCACTCTTAGGACACAGCTCTTGGCAGAAATACTCTTGGAACAGGGCAGGTTTAAAGTCAATAGTGGTTGCCTTGCTTCAGCCAAGCCAGGGAATGAAAAATGAAAATATCTTTTCCAGTTTATTTTCCATGTCTCTCCCCATTTCTCCCCAAACAGTAGCAGGAGGATCTTGCCACCCACATTTTCACTGTCCTTAGGAATGTGTGTGCCTATTTTAGGACAATATGGAAATCCTTGGGAACATTCCTAATTAATAAACATATTTTATATTTTCTTTTTCTCTATTTTCCTGTGCATTTCTATCATCTTACTGTGCCAGCTATTGTGTACAGAGCCATTCATGATCCAACAGCAAGGCAATCCCCAGAGCTGTGGGAATACTAACCTGGCATTACCATTCAAGGGGGGAGCTATTCTTCAAAACTGAAAACACTTGCCCCTCCAGTCAACTCTAGGCCTGCTGTTACAGTCCAGCTGTTTTGCCTGGAAGGCAGAAATAGGAGAACCTGGAAAGATTCTGCCCTGAAAACTCTCCAGTCTCTTGTCTGTACAGGGGACAAGGACAAGGAGGAACAAGTTCACGAGTCTCTTGCTGTTTACTAAAAGTACTGCCAACATGATGTTTCTGATAATTTTGTTTGCAGTACTGGTTCAGAAAGAGGAAGTACAGATGGGTGAGGAGATATAAAAAGACTTTGTTTTTCTTCTCCTTGTGACATGTTGTGTAACTACAACCCTGGAGAGAGCTGCCAGTGAGGAGAAGCATCAGGGTCAGCTCTGCTTTGCGCAGGTGGGTATCCAAGGAGAAAGCAATGCTGCTCACCTCAACATCCCTGCCAGCTGCCATCCTCTGAGTCTAAGATGAAGTTATAATGTATTTTTCCTGTCCATGGACTGTAACCCTACCTAGTCAGTTAACAAACTACACTCACTCAGTAGTCTGTTGTCAGATATCAAAACTATTTTGCCTGCTATGATCTTGTGCTCAACATAAATTTAAAAGATAGGGGCTGGCTGATATTGGACCCGAGTCACTCTCCATCTCATTTGAAAAGGCATGGCAATCAGGCAAGGTCCCTGGTGAATTAAGTTTTTCCCCCATAGGCTGGTGGGGCACTGAAAGGCTCCCCAGGGAATGGTCAGTATCAAGCCTGTCTTAGTTGAACAAGTGTTTGGACAATGCTCTCAGGGATGCACAGGCTGGGATTGTTGGTGAGTCCTGTGCAGGGCCAGGACTTGAACGCAATGATCTTTGTGGGTCCCTTCCAGCTTGACATACTCTGTTGATTCTATGAATGGAAAAAAAAAAAAAGAAGAAACATCACTCCTATTTTCAATGGCAGAAAGAAGACCTGGGGAACCACAGAGCCTTACCTGTGCCTGGGAAGGTCCTGGGGCAGAACCACAGTAAGGGCAAAGTGTGCCTGACCAGGCTGGTGGCCCTGTCTGAGAGAGTGACTACTCTGTTCAACAAGGAGAGTCCAGCTGGTGTCACCTGAGCAGATTTCTGCTTACACCTAAGGCCTGTGACACAGTCCCACACGACATCCTGGATCTCCAAACTGGAGAGACATAGATTTGAAGGGTGGGCCACCCAGTGGGTAAGGAATTGGCTGGACGGACACAGCCAGAGACCTGTGGTCAAGGGCTCCATGTCCAGGTGGGTGCTGGTGGCAAGTGGTACCTCTCAGGGCTCTGGCTCAATAGTGCTGTTCAATATTTCCATCAGTGACACGGACAGTGCAAGTGCACCCTCAGATTCTAATTGGGCTGCTTCCCTTCTCCTCAAACGTGTTAGCAAAAATACCCCAACAACCAAGAATAACAACAACAATGGCAACACAAAAATCCTGAAATCTGAACACCAAAGAGACTTACTGAAGGGGTTTAAGTAAGTGATGTCTGGTAGGTCATTTGGAATTCATTCAAGAAAGCTGGTAAACTCTGTGATGCACTCAGGGTTTGTGTGGATTTTAGGCCTTTCTAATGATGTTGTCAGGATAAATATGCTGTTCCACCCACACATGTCTGCTATATTTATCCTGAAAACACTCATGTGAGGCAGGGCAGTCCTGTTTAGCCATTAACTCATGGGGAACAGAAACTCATATGTCCAAGTGACTTGTCCAGGATCACCCAGTGGCACTCCAGATCCAATGCTCTTGTAACTATGCCTTCCTCTCCCCTTGCCTACACAAGAGATTCATGTCTCTCCTGTCCACTGTAGCTGCATTAGGGCAACTTTGGAAGGCAGACAAGCAGAGAGGCCCCTTTCATGTAACCCTTCAAGCAACAGGACCTCAGTGACTCTGCCAGTGGAAATTCCCAGTATGGATACTGACTCCATATCAACCAGTTCATACTGAACTGTATACAGCCCTGTTATCTCCCTTCATCTCATTCAGGTTTTAGTCTCCTGTTCTGCAACAAGTAGGTGATAACAGGGGCAAAGTACAGAGCTGTGTGTGACTGAGGCATTCACCAGGGTAAGGCCTGAACAGATGTGGCTGGTCTGAGAACTTGTGCCTTGCCAAAAGGTTCTTCTGGGATTTGCATTTATTAATACTATAGGGATTGCTATTCCTATGGGATTCACAGTGGCCTGAGAGGATCATGAAACAGGAGATAGAAGGCAAGGAATTTCTGAAGGAAACATCAATAGGCTCAGAAAGGGGTGGTCAGTGCCTCAGTTAAGCCCCTACTCTCCATGAGGCCAGGATCTGTCGTGGTGGAAGCTGCACCTTGGTGCATAAGTGGGACTCTGGAATCACCTCTTGGACAAACTGGTGCTACAGCAGCCCCACAACACCCCCTAACCCAGCCCTGAGTACTTTGGTCCCATGACTTGCCCTGCTTTAGCACCTCGCTACGGGGGAGGGAGAGTGAATAGAATATTGGCAGTGAATTAAGGGCAGGGAGTCCTTCATTAACTAAGTCCAATAATGTGAAGGTAGCCCACTCTACCTGGGAAGCTCTGAGGCAACAGCACTGAAGTGATCCACTCTTGGGAGAGGAGTGGAGGAAGGCAAGGAAAGCTCAGTGGAAGCACTGAATGGGTTGCCATACACATGGCCCGAAGGTCAGAGTACCCTGGGGAGCACTCAAGGCTTTCTGTATGTCAAGTGGAGGCACAGCATCATCAGTATTCCTGTGATCCTTCTGTGATTCCCGAGGCCACAGGTGTGCTCATGGAAACTGAGCTTCAGTCAGCTCCTAATGCTGACTGTTCTCAATACAGGACAGAGAAGGGATGGGTCAGCAAAGGAGGATTTTTTTTTCAACAACAGAAAGTTTGTAGTTTGACAGGCTTGTAGTAAACATAAATTATCAAGCAGGTCATGGCTCAGATCCTGAAACTTTACAGCAGCAGCTACTAAAGAGTAATGGTGGGGATTCCCCAAGTATGCTGTACTGGAGCTATAATTAGACCATTTAGATATTATCTTCCTAACAGACAAAATTGCTCAGCTCCACAATGCCCGCTGCTTCTGCTGATTCTGGAAGCTCTCCCACATATTTATTTACGCTAAAGGAAAGATCTGAACTCTATTTTCTTTGTTGCAACAAAAATCCCCCTTACATCATGGGATCCCTACCCCAAGTAACTCAGAATTAGCCTTTCAGACATCGGGAATGAGAAAATACCCAGTTATTTACAGTGCTCCCTTCTTACCTTCCCCCTCTGCTTCCATCCCTCAGGGAGTTGCTCCCTTTTGAGTGATGAGTTGTAAACAATACAACGCACATTACAAATTGTGTGTGCAGAGAGGATGAGTGATTGTTTTGAAAATAAGAAATACTACATAACCACTCCCTTCATGGCTACCAAGAATTGCCTTCAACTCCCAAACAAGCTGCCAGTTAATGCTTTTACACATAACATGGATGGACCAGACCTTCCTCCAAGGTGCTTTGCTACCCTACTCTCAGTGAAACTGGGTCAATCTGTCTTAGGACAGTTCTGAAAAATCTCATGCCTGTAACAGCCTGAACACACTTCCAAGCAAAAATTGGTTTGTATGGCATTTAGGCGTCATCCTGTCAGTTACACTCCCAGTCTGTTATTCCATTTGCCAGCACAGAAAAAAGAGATGTCCATTTTGATCTGATTTTCATACTAATGAGCTCCTCACCAGAAGCTTCAATATCATTGCCTTGTGAAGTAAAAATGTCAAAATTATTTAAAGTGGCTGTTAATTAACACCTTGCATCCCCTCTAATCTCATGACAGTAACATGAAAGGAGACTTTACCCCACCTTCCTGGATAGAAATGAAAGCTGAAGTCATGCAGATTGCTTCAGGCTGTTCTCACCCAACTTGCAGCCCTGTTCCACTGCAGGCAGCAGGGTCTGTATCTTCCTGACAAGTTTACTCCTTTCAGAGTTGGAAAAATAGAAGGAAAGAAATAAACACCTTGTTTGAGAGCTGATGAAAAAGGAATTTTCATTATTTTGCCTTGCAATTGTCAAAAACAGGAGAGTTTGCACAGACTTACTCTACAGGATAAATCTTGAGCTCATTGCAGGATGAGAAGCCTAAAATTATTTAAGTTCAAAATCATTGTTACCCTTGTTGAGGGTGTAATTTTTTATTAATTCACCCTGGGTGAATTACTTATGACCAAGTTGAGATTTCAGGTCTCTCTGACAGACATTTGCAGGGCAGCTTTAAGAGGAAGGGTATGCCCAGCTGGGCAGAGAAGGAACCTGTGGGCTGCTGCTTTGAGGAAGAAGTATTATTTTGAGCTTTCCTCTGTAGTAAGAGACACACACAAAAAAAAAACCAAAAAAAAAAAACACAGAGAGAAGTGAGCTGCCTTGACTCTCCCATGGCCTGGCCAGAGCTGCTCATAGCTGTAACATCACTCTCTAGCTGTTCTTTTGGTTGCCCCTTACCTCTTGGTGGTGCTTACACACCACAGAAGTTTCCCCTCATCTGACATCTTCTGCTCCCTAACAAACATCTCCCAAGGAGCCTCCCAAGGTGTCTGCAGGAGTAGAGATGTCTTACATCTTACCTGTGGATGGCAGGAGTTTCTTTAAACCTTTTTTTCTGACTTTATTTAGGCATCTGAGATGTTACCATCTACAGATCTTGACACTTGCTAAGTGCAGCTCTTGGGCTGTGCACACACAACCTCCTGCAGCTGCAGCCATGCTTGTTTAAGAGATTACAGCAGCCTG